>NW_026294562.1:190896221-191458721 GCF_007827085.1 Peromyscus californicus insignis
AGTCATTTGATCAGGCAACTGCTGTACAGTTACTGGACAAACTAAGGGTGACTGTGTGAAAACAGGCTTTCTTTCTGTAACCCTATGATCCAATCTTGAAGCAACTTCACTGTTAGTTTCTTCTGTCTGAGTTTTTACAGGTTTATCAAGTTTTTCTAAAGCTGTCATCCTGGCACTTAAATTGACTATCTTTTTAAATAGTAAAATGAGAGTAAGCATAGTAATAAAATGCATAATTCGGTCAACATTAATCTTCTCATATAGCTGTTCCATTGTCAGACTGTCTAAAATTGCAAACAAAGCCCAATTTTCTTCCAATGAACACAGAAAACCCATTTTTTTTAAATGTGGAAAAAAATTTCTCTTTTAAATAGTTTCCTTTAAAATATTCTATATGTTAAGTGACTTACCAAGTCCTTGTAGAACAGTACCAATTCGAGGGAATTTCAAAACAGCCTCCTAGTGTCCGAGGTGTGAATCCAGAGAGAGAGAGAGAGGGAGAGAGAGAGAGAGAACACACAAGAACTGTAGCCACAAGTTCTGCCTAAGAACTTGAATCCAGCCACGTGTTCCCGCTTGAGCCTAGTCAAGCCTTGGCTCTGGCTACCTTAAGCTCCAACCACATGCGTTGGCTTTACAGGCAGGGGCCCTGTTCGGCAGGGCAGGCCTGAATTGTCTGTAGCACCGGCTTTAAACAAGTAGCTCAAAGTTAGTCCAGCCTGAGGCCAAGCCGACCTGGGCCCGGGCTAGGGAGCCGGCCGCCCCTGCCGGCCGCCCTGGCGGGAGACCGGACCTGTCGCCAAGCCAAGTTAAGCGGTTTTTAATGGATTCTTGTCACGTTGGGCACCAAATGTAGATGTAACCAACGGTCTTATTAAATAAGAAACACAGAGCCGATTCAGAGAAGAAAGCCAAGAGGTCAGAGCTAAGAGCCTCACCCTTCCTGATTCAGGGATCCTCTTCAGCCAAGAGCGCTCTCCGAAAAAGGGGCCTACTTCCTGTGTGTATGACTTTATATACTCTAACTGTTCTGCCTTCTCATTGGTTGTAAACCCAAACATGTGACTGCCTCATCACTGCCTGAATGTACCGCCCTCCAGGTCCTTAAAGGCGTTTGCCACCGCTGCCACACACTTGCTATGGCTCTAATAGCTCTGACCCCCAGACAACTTTATTTATTAACATACAATTAAAATCACATTTCAGTACAAGTAAAATACCACCACATCTAGTACATGAATTGTTTCAAGTTATTAATACATAAATGCACATATAACTGATGCAATGCACCTTGGACATACTAAGTCAGCCTTATTTCTAAGTTAGTGTTAAAGAAAAGCACACTCATACACAGGGAGAGAAACTGTAATTATTAATTTGCAGGGAAATTAACCACCATGCATTAAAAATTCTATAATGTGCATCAACATGTGCTTATGTAGATTAATCTGCTTTAATCAGATGGTAGACTTGCTTTTTACATATTAGACATTATTCTGTACCTATCAAATATTTATTTATGATCTTTCAACAAGAAAATAAAATCCAGTTAGATAATTAGTCCACACAAAGACTAGTGAAATAGAAAATAATGCTAAGCCCTACAACTCATGATCTTTTTTAGTTATGGCAATGTAGACAAATATAGTGCTACCATCAGAACATGAGGAAATTAAACTGGAGAAGGACAGAACAATACACTTTTCTAATTACATACATACTTTCCCATACTTGTGTAAAAAGTTTATCAAAAGCATGAAAGCAGTTGTGATCCTTGCAGTGTATATAGTTGCCTGTGCCTCACTCTCCATGAAAAGCATAATTTGAAAATGTGTTGTCTAAATCAAACATATTGGTTTTTGTAGCTTTTATAATTGCAAGTTTATTTTAGTTTTATTTTTTAACATCATAAGATATTAAATCAACCCTGTCTCGAAAAACCAAACCAAAACAAAACAAAAAACATAAGATATTAAATCAAATGTACTCAACACTCTCTTAATTTACATGTTAGACAACCCAGCCACAAAAGAACACACATTATTACAGTCCCTTTGCAGGTATGGGGTTGCTGCTGTGTAAGCTGAAGAGGGACTTAGGCTGATGCACAGTGGTGCCTGAGATGCTGAGATTGGAGAGCAGAGGAGAAGGGGGAACAGGGAAGAATAGGGACATCATCTGCTGTAAAGCAGATGCATCTCCTTCCAGCATACAAGGTCAAATGTCTGGTAGACCATAGAGCTTCTTAACCTTACTTGAAATAAGCAATGATCCCTGGAGCCAGTAGACTCTTCCACAGAATATTTTATCTAGATGCCAATTTTTAAATTTCCCCTGCTGCCTTTATGGTATCAATTTCGAATTAACCTATTACAATATCCTTCATGTAAAGTGACATTCCATGCTTGAACATTTTTTCCTCTTCCACGCTGATTTGATTATTTTCTCCACAGCCACAGCTCAGCAGAAACAGTATTGCCACACTGATAATTATCCATCCTGTCTCATGTTTATTTTAGGTGACTTTCCACCCATTGCCTCCAACCTAACTCTTGAATATGTAATTTCATGTTGCCTTTGTTGAGTTCAGACTTGAGAGCAAGCTGCCCTTTTCATTTTCACACACTTATTGTGTGGTTACCTATAGCTATGAACATGTCAGTCTGGGATAAAAACACACCTGACTTCATTTAAACCCTAACACACATGATTGTTTCTCTCTAGCAGGACCTAAGATACTCAATTAGACTTGCCTGACACTGTGTCTTAATCTTGTATCTTTGAGAATAACTGAAAGCAGTAATCAGAGGTCTCATCACAATTAAGGGACACACAGAAACACATTCATAACAATGAAGAAATATACACTGTATTTTCATGGAGCAAACAGGTAAGTATCTAAGTTATCAGATAATACAAATATGAGAGGTCAGATAAAAGAATCTGAGACAGATGAAGGCATTTCTAAAGCAGAAAGTTGGTCTGCATGTCTATTTCTGACACCCCTACTCCCAAATCTTGAGCAGCAAAACCAGATAATGCTTGTCACTCACACACAGCAAAATCACTAATCATTAACTTCAGTGGCATTCGTTTCTTCTCACAGGAGCACAGCCAGACTTCTAGAATCCCACCAAGTACTCTATCACACTTTTATTATCTAATCCATCTATAGTAGAGCTAATATTGAAAACATACAAATCCTGAGGAGTTAGAGGCTTAGCTGAGAATATGGGGGATATTCCCAGTGTCTACTGTGGAAAAGAAAATGAATAAAACCCAAATTCCCATTTCCCCCTTGAAAGCACAAGATGAGTCACTAAGAAGACAGCACCCACAGAAGAGATCTAGGAATGGAAAAGAGGAATAATGATGTTGGAATCCATACTTCCCACAAAGCATATGAATGCCAAATTTAGATAATGAATAAATGGAAAAAAGACGTACTCAACCATAAAATCTCTGTTAAATTTAGTCATCCACCAATCAATTGTTTGGTTGAGTGGATAGATAGCATATGCAGGAAAAAACCCAGTAATCACCACATTTCCTTCACCAGTTAAACTGTAATTCATTCTGACTAAGCACTCACTGCTGTGGTAGGAGCACACAAGAATAGGAATCTGCAGAAAACAAGAGATAAAAATACAACAGAACAGCATATTAACAACGTATCTGACCAGACCATGAGCATTCTAGCATGAGATCCAAGCATCCAGTGTGGGTGTGCACAGCTCATATGTGAGTGCATGCTTGTTTAGAATTTTCTTGGTGACTGGAGCTATCCCTTGAATCATCCCAAGTTCTTCCTGACAAGACTCTTCACTCCCCTGTGGAATTATCCAGTAATTTCCTCCCTCAGGCTTTCAATCTCAGGCTCCATATTAACAATCACAAGGCAGATGAAAAAAAAATTTTTTTATGATCTTCTCCAGCCACAGGCAGTATGACTTCATTCAAGATCATAGAGAACTGTCCCAAGGCATGAAATTCTCTTGTTGGATTTGGTCCCCAATGTGAACCAAGAAACTTCTTTTGAGAAAGCCATTTATGATGATACAAACATGTGAAACCAGATGAAGCAATAGTAGATGAAAGGGAAAAGGATCAAAAAAGGCCCATGACAGGCCTGACCAAGTCACAACACCAGGTGTGATGCTCTGTAGACTAGAGACTATAGCATGAATCTTAAAAGTTCTTATTAATAAAAACAAACCTGGGGCCAGGGTATTGGGGGTGAACCACTGGAACATCAGAGAAGCAGAACAAGCTACAGCCACCTCACCTCACCAATACCTCAACTGATGCTGTTTCCCTCAGACTGGAAGCCTCTGTGTCCTCATACAAATGAATCTCTGCTGAACTGCTGTTCAAAAGCCTAAAAGCTTAACCAGGCTCTAGTTCCTGGTTTTCACACCTTATATACCTTTCTGCTTTCTGCTATCACTTCCTGGGATTAAAGTCTCTTGTTACCACACCTTGCTGTTTCCAGTGTGGCTTTGAACTCACAGAGATCCAGATGGATCTCTGCCTCTGTAATGCTAGGATTAAAGGCATGCATGTCACCATTTTCTAGCATCTATATCTAGTGGCTGTTCTGTTCTTTGACCCCAGATAAGTTTGTTAGGGTTCATAATATTTTGGAGAACACAAGAGACTATCAATTGTTTTGCCTTCCAGGGCTCCATGAGTCACCGCATATTCTTGATTCCACAAATGTATGTCTGAATGAATATATTATGTCCATGGATGACTCTAAATACTTTCTGTCTTCTTCTGATTGAAATAATGGTTCTGTTGAATTGATTTCTAAATGATTAACTTTATGTCAATGAAGAAATCAAGTTTCCTGATGGAATCTGAACTTTGGCTTTCTGCAATATTCTTTTATCCACTATGAATCACTGAATCAACATACTGTCATGATACATTTTATTCCTTGAACATTGGTTCCACTGTGGTGATGTATTGTGTCCCCCAATATACAGTGTCTCCCAATAAAACATGTGGAGATCACAGGAAAAAGCCAGTCACTATATAGAAGTTAGGTAATGAAAGCACAGGCCTTCAATCCTATCACTTGGGAGGCAGGGCTCTGTCTGGTACTCTGTGAATACAAGGACACACTGGGAACAGAGCCCAGCATGGTGATACATGCCTTTAATCCCAGCACTAACCATAGAGGTCTGGAGGTCTATACAGACAGACAGGAAGTGATGTATCTGGGCTGAGAGAGCAAATGAGAGAACAGAACAGAAAAGCATATAGGTATGGGTAGATAGAAAGTAGCTTGCTTTGGAAGTTGTAGAGTTGGTGAGGTGAGGTTAGCTGTGGCTTTTCCTATTACTCTGACCTTCTCTCAGGCTTTAACCCCAATTTCTGGCTCCAAGTTTTTTATTAATAAGACCATTTAGCAATTCATCTACAACTGGTGCTAAAACAATTGTTGCAAGAATTCAATAAAAAGTTGCTGTGGCCTCACAAGCCCTGTGCCTCAGGCCCATGCTGTACCTGCTCAGGATGGAGCTGCATGCAGCTGGATCTTCATCCCACATGGGCCAGAGGAGTCTCTTTGGCTTTCTTTTCTCCTGGTTGGTGGTGGGCTCTGTCTGAATTTCCATCTTGGGACTGCCATCACACTAAGTAGCTGTCTTGAAATTTCCTCAGACTTCTACTGTTCTATGCAGGCAACAGACTTGGTAAGTCAATTAAGATATCTTAAAGGGAAACATTAGTTAAAAGAGATTTTTTTCTTCCACATTAAAAAGTGGAAAATATTTGTACAATGGTAGGAATTTAGTCTCTGTTTGAAAAAACATTAGGCAGTCTGAAAAAGGAACAATTAAATGAGAGAATAGTTAATGTTGATGGGATATATGTAAAAATAATTATGAGTATTATTTGTTTGCTCATTTTTATTATAACATTAAAAACATTGGTAATTTGAGTGCCAAAATAAAAGCTTCATAAAACCTGTTCAAATGAATTATAAAGAAATTCAGGCCCAGATAGAAGAATTTAAAGGTGAACCTATCTCAGGAGTGAGTTTTTAAAAACCTGTTCAAATGAATTATAGAGAAATTCAAACCCAGACAGAAGAATTTAAAGGTGAACCTATCACATGATTGCATTATACGGTTACAGAGAAATAGCCTGTTTTCAAACAACCAAACTTAATCTATCCACTAACCTGACAGGAACTCCCAAATGTACAAGGGTATATATGAGTTTACTGGACACCAGTGGAAATGTTAGATTTAAGGAGATTTAAAGAAGCTACAGTATCATGGCATGCATTCTCCATTTGTAAAGCAGATGTTAAATTCGTGGTCAACTTGTAATAGAATTATGCCTCAAAACTTGAAAGAATTAGTTATAGCCATCCTAGAGGCCAGACCACAATTACAGTGGAGAACATGGTAGAAAGAGGAGGCTAAAACTATAGAACAATGATGTAGGACTGGAGGTGTGGAAATTTTCCAGGATCAACCTCTTGAAGTACGTGATTATGCTGATATATGCTGAGAATGTTTACATGATAACCAAACCCCCATTCTATGTTGCATGGCAGTCATGAATGTGTGGGTCAGAATTAAGGAAGAAGGGAAGAAAATTAAATTATTTACAAAAGTTATGCAGGACTCCTTCATGGTTTTCTTACAGAGGCCCTCTTCAGCAGTAAATAGAATAGTACCAAATTCAGAAGCTAGACAGGTAATAATTGAATCTTTGGCTTTTGAGAACATGAATGCAGTATGCAAGAGGGTAATCAGGCCATTAAAGGCATGATCAGCCTCCTTGTAGGATTGGGTCAGGGACACAATTAACATTGAGTCTCATGACCATGACTATATGTGCATAGGAGAAGTGATTTCAAAAGCTTTGAAGAAAAATAATGTCAGATGCTTTAATTGTGATAAACAAGGTAACCTGAAAAGGAATTGTAAACAGGGCATTCATAGAGACAATGTTTATTCAAGGAACAATGGCAGCAGAATAACCCTCCCTTATGGATTATGCAGAAGGTGTGGTAAAAGTAAACATTGGAGTAATGAATGTATATCAACAAGGAACAGACAAGGTAATCCTTTGCCTCTGCCATCTGGAAACTCCCTGAGGGGCCTCATCCATTAACCACTACAGATTCAGTTCAGTCCTTTCCTGCCATCATAGAAGAAACCCCTTCTCGGAACAATTAATTAAACAAATGCCTATTGTAAAAACCCATACTTCTCAGGGTGATAGAACAACTATATCAGAAAGAACAGGAAATTCAGGAGAAACCATAAAGTGATTTTTTGTCAAAATTCTACTAATGAACAAAGACCAAAATTAAAAATACCAATAAATGACATTCTCTTGGAAGGTCTTGTAGACACAGGTGCAGACACCACAATAATTGCAACAAATTTTGATATTACCTCTTCAGGAGGTAAATGTTCAGCTGTGAGGGGTTGGAACATTATCTCAAGTGAAACAGAGCACAAGATGGGTCCAATGTATGGAGCCAGAAGCACAGAGAGGAAAATTAATGCCATATGTGACTAATATAGCTATGAATTTATGGGGCCGTGAACTATTAAACAATTGAATACACAGATTACCATTCCTCTGACCTCACATACAAACCACAAACTAACACATGTTTCTGAGAGATATATTAGGAGGTATTATTATAAAAAACAGTCATTGACCATCCAGATTGTACAACACTGGGCACAACTGCTGATCTTTGAAAGACACCAACACCAGAAACCTCTTTGTTTTTGTCTGTATTAGTAAAGGCTAAATCAACCATGCACTACACTGTGCAGTATGGAGATGCCTCTGTGTTCTGTGGCAGGAATCCACAGCCAGCAGCCATGCTGCTTAGCTCATGGTGAATGGCAGCCAGCTCCATCTTGTAGGCAGCTGCTGGGAGATGAATCTGCATTGCTGCTAGCATGAGACTATGAGACTAGAAAACCAAGTATGAGTCCATTTATGAGCATTCAGAATCTTTAAGCTATCTTAGGTCTATGTGAATCAATGCCCAAAAGTGAGGCACCAATTGTAGCTGGAAGTTTTCCTGTGTCTCAGCTGGCTGGTTGTCAGGACAAATCTCTCCCACTTGCATCCCCCAAGTAAGCACACAGAGGCTTATATTAAGTATAACCGCTTGGTCATTAGCTCAGAATTATTACTGACTAGCTCTTATGTTTAATTTAACCCGTAATTCTTATCTATTTCAGCCATGTCACTTGTTACATTTTCTCAGTTCTGCCATGATTTTTTGCTGCCTCTGTGTCTGCCTGGCTGCTGTAGATATCTTTTGCTCTGTATGCTGTGGAATGTGTTGCTCTGATTGGTTAATAAATAAAACACTAATTGGCCAATAGCCAGGCAGGAAGTATAGTATACGTGAGCTAAACGGAGAGGAGAATTCTGAAAGTGGAAGGCTGAGTCAGGAAATGCTGACAGCCACTGCTGCCATGAGAAGTAAGATATAAAGATACTGGTAAGCCATGAGCCATGTGGCAAGGTATAGATTTATAGAAATGGGTTAATTTAAGATATAAAAACTAGATAACAAGAAGCCTGCTACAGTCATACAGTTTATAAGTAACATAAGTCTCTGTGTGTTTACTTGGGTCTAAGCAGCTGCAGGAGTTGGGTGGACACAGGAAAACTCCAGCTACAGCTGGCAATTCCTGACTCATCCTTCCTCTCCCTAGAATTCTTCTTGTCTGCTTATCTTGCCTATACTTCCTGCCTGGCTACCGGCCATTCCACATTTTATTTATCAATCAATCAGAGCAACACACATTCACGGCATACAGAATGACATTTCATACCATCAGCTAAAGCTAAGAGAAAACTGGCCTTGGTGGAAAAGAAATTACAGGAAGGACATGTGAATCATGTGGATCCAAAGCTTGATAGCATTTTGGTTAATCCACTTTATAAGCATTCTCCTACAGCAATTTTAATACAGAGGGAGGATATTATGTTGGAATGGATATTTCTAAATAAACAGAGTAAAAAATTAAAAACTTATGTGCAATAGATCTTTGACTTGATTTTAAAAGGAAAATTGAGACTTAATAAATTAGCAGGAATAGACCCAGCAGAAATTGTAGTACCTTTAACTAAGGATGACATTGACAAATTATGGGCAGAAAGTGAACCTTGATAAAGGTAAATTTTTTTGAGAGAGTAACAGAAAATATCTCAAAAGTGATAGAATTCAACTTATAAAGAGAGATGATTGGATTCTGCCTCATATTGTTCAGGAAACACCCATATCTGGAGCCCATATATTTTATACAGATGCATACAAACAAGAAAGGCAGGTTACAAATTAGGAAATTTAAGTAAAGTGGTTCAAAGTTTTTATAATTTGGTTGATAAATCAGAATTGTATGCTATTCTGATGGCATTAATAGATATTTTGGAAACTCTCAAAATAGTTACTGACTCTCAGTATGCTGAAAGAGTGGTCTGACATATTGAGACTGCAAATTTTATCCCTGATGAGTCAGAATTAACATTGTTATTTATTCAGTTACAAGTTAATCAGAAATAGGAAGCATCCCTTATATATAACTCACATCTATTCCCATATGTCTCTGCCAGGACCTCTATTATAAGGTAATGACAAGATTGATAAACTATTGATAAAAACTGTGCTGGAGGCTTCAGAATTTCATAAAAACATCATATCAATAGTAAGGGTTTAAAAAAAGATTTTCATAACCTGGCAACAAGCCAAGGAAATTATAAGGTAATGTCCTACTTGTTCTTTATATAATCAGATTCTACTACTAGCAGGATGTAACCCAAAGGGTACTCAGAGGAATGAAATCGGGCAGATGGATGGGTTTCACTTTGCAGAATTTGGAAAATTGAAATATGTATGTCAAACTATTGATACTTATTCAGGATTTCAATGGGCAACTGCTCTGAGTTCAGAAAAAGCTGATTTTATAATTACACATTTGCTAGAATTTATGGATGTCATGGGTAAACCTGCACGAATTAAAACTGACAATGCTCCAGTATATGTCTCTGGTAAAATAAAGCTGTTTTTTGCTCCTTACAATATAAGGAATATTACAGGTATACACCATAATCCTACAGGTCAAGCAGTCATTGAAAGGTCAAATTGAACTCTAAAGGATATGCTAAATAAACAGAAAGGGATAACAAAAACCCCCAGAGATGGGTTACATAATGTTCTATTAACTTTGAATTTTCCAAATGCTAATGAAAAAGGAAAAGCAGTTGTGGAGAGACATTGGATAATAGAAAAACCTATAGAATTAAATCAGCCTATATACTTTAAAGATGTGGTAACCTCAGAACAGAAACCAGGATATGACTTAGGTTGGATATAAGGTTTTCCTTTTGTTTCTATAGGAGAAGAAAAACTATGGACACCATCAATATTGATAAAGGTTTGATTTGAACAAGTGAGACCTCTTGATTAGAAGAGGTGATAGTTCATCAACCAGCTTGACAATCAATTTTAAATTAACTTATACAACTAACAAATGATTTTCATTTAATCAGATGTAACTTGACAAAAGGGAACTTCCCCAAAGTTAGGGTTGGGGAAGCGTTTCTGCTTTGTCTTTCAGAAGTATGAAAGGTAAGGAATTTGAAGAACACTGGACAAATGAGACATTTAATAAAAAAGGACAAATCATCCAGAATAAATGTCCCAAAAATGAGTAAATTGACCTATTGGTATATCATATATCAAACCGAATAATATTTTATAAGTCTTCCTAAATGTTTGTTTCTGTTCTTCTCTACAGTCACGTAACACAAATGGTCTTTATATAGTCCCAGTTCAATTAAAAATTAAAGCTGGCTTTGGAGTTGGAGAATAGCTCTCTCCTCTAAACCCAAGCATGTTTGTGAAAATGAAAATACAAAATCTCTGTGTTACGAGAGAAGAGCCATCTGATATGGGATAGAAGAAAACCAAAATTAAGGGACTATTCTATTGCCACTAATGTCATAACTCTTTGGTTCTATTTTGCTTCTTTAAAACTCTTCTTAAGGTATAAATTATATATCAAAATTTATAACATATATATATATATGTAGATGTAACCAACCTTCTTATTAAATAAGAAACACAGAACCAATGCAAAGAAGAAAGCCAAGAGGTCAGAGCTAAGAGCTAAAACCTTACCCTTCCTCCTGCAGTGGTCCTGCCTCTCCGAACCAGAGCTACCCCTGTGTTAAAGTCTTTATATAGAGTTCCTGTTCTGCCTTCTCATTGGTTGTAAACCCAATCACATGACCGCCTCCTCACGGCCTGTCTGTATAGGCCTCCAGGTTTTCCATGATTGGTATTGATAAAAGGCATGTGTATCCAATAATGGCTGTATCCCTGAACACACAGAGACTTACCCAGCTCTGCCTACCAAGTGCTGAGATTACAAGAGTACACCACCACTGCCCTGCTTTCCTATGGCTTGCTAGTAGCTCTGACCCCCAGGCAACTTTATTTATTAACCTACAAATAACATTTTAATACAAATTATATATATATATTTAACTTTCGTCATGATGATTAACTTAATGGTCCTATAGAGCACTAACTAATTTTAGAAAAAAGTCTTTATTTAGCTGCCTATACACGTTTTGTGTTGGAGTCTCTATCAGTTTTCTGTAGAGAATCATGACCACACCTAACAGCAAATTTGAAGTCTCCAGAAAGATGATGGGGTCCCACAATGATGATTCCACATGTACAATAATAATAATACCACTAAGCTGACAAACATCACCCAAAGATCAGCTTTAGACTACAAACTGCTCAGGACAATTTCAAGATGGCTAGCTGTGATGATCAAGCCTCACAGATTACTCGAGCAAGGACTTGAGAAAAGCCCTTCACTTTTGTATTATGTAGAGACTGGACAACAAATGATATAGCTACCTCTCCCAGGACTTGACAATTAACCCAAATTATTTTCTTTTCAGGAACCTCTAAAGATGCCTAAACCCCCAACCACCAGGAAGTAATTTAAGAACATGATATCCACATTTCCAAGAGTTGGAGTGGGTGGGTTTTGTTCTTTCAATGGGTTTTGGATAATTGTCATTGTTTAGGATGTTTGGTTACAAGTTGTTATTATTAATGGTCAGGAAAAAGGCTAAACAAAGGAGATCAGATTTAAAGTTCTTGTTTGAAAAAAAGAAAAAGGAGGATATAGATAAGAGGTACATTATGGATTCTACTCTGAAAAAAAATATAGAAATGATAACATAAAGGATAGATTATTGAATCTACTCTAAAAGAAAGAGGGGCATATAGATATGATATAGATAAAAAGGTAGATTATTGAATCTACTTTTAAAAGTCAATAACTAGTTTTAAATATTTTTATTGGATTGTATTTTTGTATATTATATATAAATTACGTATATTGCTACATATTTGAGATTGATTTATATAGATATGATAAGATAAAAAGGAAGATTATTGAATCAACTTTCATAAAACAACTACTACTTTAAAATATATTGCATTGCATTGGACTTTTGTATATTGTATATAAATTATGTATATTGATACAAATTTGAGATTGAGTTTGTTAGAAAACACTGTATGCATATTTTTAATTTTGTTCAAGGTATTGTAACATGGAAGCAGATGTAGAAAAATTCTTGATTAAAAAAAACAGAAATAGTTCTACTTAAAACATCCCAAGTCTCTAAAAATCCAAATTTTTGTTTTGATTGCAGATTCACATAAAGGTAACCCTTTGTTTAAAATGCTTTTTGTTTATATGCTTGTCTCTGTTAAAATATGGAATAGTTGGTCCTAGTGAGAGTCAATGCAATGGTTTTGCAGTAAAATGCAGTAAAATACCTTTTAACAAATTTCAATAACACATCAAAAATGTAACTCATCCTTGTCAAGTCAATTTTAATTGAACATACAGGAATGCTTCAACATGCATCAATCAATTACAAATACAAGTAAATAAGAGAAAGTCAGAATATTCATCATTTGCAGTTAATCTGATTAAATACTTAAGGTATTCAGATTTCATGGAACACTTCCTAGAGCTGATAAACATTTTCATGTAGGCAGAGTTTTCCTGTCCCAACTGCGTGGTTGCAAATAACCACTCAGAGGCTTGTGACTAGCCCTTACATTTAAATTAACCCATTTCTATTAATCTATGTTTTACCACATGGCTTGTGCTTGTGGCTTTACCTGTCCTCTAGTATCTCTTGTTCCCTTGGTGGCTGGCTGGTTTCTCCCCAGACATCACTGTTCTTCCAGGTCCTTAGTTTGGTTTTTCCACCTAACCTTACTCTGTCCAGATATTTGCCAATCAGGGGGTGAGAGTAGGGAAGAGGTGAGATCTGTGGGTGATATGTGAAGTAAGTAGAAAATTTCTTAATAAATAAAAATGAAAATAATGAAGTTTACTTTTAAAAAAGAAAAAAACAATAATTAATAAATAGGTTCCCATGACACTGAAAATCTTCTCTAAGAAAAGCACACCATAATTCAGAGAATGTAGAAGCTTACATAATGGGAAAAGATAATTATTAACTCCTAGTTTGATAGAGGATTATCTTATTTAGAGTTTCTATTGGTAGGAAGAGACACCATTACCATGGCAATTCTTTAAAGGAAAACATTTAAATGGAGCTGACTTACAAGTTCATAAGTTTAGTCCAGTATCATCATGGGGGTGTGCAGATAGAAATGATACTGGAGAAGGAACTGAGAATTCCACATCTTGATCTGAGGGCAGCAGAAAATACTGTGTCACTGTGCATGACTTGAGTGTATATGAGACTTCAAAGCCTTCCTTCATAGTGACACATGCCTCCCTCTTCTCCAAAAAGACCATACCTGTTCATAGTGCCACTCCTTATGGCCAAACATTCAAACACATGAGTCCACTGAGGGGGAATCATTCCTATTCAAATGAGCACATTCCTCTCCATGGCCCCACAAACACTTGTAACCATAATATAATGCAATATGCACTTAGTCCAACTTCAAAAGTCCCCATCATAGTTTCAACAATGTTTTAAAGTCCAAAGTTCAAAGTCTTTTGAAGACTAATGCAATCTCTTAACTGTAATTCTATATAAAATAAAATAAAAAAGGCAGGTCATATTCTTCCATCTTATAATGACTCAGGATATATGTTAGCATTGCAAAAATGGAGGAAATGGGGGATACTGAAGAAATACTGGACCAAAGCAAGACCAAAACCCAGCTAGGCAAACTTGAAACTCTTCATCTCTCAGTTCCTTCTCCAGCACCATTTCTACTGCATACTACCATGTCCTGTCATAATAATGGACTAATCCTCTGAAATTGTAAGCTAGTCCCAATTAAATGCTTTCATTTTTAAGAGTTGCTATGTTAATGGTGTCTGTTCCTATCAATAGAAACCCCAACTAACACACTTTGGCAGCAAAAAAAGGTGTACCATGCATAAATCAGTGAGTATAATGAATTGCTTTAATAGATAAGGGCAGAAATTACATAATCATCACACTAGATGAAGAAAATACTTCTGGAAATCTTCAGTATCCCTAAAACACTCAGTATAAAAGGAAAATAATGCAACAGGATGGAGGAAAATATCAAAAAAATGGCAAGAATTAAATCAAAGGAGAAAAACTGAGAGCCTTTCATTTGAAACAACAAAGGATGGAAGATAATCATTTCCCTGGAATAAGATCAGGACCCTTTGGATACTTCTAGAGTTTCAAGTCAGTAGAAAGGAATGGGAGTCAAATTATGTCTATGTGCTAATGATGTTGTACTTGTAAATGAGATCCTAAATATTCATTGTGAAAATTCTTCAATGTGATGAATACTATCTAGAAAGTAGCAGCATGTAAAATCAGCACACAACATGAATTGCTCCTCTATGTACCAGGAAGAGCAAGACTTGCTGCAAGTCACAATTATATGAAGTAGTATTTCAGCTGATTATGACAAGCTAATACCTGGATGAAGCCAACAGCATTCCAGAGGTCAAACCAAGGCTCAAGGAGTCTTGGTGATACTAGTCTTTGATTATTAGCTGTTTCCTGCCATGAATTTCTCATGTGCTATTGTAGCTATTCTGACATTCATTGGTCACAAATTACCTTCTACTAATGGAATATTTAGATAAACTTCTGTGCAGTAACACAGCCAGGATCGCTAATCTCAGGCCTTTCTGTAATTATTGTCATTAGAAGCATCCAGCCAGGACCACTCCTGAATGGACAAAAATGCCTTATCTGAGATACTTCACAGATTCTCTAAAAACAGACTTAAGCATACAGACTATCTGTTTGAGAAGGCCTGGTGTGTGGGAGCCCGTTCTTGGGTTCCTCGTGGATTTACCCAGCAGGGCCACATAGAGGATGATTAGACCACAGGCCTGAGTGAGTGCAGGTGTCTGGGATGGCTGCACTTGGCTGTGCTGGGGGAGGAGGTCTTTTGCTCCACCCCTTGGTGTCTCTATAAAAACCCTGGGGCAGAGACAGTCGGGGCCCTTGGAATAGGTTCCAGGCCCTCTCGAGGCTATCCTTTATTTTCTATCTGTTTATCTCCACAAGATTCTCCACAATAAATCCTTCTATCTAATATTTCCTGCTGCTTGCACTCAAGAAAACTCTGGGGAACTGTGGGGGTGGTGGGTAAATGCGCCACACTGGTGGATATGCTAATTAAGCTTAACATTCTCCTTCCCAAAGTTGTATTTCTAGGTTTAACTCCACCCTTAACAATTAACTCAGAACTGAAGGGTTCCTACTTACAGGAACATCTAGCTGTGATGGAAGTTACCTAGCCAAGTTGCCTAGTGACTCAGCACACTTGCCCCGCCCTGCCAGAAATGGCAGTAGCAGAGATAGCTTGGAGGGATAAAGGCCAAAGGGATAAAAGGCAGCTTTATTTTCAGAGCAAAGAAAGAGAAGAAAATAGAGAATGGAAGAACTAGATGGGCAAGAACTGGAGGGGAACAAACAGATAGGGAAGAACTAGATTGGAAGAGAATTAGATTGGAGGAGAACTACATTAGAAAACTAGAAGGACTAGATGGAAGATGAGGATGAGCCAGATGGAAAAGAACTAGATGGATAAGAACAAGATGAAAAAGACCAAGATGGGGCAGAACTAAGATGAGGGAATTAAGGATGTCTTAGAGGTAACAGCAGAAAGAGATATGTAGCTAGAGTTTCCTGTGCCCCAGCCTTCTGGTGGTAAGGACAAATCTCTCTCACGTACCAGTCCCAGGGCTACTAGGGTCCAAGTAAACACACAGAGGCTTATATTATTTGAGAACTGTATGGCCATTTGCTCAAGCTTAATACTGACTAACTCTTACAGCTAAATTAACCCATAATTCTTATTTATGTTTAGCCATGTGGCTTGGTACCTTTTCCCAGTTCTGCCTTCACATCTTGCTTCTCATGGCAGCTGCTGGCAATGTCTCCTGACTCAGCCCTCCTGTTCCCAGAATTCTCCTCTCTCTTTGTACAGACTATACTTCCTGCCTGGCTACTAGGCAATCAGCACTTTATTTACTAACCAATCAGAGCAACATGTTCACAGCATACAGATATCCACAGCAGAGGTAGAGAGTATTAGTCAAGAAAGGAGCTAAGCAAGAGAGCAAATAGAAGGCATGTAGAGAGAGAAGTGACTCAGAAGAATAAAGTGTATAGACTAAAGAGTTTCGAGTACATAGATTTACTAGAGAATCCCTCAGATTAATCCACCACCAGCAGCATCTCTTCTGAAACTCTGGGTGAAGGCTATTGAGGGGCTGGACCCCAGTAGCTTTCATTACAGGCTGAGAAAGATATCAAATAATGAACTCAATTGAAGTAACCTCTAAAACATGAAATATCTGGGAATAAATGACACCAAGGAAGTTAGACATCTTCACGGTGAATATTTTATAACACTGAGGAAAGAAATTTATAGACAATGCAAGAGGGAAACTATCCTGCATGTTTCTGGATTGATAAAATTAATATTGTTTTAGAATTACATGTCTATACCATGAACACCACTCTAATGTTCTGCTCAATATTCATCAAATTCCCATCATACTATAAAGAAAAATCAGAACTATGAAAAAACATTATAAAATTCAAATAGAAAAACAGACTCTGGATGGATCAAGCAATGGAAAATAAAAATAACAAAGCTGGAGTTATAATAATAATTATGTTCCACTACACTCTAGTACTATAGTTACAGAAGACTATAATATACTGATACTACACTTTTTTAATGGATAAGAAAACCCATAAATAGATTGCACAGCTATAGCCAACTTATCTTTGACATGTTTAAAAAACACCAATGGAAAAGACACCGCAACTAAACAAGTACTTTTGGGACCCTGGGAATAAAGGATTAATATATCTAGAATGCAGAATCTGAACAAAACAAAATTAGCTCAATTTTGAAAAGGTACAAAACTAAGAGTTCTCAGAAGATGAAACATACACAGCTGAGCAACACTTAAGAATGTTCAACATCATGGCCACACTAGTGGAAGCCCATGAACTGTGAACTGGTGGCTGTGGAGCCCCCATGGGACTGGACTAGGCCCTCTGGATACAGAAGACAGTTGTTTGGCTCAAACTGTTTGGGGGCACCCAGGCAGGGCGATCGGGATCTGTCCCTGGTCTATGGGCAGGCTTTTGGGAATCTTGTGCCTGTGTCCCTGGTCTAGGTGCAGGCTTTTGGGAATCTGGTGCCTGTGGTGTGACACCTTGCACAGCCTTAGTGCAGTGGGAAGGGGCTTTGACCTGCCTAGGCTCAGTGTGCTGGGCTCTGCTGACTCCCCATGGGAGAACTCAATTGAGATTTCATTCAGTATTCTAGTGTCCTTGGTACTGAAATGTTCTCTGGCAATTGCCAACTGAACTGAAAATGTGAACACATCCAAAACCCCTTTGATCTACAATAATATCCTGCCTGCAAAATAGCTAGGAAAATAGTGGCACAAAATCTGTGAGAATAAGCAACAAATATCTGATTTGATTGAATCCAACCAGACACTGCTTGAGTAACAAGAATCAGAAACTAGATAGCCCAGCTACCTACAGTAAAATCAAATGCTATTGTTCTTTTAAAAAGCAATAAAATGTTTTGTAATTGCATTGTGTTATATTCAAGATCAATGCCTTGCTCAGTTATTTTCAGGGAATCATCATTCTGCAGCAGACAGGAACAAATAGCAAACAGAAATCAACAGCCAGACACTATGGTGAGAGGAAGAAAACTAAATTTAAAAGGCTTGCCTCCTTCACATATCTCCCTACAAGCCACAGAAAATAGCATGGAAGCGTATGTAGAAAGAGGATAAGAGGCAGAGGTAATGGAGAACTGTTAAAGTCAATACATATGAGTCTATTTAAAGTATAATATGGATTTATTAAGATTTAAATTTAAAAATATACTCACTAATTCAGAAACGAGTAAACAGCTGAAGTCATCTTCTGTTCTGTAAGTGAGAAAATGTGCCTGGCCAATGGGAAAAACCAGTAAGAAGGAGAATGTGACCCCTCTCCCTTTCCTTTTAAGAGGTTACATATGATGGCAAGAAGCACAGCCTCCTTTGAACTGTATAGCCCAAGTTCATGGGTGGAACAAACACCATTACAGAGGACACCAAAATAAATGCCTTCTAAATAAACAGGATTGATAAATAAAAGAAAACACAGAATCTGAGGAAACAGGAACAGTGCATACATATGTGTTTTTTCCGGTTGGGGTCCCAGACCTGAAAGTAGAAGTGATCACAAGCCTCATCGGTAACACCAGAAGCAATCTCCAATCGATAACCACCAGCTAATGAGAATTTACTTTCCTTCAAAGGAGTCTCAATAGGGAATCAAACTACTTTTAAGTGTAGACTGCATGCCCAGAAATAGATGGGAGCACAAAATTTAATCAACCTCATTTGTGGGGGCCATGTCCCATAGTATTGTGTCAGAGTTCCCCATTTTCCTCACTTTTGTAGGTTTTTCATTATATATATACTCACTTTTTAACCTACATATTGCTTGCATATATGTTATGGGTTCAAGGTAAGCATTTTTTTGTGATTCCTGAATGTACAAACACATGTGTTTAATTCTCATGCCTTCTCTTGGGCTCTTTTCCTTATGTTTGCTGATTTTGACCAATTCCAATGTGTTAGATATTCTTTATCATAGTATATATTTTATTATTATTCCATAGAAACCTGCATTTTTCCAATGAGAGATAGAAATGAGGTGGATTCAGATAGGAAGTGATGTGGGGAGGATCTTGGAGGAACTTGAAGAGGCTTGCAGGACAAACCATAATCAGGGGATATTATGTGAAAGAACATCTATTTCAATGAATGGGAGAAAAAGAAAACCAGTGTTCCATTGTAGTGCTATGTAAATTTCACTTTAAAATTTTCATTTAATTTCAATTACATGTATGTGTGCTTTTTGAGTGTGCTCATATGTGCACATCTGTGAGTAGGTGTTCTTGGAAGAGAGAAAATGCATTCATTGGCACTATTGGAAGAGGTGGCTATAAATTGTAAGATGCATGGATTTGATAGTGAACTCATCTCCCATGAAAAAAGCTATATATGATTTTAAATGCTGAGATAACTTACCATCTTTCACAATATTCGTTCAATCTATTTAACAAAACATCTTTCTTTCTACTAAGTTTTACTCCTCTAACTCCCAGGATGAAACAGGATTCTCTTGTCACTTCCACAAGGATTAAATTAGTTTCATAATCTGAAAACATTCATTCCCTCTACTACAACTTTCTCTGTTTTCTCTTACATTAAAAAAACACACAGTAATTCAGTTATTAAACGAATTGCTTGGAGTTTATTTTAAATATTACTTTGCATTAGAGAAATATAAGAACACATCCATTATGCACTAATATCCATGAACCAGGTTTTGTAAAATATGTGTCTGAGTGGAAGATTATAGACCACAATGTACAGAAAAGTAGTATAAATAATATTTCTGGGCAATATCATTAGAAGAAGCAATGAGAATCACTAGCTGATGCATACATCTTGTATTATATCATAACAGGTGTCTCTGTACCATCACCACAGTTTTCAGTAACCATTTATTAAATGAGTGTTCAGTAAGAGGTTTTCTCCCTTAACTTTTGAAGAGAATTTCTCTCTGGTCTTAACAAAATTATGTAGCACTTGGGGATAAAAATGCATCCCAGCAGACCTGCACTTGAGGACAAAATGGAGAAGACCTCCACTACCACCATGACCTTGCCCTTGGTGCTATGGTAGACAGGGAGGAAGGTGACCCACACACTGCAGAACAACAGCATGCTGAAGGTCAGCAACTTGGCTTCATTGAATTTGTCAGGGAGATTCCTGGCCAAGAAAGCCACAAAGAAGCTCCCTAAGGCAAGGGAGCCATGGTATCCCAAGACACAGTAGAATGCAGTAACTGAGCCCTTGTTGCACACAATGATGATTTGGCCATGCTCAGAGTGTGCATCAATGTCAATAAAGGGAGGAGAAACTAGCAGCCAGATTGCACAGAGAATAATTTGGATGAGGGTACATATGGCAATGATGTATTTGGGTGCCCTTGAAATCATGAAGAACCTAATCCTTCTTCCAGGGGCTATGACTATGAAAGCCAAAAGCACAGTCACTGTTTTGGCCAATACAGTGGAAATAGCCACAGTGAATACAACTCCAAATGTGATTTGTTGCAGGACACAGGTGGCTGAGTTGGGTTGGCCAATGAAGAGCAAGGAGCACAAGAAACAAAACATGAGTGAAATGAGCAATATATAACTAAGATTCTGGTTATTGGCCTTCACAATGGGAGTGTCATGGTGCTTAACAAAGACCCCAAGAACAAGAATTGTGAATGCAGTGAAGCACAAGGCCATTGAGGCAAGAGTCATCCCCAAGGGATCTTTGTAGTTCAGAAAGATCACAGATTTGTGAATGCACTGGTTCTGCTCCCTGTTGGCATACTGGTCCTCTGGACACCTCACACATTTTTCCACATCTGGTGGAGAAAGAAAAGTATGATGAATGCAGCTTTAGCCATTTATTGACTGAATATTTCAATTTAGTGTGTTGAAGAAGCATTGCACTATCTGCATTTGTTTCTGAGGATGGAGTAGAAAGACATTCGTAATACTCATTCATTGTCTTTATGGGAAATGAAACTAAACAATTAATATGTTATCTAATTTACTGTGTGTTGATGATGCCATTTGTTATGTTATCAGAAAGTACAGATATTTTCAGTACATGACTTAAACTGGTGAATTGACAGAGGGTAAAATCATTAACCATTATTTTGCACAGGGTGTATTTTAAAGTCTCCAATCCCATGGTTGTAGTGCCTCCTGATGTCTTTCTGTCTGTTTTATGAATGCTGTCCTTGTAATATTTGAAGACTGTTTCTTCTAATGGAACACTTCCTGTTATATGTTTTCTAGTTTGAATTTACTACCCCAAACCCAATGATATAGAAGAAATACCAAACATAATCTCTCGGGACACTTAGAATTCCCACATGACATGCCAAGACCAAGTCCTCAATATAAAAGTAGATTCATTTGACCCAGAGAACAATAGGCAAGGAATAGGAGATAAAAATAGGAGATAGAGAATGAAGGAGAAGATGAAAGCAACAAGAGAGGGGGAAGAGGTTTTTGGCCATGAAGGACAAAGAACTGCTCTGGATAGAGAGGATACAGATGTGGTCTCTTAGAAAACAGTAGCTTTTAAAGATGAAAGGGAAAACCCAGGTTAGGACAAAGTGTTTAATTTTGATTGGACAGTTTAATTAGGACAGACACAACAAAGTTTTTGGAAGCTGGACCTCAATATTTTGATAGCTGGAACATGATAGTCAGCCTCAGGAGGAGAAAGTGAACAAATACGGGAACAGACATTGGTCGCTACCTTTAGGAATGTAATAGCCTTGGTTAGCATTTCTTAGAACCATGACCACAGTAGCGCTTATAAAGCAAAACATTTGATAGAGTGGCATATAGTTCAAAGGCTCAGTCCATTATCATCATGGTGGGACATGGTGCTATGCATGCAGACATAGTGCTGGAAAAGCATCTTGTCTTTGATCCGTAGGCAACAGGAAGAAAACTGTCTCACTTGGTATGGCTTAAGCATGTAAGAGGCCTACAAGTCTGCATCTACAATGACACAAATCCTCCAATAAGATCACACCTTCTCCAACTCGACCATGCCTTCTAATAAGACCAATTTTGTTCAAACTATTGCTGCAATGTCATAGTTTTTAGCAAGGCAAAGGGAATGGTGAAGAAGGGCACGACTTGCTACAGCCATATTTCCATGCTCATTCTTGCTAGAGTTCCTTTATAATGAGTAAGCTGTATGTATGAATGTGTATATATGTGTTTGTATGTACATGCAAAAGTAACAACAGAGCTCTAATATGAGAGTGATTGGGTTTATATGGGGGAAGTAGGAAGGTGAGAGTAAAAGAAGAATATTACATAAATATAATTTTTATGTTTATAAATACAAAATAAGTAATTAATTAAAAAATATCCCCAGTTGTGTCCTTATCTGGCAGTAGGATGGTTTGTCCCTGAGTCTTGTTCATAAGAAGCAGTAACCCACACCTGGAGGTAGAGACCTCTGTACATGCTTAGCATTAACAAGCCCTTCTTCTTGATTCTATCACCTTTGGGAACAGACAACCACCTTTCTTCCTCTTTCACTAATTTCCATCTATGTGAGTCTCAGACTATGTGAGTGTACTCAAGTGTGAAGTAGATATTGATATAACACCGTGATCACAATTAAAGAAGAACACTCAAGCAAGAGTGATATGACAGTATGTTTACTTGAAGGAATAATATCCCATCCATAAGTTGCAGTCTCCACCATGGAAAATTTAAGAAACTTGAGTGCAATTGCTCTGAATCATTGGATAATTGGGTAGAGACATGATGTGCTTCTAGGTTTCAAGTCTTTTTATCTAGAACAATGCATTTATGGTCACATGTAACTCAATACTTTGTTTAGGGGAATGGAAAGTTGTCTCACTTGTGAAGAGAATGTACTGCACTTGCAGAAGAACTGAGTTCAGTTTAAGGACCAATGTCGGGGTTCTCACAACTTTCTGTATCTCTAACTACAGAAGCGTTGGATGCCTCTCACATGCACATTCTATTGTGTACACACAACCACCAATTTCACATATATGCACATAATTAAAGAAATGATAAAAATATTTTTCTTTAACTTTTGTTGTATTTCTTCTTGTAAATACCCTTTATTCTTATGTTTCATATTTAAAACAATTTCATTACAGTTTGTTTAAGTAAATTGCAGTAGGCTGTATGTGCAAGTGCATAGAGATCAGAACACAGCATCTAAGAGCTGGAAATACCTATCTATTACATGGGTCCTAGGGATTAACTCATCATCAGCTGTAGTAGAAAGGGATTTAACTTTTGAACTGTTTTACTGGCCATAAATGTCCTTTAAGGACTTTCATTATATAGGATGAAAGTCACCTTGAGAGAAAAATCTATGTATCTTCCATTTTTGTGAAACCAACTCTAAATAAATAATCATTTGACTAACATGGACTGAGGGGGGCCAACACCATTGGTATAACTGTAGCTAGTTGCTATCATACAAAACCATTGAATCTTCTATTTTTGAATTTATTAACTGTGCTGTATATAAAACTATTGATTATAGTACTCCATATTTTCTACTTTTTTTGGCAACACTTCTCCACACTTCTCTAGATTTCAAATCACAATGATACTTTGAAGGGGGGTCTCTTGATATTGCTTGAACTTCTTTGTATCATACTGAACAACTTCTTATAATTTGCCAAGAATATATTTCTACTCTTCATTAATCTTAAAGAGACAGAGGACTTATATTTGGTTTCTGGAACCCACATTACAGAGTTCAGTGGATCAGAATCTCTAGTCTATACTCCATTGATTCCCTGCATATACATGGCGCTTAAAAATTTATGTAGTGACACATACAGACATGTAAATATAAAATATAAATATTATTCAAGATTCATTATTGGAATCTAATCTACATATAGTTTCCAAGGAGATTAGTCACTAGTAAAGACTGTACAGAATTCCCTTACATTGTAGTTTCTTTATCAAATCTTCCTTTGAGAAAAGGCTACCTGCAATGTATTTTCAATGAGTCAAAGATGTATGTCATGGCATAACATGTTACTTAAAGTGACATTGAGAATGATCGTAGTTCTACAAAAACTAACTTGGGAAAGTGATATGGTTTATTTGTGCCTTTTAGAACCTTTAATCATCCCAGTGTGTTTGGGAGAAGATGATCTATGTGAAGGATTTATCTCAGAAGCAAACACTCACTTGTCTCATTAGAAACTTCATTTTCTGGGCAGGGGATGCAATCAAAACAGCAGGCTGCAATTCCCTCCTGCAAGAATTTTCTGAATCCAGGACTACAATCAGCACTGCACACAGAGGGTGGCATCTGAGAAAAATTAGATGAATACTGATATCAGGAGTTTTACCTACTTCTTCCATAACAAAATTATGTTGGCATGTTGAAATATCAATATGCTTATTTTATATACACCAAATGAGTGACCACATTAAACTTAGTATATTTTGAAATGCCAAATATGTAAATGTATGAAAACAATCTGAAGTAATTTGAGTAGCTTCCCAATCTTAGAAATTTAGGAACAAGAATGGGTTGTTTGCTGTGGGAAAACACCATAGAGTTTGCAAACGGATTTTTCTAGTTAATTTTCACCACCTTGACAGAAAGTACATTAAGAAGTTAGAGGGAAGCTTAACTAAAATATTTCTCTCCGTCTCTCCATTGAACTAGCCTGCTGTCATATTATTTATGCATTTTATTACTGCATAATTGATGTATGAGTCCCCAGTCTACTGTGGGCAGTGCTGTCCCTAAGCAGGGCTGTAGAAGAAATCAAGCAGAGCAAAGCAGTAGACAATGTTCCTTCAGGGTCTATACTTTAGTTGAAGGATCCAGATTCCGACTTTGTCTTCCCTTTACTCTAACCCAGGAGCCTAATCAACGCTTCCTCCTCAGTTTGCTTATGGTCAGTGCTTAATCACAGCAACAGTGCAGCAAGCTAGGATAAATGGATATCAGAAACATGGGAAATATCTCTTCAAACCTCTGACAGCAAACATGAATTCCAATAAATAGCACTGCAAAGCACGACAAACAGAGTGTAAAGAGAAAAACAGCTAAGTAGGCAGAGCCTGGTGTATTTCTGGTGACAAAGTGCTGAACTGGTAAGTATTGAACTGGAATGTTTCCTGAGGTAAAAGTGCCTTACAATGGCTGCAATATATGGGGAACTGGAATAAAAGTGAGATTGTTTAAAGTTGATTATAGGATTTCTTAAAGCTAAAAACATCAAAATTTTACATAATCAAAATCCTGGTGATAGGTGTCTATATACTGGTTAACACGGCTGCTGATGGCTAGGTGCTCACTTTAGGTTCTTTGTTGACTATTGAGTTCTGAGTCAGAACAACAGTGTCTCCTATGCATGGGCTCTTTCATGTTCTCCACAATGTGATCAACTATAAGTATTCCTTTTTGTTGTGGTTTTCTTTAAACAGGATTTCACAATGTATTGTTGGTATATCTCAACTAACTATACATAGTAGGTTAACTAAGATCACATAGAGATCCTCCTCTCCTGCCTCCCATGTGCTGGAATTAAAAGTGTAAGCTACCAGTGGGCACATTTCTTCCCTTATTTCTGTATTTCATGTTTACCATTTCTTTTTGTACTTGCAATGATATTAAGGGCTATTTTGAAGATGCATGGAGAAAATGTATCTGCTCATCCAATTTCTTCTGTATTTTTCATTAAATTATTTAACTTGCCAATGAGTTTCCCCTCTCTCCTCTTACCCAGTTCCCTCTGCAACATTCCTCTCTACTACCACATCCATTCCTCAGAAACGGTAAGGACTTACATGGGAGTCAAAATAGCATGGTATACCAAGTTGAGGAAGGACCAAGCTCCTCCCTCCTGCATCAAGGCTGGGTGATTAATCCAACCATAGGGAATAAATTCCAAAAAGACAGCTCATGTGCCAGTGACAGATCTTAGTCCCACTGTTAGCAGCGACAAACAGACCAAGCTACACATTGATCACCCACATGCAGGGGTCTTAAGTAGGTCCCATGCAGGCGTTCTACCTGTTGGTCTATACTGACTGAGTTCCCAAAAGTCAACTGTCTATGTGGGTTGCCTTGTCATGATCTAGACCCCACCTGCTCATATAATCTCTCCTCCCTCCCTTTATTCAACTGGACTCCCAGAGCTTGTCCCAGTGTTTGGCTGTGCATCTATTCATCTGCTTCCAGAGTTACTGGATGAAGTTCCTATAAAACAATTAGGGAACTCACCTTTATGATTAGTGGAGAAGGCTGGTTCAGGCACACCCTCTAGGAATCTTAGCGGGGTCATTCCTGTGGATTCCTAGGATTTTTGCTGGTACCAGGTTTCTCCCTACGCCCATAATGCCATAAATACCCACTCTATCAAGGTATTTCTTTAATTGCTCTTCCTCTCCATCCCTCTCCCAACTGGGCCACCTCAATCCCTCATGTCTCCATCACTCAGTCTATCCAGGAGATTCCAGCAATTTCCCCTTCCTAGGGTGATCCATATGTCCCTCTTAGTGTCCTCCTTATTAACTAGCATCTCTGGGGCTGTGGAATGTAGCCTGGTTATCATTTGCTTTCTATCTTATGTCCAGTTTATGAGTGAGCACATACCATGATTCTGTAACTAGGTCTTGGTTAACTCACTCAGGATGAAGGCCTTCATCCAAAGAATGGATAAAAGACATGTGATATATTTACACAATTGAGCATTACTCAGCAGCAAAAAACAATGACTTCATGAAATTTGAAGGCAAGTGGATGGAACTAGAGAAAATCATCACTGTCTAATTTTTGCTCATTTCTTTGGAGGCAGGGTCTCTATATGCAACCCTAGCTCACTTAGACTTGCTATGTACACCACACTGGCCATAAACTGAGAAGGTTTTGCCTGCCTGTGATCTAAGAGTTTGATTACAGATATTTACCACCATATACACATGGGCTCATTGGGACTTTAATGGAAATTCTTTGAGTTTCTCTTCCTGTAGTACAATGTTGTCAATAAGATTGCCATAGAAAAAACTTTTAATGGGATCAGGCTGGGAAAAATTACTAATTAATAAAAAACTAAACTTGAATAAGTCAAGATGTGTTCCTTCTATTGTGTTAGGTTTCTCGGTTTTTTTTTTTTTACTTTAAAATCTTAATGGATGCTGGACTGTGTTAAGAGCACTTTATGCACATATTTGGATTATCATGTAGTCCTATGCTCGAATCTATTTATGTGCCCCATTTACTTAACTGACCTGCATATGCTGAACCATCCCTGTATCCCTGGAATTAAGCTATGTTTGTCACAGGGACAAACTTTCTGTTGTGTTATTGACTTACATTAGTCAGTGTTTATTTTAGAATTTTTCTACCATGTCCATCAAAGTGTTTAGTCTCTCATTTACTTCATTATGTTCTACTTCCTCAAAATTCTTTCCCTCCATATTTACAGAGGGGATCTCTCTACGTTTGTAAGTGAGGTTTATTTTCAGAAGAAAATATGAATGTTGGTTTTACAAAACAATCTTGTTTGTATATTATGATTAGAGAATGTGAAGATTGACATGGAATTGTTATTGATAATTATCTGCTAATTATTGAACATTTTTGTTATTGCAATATTTGATACAGTATATAACACTTGTTTTTCTATCTGGTGTTCAATGCTTGCTGTCTTTCTCTTCCTTGACCACTCATTTATCTTACTTTTCATTTTGTAGGAGCTCTTCAGGTGTCTTCCATAGAAATGTTAGAGTGGTTATGAATTCCTATAACTCATATACATCACTGAACATTGGTCTATCTGGGTATTTGTTAGGGTCCTTAAAGAACTTAGAGAATGAATCTGTCTCTCTGTCTCCCACATTCTGTTTCTCTGACTTTCTCTCTCATATATATGTATATATGGATTCACATAATTTATTGGAATGTCTTCTAGGATGAGGTCTAGCTAATCTAGCAATCACTAGGTATAAATGGCAATCCAAAAATGTAGAATCTTCTCATTCTACGATGTGTAATGTGTCAGTTGATCTTCAGTAAACACTTATGTACCATAGATGTAGGTTCTAATGCCAGTGAAGAAATAGACTTGCTAGCAAGGTGAAAGAAAGCAGACAAAGAACACGTTTCCTTTTTCAATGTCCTTATATAGGCTTCCAGCACAGAGTGGGATTTTCAAAATCAAATGATGTAATTCAAAGTTGTGTCTTCCCAGCTTAAGATCCAGATAAAAGATGTGTCTTTTCCAGGTTAAAAGATTTCAATTAAAGGCATGACTTCCTTTTCCTTCTCTTTTGGGGTTTTGTTTTAGAGACATGGTTTCTTGTTGTAGCCCTGACTTTACTGGCACTTGCTCTGTAGAAGAGGCTGGCCTAGAACACAAATATCCCTCAGGGATCTACTGTTGATGTCATTGTGAGTCCTTCTTCTTCTCTTCTGCACATTTTTTATAATCTGACTGTTTAATGGTATCCCCATGGCCCTATATATATTTCACTTTTCCTTATTTTTACCTTTGTCACAGTTTCAGTTTTCTAATTCTTCTGCCTTGTCTTCAAGTCTGCCAACTTGTCTTCAACTTTAAATATTCCTTTGGAGAAAAGTTTTACTGAGATATATTGGATTTATTTTATTTCCTATGCATATTTTAGCTTGATTTTTCATAATTTTGTACATTTAGGAATGCATCTGTCACATGTTCCTTCAGTTCCTTATTGCATGCAAGTTTTTGTGATCTCATTGCATTGTCCTGAACGTGATTTGTGTCCTGTTTGGCATTCTGCAACATTGTTATAATCATTCTTTGAATTCTTTTTCAGTGTGTCATTGAACATACTTATATTTAAGACTATGACTGCGTCATTTGGTGTTGCATTGCTTAGATGACTTTCTATTTTTGTTCCTGTTTCTGCATTGAAATTTTCCTATCTGGGAGCAGAGTACTGGTTGTATTATTCTTAATTTTCTGTATTCCTCCAGTGGATGTTTTCATAATGCTCAAGTGAGGCTTGATTAGAGCATACTATTACTGAAGATCAACTGACACATGTATTGCTGCTCTCTGAATGGTTATGTAGTTCAGTAGCTGTACCTTCAGCTCATATGTCCTTTACCCTAATTAACAATTCTCCTTGTCATTCTGAAAAACAATAATTTTCATAGATTGTATACTATCTGTTTTACCTGAGGTATGACTTTCAATCAAGCTTGAAGGCTTTTCTTTAGTTAAACCTTTAAATTACAAGCTACTTTATTTTCAGAAAGTTTGAATTGGATACCTTAAAACCACCCAGATCAGAACTCTTTCCTATAATATAACGTTAGATTCATAGTAGTATACATCATTTATAAATTTCCAAAGCCATTTCTTTTACTACCAGTAATACCTCCTCCCCACACAGATAATAAAAACAGTCACACCCTTGTTTGTTTGACAGAACTATGAAAGAAATAATCAGACCAAGGAATGTTCCTCTATCGAGTAAAATCTTTTACAGGACATGCTTCAAAGGTGGAGAATTGGTTCAGCTGTCTGTAACAATTGCTGCTCATACATACAGGGTTCAAGTTTGAATTTCATCATCCACTGTGAGCCACTAAGCTGTCTTTCCACATCCCAGATATCCAAGTCATTGTTTTGGTATCTATATGCACTACAAATACCAGTGTTGCACAAACATACGTGCAGACAAGACACCCATACACATTCAAAAGAAAAAAGAAAGAAAGAAAAAACAACAAAGTTATATAATTCATAGGGTATCCAAATGGGCCATGAAAACGTTATCTTAATATTTGGTTAGAGATGTTGCCAATTTAGGACCTGTTGGTAAAAAGGCTTAAAACAAATTATTAATAATTATTAATGGTTTGCCTGTGTTTACTTTATTCCTCCTTACATTTACCTTCAGCCTTTCAGCATCTATGTCAAAGGTTCAGCAGTAAAAAGGACAAGCACTGTGTAGTAATCAGAATGGCATCAAGAGGACATTGCTCACTTTACTAGAAATAATATAGTGCAGTGGTAACTATTAATTTTCTTTTTGTAATAAAAACAGGAAACATGTTCTGGAATGATAAAAAATCACTGTATGCACGGTATCCATGTCAGAGACCCTTGAGGAATTAACAAAATGTCACATCAAAAACTGAAAAGAAGAAACATAAACTAGGAGGCTAGAAAATGCTTCTTAGTGGAGACAGTCTAGTTCATTTCACCAGTTAAAAGGCAGCACAAATGGACCCACTTGAAAGTGTTACTGCTGTGTGACAGAAATTACTACATTTAGGTCATACTCACCTGTCTACTTCCTGTGGACCACTCTATCACATCATCATATAAATGGAGCTGATGACCATTTGGAAAATACGGACTAAACTCTCCTATCTTCACCTTGAATCCAATTCCATTTGGGAAATTCCAAATCTGGAAAATGTAATACTCTGCTTGCAGGTTTTCTCTCTGGTTCATATTCACTTTTTCTCCAACAGGATTAGTGAAGTGAGTCTTCCTCAGAAATGAGTGCAGCTGAAAGAGAGGCAGCATTCTACAGTGAATGTGCCTGTTCTTGAACTTAGAAAATATACTGATTTCTTCTTAAAAGCAATGTTATTGAAGGTGCCCAGAGGATAAATGTATTAAAGTAAGTGGATAAATAAAAGTATCATAATATTCCTAGAATTTAAGTTCTTTCATAAGAAGCTACCAAACAGAAACACAGACATATATGCAGACACAAAACATTGGTGAGAAAAATGCACATATACAGAGTGAAAGAGAGAGAGACACACACACACACACAGAGACTCACATCCATACAGACAAACATACATAATACAGATACATATAATATACACACATATATATGTCAGACACACACATCAAAATACAGTCAGAAACAGACAGTCATACTAAACCAAACAGACACACAGAAACAGAAACATGAAAAACACAGGGGCTCACACTAAATGCACACATTTAAAGACAAATACACACCAGGAGACATACACATATTGAAACACCCACATGGAAAAATATTGACATGTAAAAATTTATGCTCACATTTAAAGACAGATTGACAGACAGACAGACACACACACAGAAACACAGATATTCATATATGCAAGCACATACACAAAACATACAGTAGTGGTATGTAGACACATGTACTGAAAAACACACATGAAGATATACACAGAAAGAAACACACATACACAAAGACATTGGCACAACACAAATTTATGCTCAGTTCCACAGATACATATGTAGATAGACACACAATATTCACAAAACCCAGGTAAACACAGATACACAGAAAATAAAATCATGTTCCCATACACAGAACTATTCACTCACACACGGACACATGAATGTTCTGAAATAAATAGCACTGCTGTGGGATGTTCTGTATGGCAAATGTGTTGCTCTGATTGGTCAATAAATAAATCACTGAATGGTCAATGGCTAGGCAGGAAGTGTAGGTGGGACAGGGAGGAGAATAAAGCTGGGAAGTGGAAGGCTGAGTCAGAGAGACACTGCCAGCTGCCATGATGAGAAACAGCATGTGAAGATGCCGGTAAGCCATGAGCCACATGGCAAGGTATAGATTAATGGAAATGGACTAATTTAAGTTGTAAGAACAGTTAGCAAGAAGCCTGCCACGGCCATACAGTTTGTAACCAATATAAGTCTCTGTGTTTACTTGGTCGGGTCGGAGCGTCTGTGGGACTGGCAGGTGAGAGAGATTTGTCCTGACTGTGGGCCAGGCAGGAAAACTCTAGCTACATAGCACCACCACTGTTTCCTGTGTAATTACTCACAGAGTGCCAATGGAGGTCCCTCGAGCCTACAGTAGGGTACAATCAGTTGAGAACACTTCTGAAAACCTTCTCAATACACTTATTACCATATATTTGACAATTGATGAATAAGGGCTCATCTTCTACTCATGGAAAGGATTAATGAGGGAGCACTGTTACGTTTTCAGTATTAGAAGAGGTGAAATGATATTCAGGTGTTCTGCAACATGTTCACTGATATTCCTTGATAAATTGTGTCCTCCACTCCATTGCTTTTGCATTAAGATTTATATCAGACTCTCGCTTTAACTCCATACAAGGAAAAATTTTTACAAACATTTCTATTTCATTAATATTTGCTAATCCAGTAAATCAGGGCATCTGACAGACTCTTACAGGCTATGGTATTGATAACACATAATTTCATCTAATAGAAGAAACACTACCTTCAAGCAGTTATGATGGTGTTCATTCTCATTATCCACATGTTGAAGAAGCATCACATGAACAGCATGGGCTGCAGTATACACAGCATTATATATGTCATAACTGTCATCACTAAAGGTCATGTCAAAAGTCTGTCCCATTAGCCATTGTAATGAGGCATTGAATGAACAGTTCTTCAGTGTCTCACACTTAGAAGCTGAAACTGCACAGTTGAAGTTCATCCATCCCAGCCTTGCAAGGTATTCATCTGTGTATTTCAGAGGGTTCAGTGTCTGGACAAAAGTTTTAAAACCAGAAATCTCAGAATGATGGTGTGAAAAAGCTAGTGTACCATGGGATGTGCCAACTGGGGAGTCTCTCTTACTTGTAGTGACATCCCACTGTGAGGTGGTGACCCATATTCTCTGTATACCTAGAGATTCCCACATTCTAAAGCTCAAAGCTAAAGTACTGTCTGTGTCACCATAAATGATAACTACATTTGCAGATGATGTTATGATTTGGTTATAATACATTTCAGCTCTTGACATGTATAAATGCATATTGACTGGGATTATGCTCACAAAGGCAAAGCAGACTGCATTTCTTTCCATCTCTGTTCTCAAATGTGAGAGAAATTGGGTACCCTGGTCATTGTCAGAAATGGCCAGTCCTATCCAGTTCCAGTTGAAGTGAAGCATCAAAGAAACCATGGCCAGGGGTAGGGCTGTGTCTTTGGGGGCCATCTGGTACAGATAGGGAAATTTTTCACGATCACTCAGGATGGTGTGGAAAGGTCCATAGGTAAGCTGAAGGATCTAGGGAGCAACATGAGGTAATATGTACTTCTAAGAACTTGTAAACACACTTTCAGCGAAGAGTTCTATTAAAACTTCTTACCTATTATTTTTCCCTCATCTCAACTTCAAAAAAGGAAATGAGGCTGCATCATGTCTCCGAATAGTATCTTGAACCACAGTGTTTCACATAATTCCACATACTCTTCTTAGCATCTTAGCATTTTAACAACAGAGTCACAATTTCTTGCAAACCTACACAACAAAAATCTCACCTGTTGAGACCTGTAGGGGTCCAGCAATGTCCCAATCATCACAGATGTTTTCCAGTTTGGTCCTGTCAGCATCATTATACATGTAATCTCTTCATTACAATCATAATTAGGGGAAGCATATTGATTTTCTTCAGATAAAGGCATGAAACTGTTTAATTTTGACACATTCTTACAACCACCTTTGGGCCACTGAAATACTAATGACATATTTGGCAAAAGATCAGGGTTCCTATTGACTTCATCCACGGAATAAGTTAAGGCCAATGGAAACTTGTTTTCAGTTGGTGTTCTGTAAGAAGGTATAATATTTATTATGGACAAAGATCTAAAGATAATCCTTTGTAGTAAATAGTAGTAGCATCCTGAACTGGATGGTATTCCCAACCAACCCCAAATACTGAAACAACTGTCCTGTGCTGTGAAGGTGGAATGACATAATAAGCTGGATGTGGTGATATTTTATTGTGTTGAAATGAGGTAATAATTTATTTGTATGTTTGCCTGCAGATCAGAGGAAATATCAAGCCATTTAAGCAAACAGAAAAGTCAGGCAGTGGTAGCACATGCTTAATCTGATCACTTGGCAGGCAGAGTCTCTCTGTGTTCAAGGCCATACTAGGGAACAGAGCCAAGCATGGTGACACATGCCTTTAATCCCAGTATCAACCATAGAGACCTGGAGGTCTGAACAGACAGGCAGTGACCAGGAAGTGAGATAGATGGGCTTAAAGTCAATGAGAGGGCAGAACAACAAGGCAATAAAGGCACAACTAGACAGGAAGTAGCACACAATTTGGAAGCTGTGGTGTGTTGAGGTAAGGTTAGCTTGTGGCCCTTCCTATTTCCCTGATCTCTAAGGCTTTCACCACTATATTGGGCTCCATATTTTGTATTTAATAAGACTGCTTAGGAATTCAGCTACATTTGGTGACCAACTGTGGAGCAGGAATTCAAAAAACAGCAACTTGGCTGTGTCCTTGCAGGCCCCAGCTTGGCCAGATCATGTGGCCAGAGCTGCAAGGTAACAGAGCTGCATGTTGCTGGACTGCTTCTGGGGTTACAGAGTCCCTGGATTAACACCGATGGTTTGGCTCAAGCCATAGCATGTGACTAGACTGTCTTTAGCTTTTTTTCTCCTTGTAGGTAATAGGCCCTCTCTTTCTTTTTCTTTCTCTCTCTCTCTCTCTCTCTCTCTCTCTCTCTCTCTCTCTCTCTCTCTCTCTTTCTCTCTCTCTCTGTCTCTCTCTCTGTCTCTCTCTGTCTCTGTCTCTGTCTCTCTCTCTCTCTCTCTCTCTCTCTCTCTCTCTCTCTCTCTCTCCCTCTCTCTCTTTAGATTCCCATTTCGGACAGCCACCATGCTAGGTAGCTGCTTTGAAATTCCCATGGACTTCTATTGTTCTACACAGACTTAGTAAGTCATTCAGATATCTTAAAGGGAGAAACTAGTTAAAAGATAATTTGTTCCACATGAAAAAAAATGGAAAATATTTTTACAATGAAAGAGAATTGGTCTTTTTTGATAACACATTAGACAGTCTGAAAATGAAATAATTAAATGAGATGATAATTATTGTTGATGGGATATGTGTAACATCAATTATTAATATTATTTGTTTAATCATCCTTATTACAGTATTAAAAAGTTTGGTCAATTTAAGTGCAAAGATAAAAGCTTTAAAAAATAACCTGTTAAAAGGAATCATAGAGACATTCAGACCAAGACAGAAAAATCCAAAGGTGAAGCTAACTCAGTTTTGACTTTAGAAAAATCTGTTAAAATGACTTATAGAGAAATTCAGACCCTGGCAGAAGAATTGAAAGGTGAAATTATTTCAGGATTGACTTATATGGTTACAGAGAGACATCCTGTTTTCAAACAACCAAACTTAATCTCTCTGGTAACCTTATAAGAAATACCTGCTCAAGTGCATGTACAAGCTAATTAGACTCCTGTAGAAAAGTTAGATTTAAGGAGATTTAAGGAAGCTATAGTATCATATGCATGCATTCTCTACTTGTAACACAAATGTTAAACTCATGTTCAACTTGTAATAGGATTATTCTTCAGCACTGGAAAGAATTGGTAACAGCTGTCCTGGAGTCTGGAGCACAATTACAGTGGAGAACATGGTTTAGGGAGGAGGCTAAAACAATAGAAAACCGATGTAGAACTAGAGGTGTGGAAATTTCCCAGGATCAGGTGCTTGGAGAAGGTGAATATGCTGATATACAAAGACAATGTTTATATGATAACCAAACCATAATTTTATGCTGCATGGAAGCCATGGATGCATGGGACAGAAGTGAGGAAGCAGTAAAAAAGTGAATCATTCACAAAAGTTATACAGGGTCCCAGAGAATCCCTCACAGACTTCTTACAAAGGCTGTCATCAGCAGTAAATAGAATGATACCAAATTCAGGAGCTAGACAGATAATAATTGAATGTTTGGCTTTTGAGGATGCAAATGAAGAATGCAAAAGAATAATCAGGCCATTAAAGGCAAGATCAGCACCTTTGATTGATTGGATCAGGGACACAAACAATATTGAATCTCATGACCATGATGAGATGTGCATAGGAGGAGTAATTTCAAAAGCACTGAAGAAAAATAATGTCAGATGTTTTGGTTGTGGCAAACAAAGACATTTGAAAATGGAGTGTAACTGGGCACTCCTAGATCAAACGTCTGTTCAAGGAACAATGGCAACAGAATGTCCCTCCATTCTGGATTATGCAGAACGTGTGGTGAGGGTAAACATTTGACCAACAAATGTAGATGAATAAGGAACAGAAGGTAATCCTTTGCGTCTGCCTTTGGGAAACTCCTTTGAGACATTATCAATTAGCAGGAATAGTTCTGGCAAAAAATATTCTTACCTTTAACTTGAGAACATTGACAAATCATGGGCAGAAAGTGAACCTTAGTAAAGAATTTGTAATAATTTTTTGGGAGAGATTAACACTAAATATCCCAAAAGTATAAAATTCAGCTTATAAAGACAGCTGATTGGATTTTGCCTCATATAGTATGGGAAACACCCATATATGGAGCTAGTACATTTTATGCAATGCAAACAAACAAGAAAAGGCAGGTTACAAACCAGAAAATTTAAGTAAAGTGGTTCAAAGTTCTTATAATTCTGCACAAAAATCGAAATTGTGTGCTATTCTTTTGATATTATTGGATTTTTCAGAAACTCCCGACATAGTTACTGACTCTCAGTATGATGAAAGTGTGTTATTACGTATTGAGACTACAGAATTTATCCCTGATGAGTCAGAATTAACTTTACTATTTACTGAGTTACAAGATATAATCAAGAATAGGAAGCATCCCTTATATATAACTCACATCCAATGCCATATGAGTCTGCCAGGCCCTCTAGCACAAGTTAATGACAAGATTAATAAATTATTGATAGGAAATATGCTGGAGGTCTCAAAAATTCATTCAAACAATCATATGAATATTAAAGATTTTAAAAGAAATTTTTTTCCATAACCTGGCAACAAGCCAAGGAAATAGTAAGGAAATGTCCTACTTATTCTTTTTACAATCAGACTCTGCTACCGGCAGGATGTAACCCAAAGGGTACTCAGAGGAATGAATTCTGGCAGATGGATGTATTACACTTTGCAGAATTTGGAAAACTGAAATAGGTACATCACACTATTGATACTTATTCAGAATTTCAATGGGCAACTGCTCTGAGTTCTGAAAAGGGTGATTCGGTATTCAAGCATTTGCTCATAGTTATGGCCATCAAGGGTATACCTTCACAAATTACAACTGACAATTCTCCAGCTTATGTCTCTGGTAAAATGAAACAGTTTTTTGCTTATTACAATATAAAGCATATTATAGGTATACTACATAATCCTACAGGCCAAGCAGTCATAGAAAGAACAAAACGAACTCTAAAGGATATGTTAAATAAACAGAAAGGGGTAAAAAAACCCCACAGAAATAGATTACATAATGCTCTATTAACAATGCCAGGTTGATATCAGTCCTCTGGGGAGGCTTTGCACTGGAGTAGGTGAGAATAGGGGGTGAGCTGGGGGGAAGGGGAAGGGAGCAGGAGCGGGGAGAACAAGGGAATCCGTGGCTGATATGTAGAACTGAATTGTATTGTAAAATAAAAAAAGATAAATAAATAAACAAAAACATTGAATTTTCTTAATGCTAATAAGAAAGGAACAACAGCTGCAGAGAGACATAGGAGAACAAGGGAATCCATGGCTGATATGTAGAACTGAATTGTATTGTAAAATAAAATTAAATTAAATTTAAAAAGCCTGAAAATGAATTAGAAATAATAAAGAAAACACAAAGTGAGGGAATTCTGGAAAAGGAAAATCTAGGTAAGGAAACAGGAACTATACACATAAGAATCACCACAGAATACAGGAGATGGAATAGAGAATCTGAGGCACTGAGATATGTTGGAAGAAATAGATACAATTATCAAATGAAATGTTAAATCCAAAAAGTTATTGACACAAAACATCCATGAATACTTGAACACTATCAAATAGCCAATCATAAGAATAATAGGACTAGAAGAATGAGAAGAATCACATTACAAATCCCCACAATAGTTTTTTTTTTTCAAAATTGGAGAAGAAAATTTTCCTAACCTAGGAAAGGAGAAGTCTACAAAGGTACAAAAAAAAATTAAAAAACACCAAATAGACTGGAATAGAAAAAGAATACCCTTGCAAAATAATCAATACATTAAATATACCTAACAAAAAAAGAATGCTAAATACTACAATTAAAAAGATGTAGTAACATATATAGGCAGACCTATCTGAATTTCATCTGACTTTTCAATGGAAACTATAAAATCCAGAATGATGTGGTCAAATTTCCTTCAAAAGCTAAGAGACCACAGAAGATAACCCATACCACTATACCCAGCAAAACATTCAATCCTCATAAAAGGAGAAAATGTGATACTCCTTAATAAATTCCCATTTAAGTGATATCTACCCACATATACAGCATTACAGAAGGTAATAGAAGAACTCAAAGTAGAGAAGTTAACTTTACCCATGAAAACACAGGAAATAAATAATCTCTTTCCAGCAAAGCAAAGAAGCAAAACACACACAAACACCACCATCAACAATAGCAATTAAAAACCAGAAATTAGCAATCATGGGTAACATAACATATTTCGTCATGTCTATCCCTATCTTGTTCTTTTTTCTTTCCTGTTTATCTATTGCAGGCACAATTTTTTTTAATTTTTATTTATTTATTTAAAATAATAATTTTAAATATCAGAGTATGTCTGGTAAATATATGCATCTGTGTGTCTGTGGATATGACATCTACTCATTTTGGCCATAAAGAGGCAACGGATTCCATGCTTTTGAGTGACAATTGGCTTTAGACTGGCTTGGCATCAAATGCACAGGGATACCCCTATTCCATTTATCAAATGGTGATATTAAGAGCATGTACTCCAGTACTGTTCACCTATTTTATCTTTATAAAATTATGTTCAATGTAATCATACTTGATATATCTGACCAACATAAATTTTCTCATAGAGAGCACATTTTGCATACATTTTAACTTACAAATGCACAACACCGGCATTGTATTGAAAACTAGGGACTTCTGGAAATTGCAGTGAGATTTATTTGTGTCAGCATTACATTTTTGTATACTAAAAGATTATAAAATGTGCAATGTATGAAAATATTTATGAATTTTGAAAATAAATATAGTCAGAAAGTTAGTAAGCATAGAACAATATCATTTTGTGCTTGTGGGTATGGAAGAAGAATAGCACTCTTGTCTTCTAACTCATTTCATATTATCTGACTAATAAGCTTCAAACCCAGAAATACTCTTTTATTCAGAATGATTCACTCACAGTTAAATACAATCTGTTTCTCACTTAGAAACCGTACCACTGTGGTATCTTTAGGTACAAATACAGATATGCATCTATGCATTTTTAAATAAAAACCATCTTATTATATTATTTATTACTATATGGAAAATATAATTGAAATTGTCAGTAACACTCAACAGGAATTCGATATTGTAACTTATGAATCTCAAACACTAACTCCTGCGCACTAAACAATAAGAAACATCAATTACTTGAACTGTTAGAGCAAACTACTGGACTAAAGAGCTACGTTAAAAAATCTATTCACAGTACACAAAATCAAAATGTGTATATTGCCCAAATTGGTAAAATATGCAGCCAGCTATAACTAGTAAAATTACAGAAAGAGAAGCAATGAGTTAAATGTGACATAAGTGTCAGAGAATAAACAGCTTAGACATAAGGAAAAGAGACACATGCTTCCTAAACAATAGCAAAGATGGACTAGTAGGTAACTGTTCTCAAGTGTGGCCAAGTATCACATGCCACTGCTGTCACTCAGGCAAGGGACAAAGAAAGTAAGTAATCATTACTATTACTGACCCTACATTTCAAAGAATGCAAGCATGTCATTTTCAGTCTACACATTCCTTCTTTACTCTAAAGAGAGAGTGAAGAACTAGACTTTGAAATTAACGGCCTGTAGTTATACATGGATATGGATGAAGAATGGGGAAACAGGAACCCATGTGAAGTTCACAGTGGGCAGGTCTCCTACTTTCATTCTTGATGCAGCTTAGAAGGCACAATGTGACCACATGCAGAGATCTGAGAGAGTAACTGAATAGCTATGGAAAAATTCTCTGGAGCTGGGGGTACCACAAATATTAGTTGCTCTAGCACATGCATTAGGAGTGATGTAGTGATCAAAGGGTCATCACAGACTCTACTTGACAGTCATTTACTTACACTCATTTAGAATGATAGTCATTGAATAGATTAGGGTTTCCTTCAGTAAGACACCACCAGCTACTGTGCTGTGGAAACTGTCAAGAGGAGGCCTATATGTGATGGAACAATTTAGAGAGCCCTTTCTTCACTCAGCTTTCAGCCTGTTAAGTAGGAGGATAACCGGGTGAATAATAACACTCTCTGGACAAATTAAAAGTAGAAAAAGAGCATTGAGTCTCTAAAAGAATCTGGGGTTGTTTCTTGGTTTGCAGATTGGGTAACAGAACAGAGACTCAAAACATTCTCTGATTCTCATCTTCTTCCCCACCATGAAATACTCATGATTACATTTACATAGAAAATAGTAAGAAAGAAACTTACAGTGTATTCAGAATGTGGTTGAAATAATCTTTCTCCACAGGCCACTGCACTCTTAAAAGGAAGAAGATACAACCTGTCAACAAATGTCCATCCTTGTCATTATTCTGTTTCATTCTCCAAAAGCACTTGGGATGGATGATACTGGACACAAGAAGTGGAATGTTCAGGAGCAAAAACAGAAAAATCAAAGTGAACATCTTTGTCCAACTTGAAGACTGAGCAGTGTGTATTGTGAAGTGCTGTTAAGATCAGCACATTACATGGGCACCTGCATATTCCAACCTGCTTTTATTTCTGTAGGAGAGGCTACTTGTATGTTCATGATTCATTTCTTCCATATGATTCAGCCCCTCTGTAGGAATCTTGGACAGTCTCTTCCCTGGGGCTCTGCAGCTGATGTCCAAGTGATTAAATTTGGTTTATAAATATATATGAGGAGACTTCAGGTAGTTATATGACATCACTCATATTTTTGAAAATTAAGGGTCTTTGGAGGATGTCATTTTGAGAAAATTTGGTCCCAGAACTACATGAGCAGTTGATATTAATGCCTCTAGAAATGATGTCAGTAGATTTTGGCAGATGATCCACATTGAGATATATAACAATGGTTCAGGGAGAACTAATAAAGTTAGAGTTCATGGGTACATACTGGGAATTGCATCACAAAAGCCCTGTAGGGAAAAGCAGCTTGATGTTTACAGCAAGTGAGTTCCACACAGCTTGCATAGTGGAGCCTATGCTACACCTGTGACAGTCACAGGATAACTAATCAAATCCTGTGCTTCCAAAGTTTTATGAACTGATAATCAGGCCAAATTACAAAATGTCCTGAATCCTGCTGTTCTACAACTATCCAGCTCTACATAGAGCCTTTGTTACACTTACAGCATTGCAAAAATGTTTTTAAAATATTCAATAAGTTCCATAAGTTCTGTCATATATTTCAAATACAAAATAAGGTCTATCACCGATCCTCCAATCCAAACATCATTAAACAGCAGATAAGGCAAATATTTGATTTCTAAAACATTATCTTCATCTCCAAGCCTCAGTTCTAATAGTTTAACTCCATGTGTTGATCCATTTCTTCTGCTTCATCTTTAATTTCCTACATTCTTTTTGTCATTTTACAATCTACTAGTGGTTGCATAGAAGTCTTTTTTGAGTATATTAAAAGCAAATAGAAACTCTGAAGTAATCCTCAGTTTAATGTGTAAATTGCTCTTATATAATTTTCCTAGCTTTCTATTTTTGTTTGCATTCTAGAACCTGCAATGCCAGTGTGAGAGTGTTCTGGTGAGTGTGGGCTGATGAACCTTTTTCATTGGTTTGGGACTGCACAGAAAGCAGAACAATGTAGAGCAATTGTTTACTGTGGTAAGTGATGTGTCTTATTTAGTATGTGAGACAAGGCACACAGGTTTAATGTTCTCATGTGGATCTTATTGTACATTTAATAATAAACATTTAAACACTGTATGACCTATGGTTCTATGATGAGCCATCCTGGGGGCCTTGGATGTGAAAATACAGAAATGTGACAGGAAGAGTCTTTTGTAGGAAGACAGAGATAATTCACCTTTCATGGAGAGTGCAAATAAAAATTCCCATGCTACAGTTTCAGCATGGTATCAAATAATTATTATTTTAAAAAAGTAATATACTTTATATTCTGGCAAGCAACACATGTAGCTTGTCCTTTTTGTGGTATTTTCCCCTCTCTCACTCACATCTGTTGCTCATCTTACTACTCATTCCATTTCTCAGTCTACATAGTTTCCTTCTGAATTTATGACGTGTGTTTGTGTTTGTGTGGGTGCATCTTGCATTAATGACACAAGTGCAATATTTTTCTTATATTGGATTCACATGGTACCCTATCCCAAGTTCCTTAAGGCCTTCAATTCTCAAAAACTACTTCTCCTACATTTCTGAGCAAAATATTTGCATATATGTGAACATACACAAAAACATGCACATGTACACATTCAGTTGAGCATTATTCAGTTTCCATGAGATTGTAGGCTTTCTGCAATTTTTGTTGTTGTTGAAATCTGACTTTAAACCAGGGTGGTCTGATAGAACACAGGAGGTTATTCCAATTGTTTTGCATCTGTTGAGATTTGCTTTGTGGCCAAGTATGTGGTCGATTTTAGAGAAGGTTCCATGGGGTGCTGAGAAGAAGGTATATTTTTTTGGTTAGGATGGAATGTTCTGTAGATATTAAGTTCATTTGAGTCAGAACACCAGCTAAGTCCCTTATTTCTCTGTTAAGTTTCAATTTGACTGATCAGTCCAGTAGTGAGAGTCTGGTGTTGAAGTCTCCACTATTAATGTGTGGGGTTTTATGTGTTATTTCTGCTTTAGTAATGTTTCTTTTACAAATGTGGGTGCCCTTCTGTTTGGAGCATAAATGTTCATAATTGAAACTTCATCTTGGTGGATCTTTCCTGTGATGAATATGTAATGTTCTTCTTTATCTCTTTTGATTGATTTTAGTGTGAAGTCTATTTTGCTGGATATTAGGATGGCTACACCAGTTTGCTTCTTAGGACCATTTAATTGGAAAGACTTTTCCCAGCCTTTTATTGTTAGGTAGTGTCTATCTTTGAAATTGAGGTGTGTTTCTTGTGTGCAGCAGAAAGATGGGTCCTGCTTTCGTATCCATTCTGTAAGCCTGTTTCTTTTTATAGGTGAATTAAGACCATTGATATTAAGGGATATTAATGACCAGTGATTGTTATTTCCTGTTATCTTTTGGTGGTAGTGTGTGTGTGCTTCTCTCCTTTGGGGTTTACTGCTGTGGTGTTATCTATTGCCTGTGTCTACGTGGGTGTATCTGACTTCTTTAGGTTGGAATTTTCCTTCTAGTGCTTTCTTTCTGTAGTCCTGGATTTGTGGATGGGTTTAAACAATACCTATCCACAAGTCCAGCACATGTACATACAAACTCACAGTCACATACGCACAAACACACAGATTGTCATATAAATTTATATAGAGTCTGTGAAAAGACTGAAATTCTAGAGTCTGTCTGTTTAGGTAACATGGTTACTTCCCAATTCTGCCCCATTTCTTGCTAATGACATCCTTTAATATTTCCAGGCTGAGGACAATTCCATTGTGTGTAAATAAGTCCTGTGAGATTTTACTCTGAATTCCAATGTGTCTAAAAGTAGTCTGGACCCAGTAATCTTATTTGTTTAATTTAACTTTGGTTCCAAGCATTTATGAATTATATAGAATCTATTTACTTAAACTTCTTTAAAATCTGTGTATATGGCTTAGTTAAAAATCACTGTTTATATATTTAAGTATAGTAATTGATGGAATAAAACTATCAAAATTCTAAGAAATCATTGAAAATAAAAGTAATGAATTTCCTTACAGATCAAAGTAAAAATAACAAAATTTTAGCTGAAATCTTTTATTTCGTCATCTTTTGAGTGGCATAAGGATTGATTCCATATTTAGTATATTCTGAATATTAATGAAATAAACATGATGAGACAAGTATTTATTTGCTATCCTGTTGATACAAATGTAAACTATTTTTATATTCCTGTTTAAGATAACTTGTATATTGATATAAATACAGAACTATATTTGTTATTATGTACATATATTTCTACTCTTATTTGAAATATTTGTATATTGATACAAATGTAAATTTATATCTGTCATACTGTATGTATGTTCTACTTCTGTTTAGGATTGATATATATTTAAGATTATTGTCGTATTGCATATCACACTATATACTCCTACCTCTGTTATAACATCTTGTGTATTGTCACAATTTTGAAGTCATCGTCCTTTTCTGTGCATTTGCTTATAGACTGTTTACATTGTTTACATGAATCCTTAGTCTTTAGGTTATTTCAGTAGATAAGACTTACAGATTTATAGTCAACTATGCTTGTCATCTCTATAGTTACGTTAGTTAGGTTATCCAGATTTATAGATACATAGGTCAGATGGGCAGGTAATCTTCAAACACTTCATAGACCTAGAGGATATGGCATTTAAATAACTTAGAATTCTGTTGACGTGAGACACAATTGCTCCTGACAGCACCAATTTGATCCCGAGAGAACACTGAGCTTCTAAGACATTTCCATTTGGAAGTTTGTCTTCTTGGCACAAAATGGCCTATTGAGCAAAGAACTGCCCTTACCTCAACTGCTGATATATGAGTGCTGTCCTTCTGGACAAGGGCGACACAAGGAAAGTGACTTCTGAACTCTGCCAAGACAGGGTAAGATGGTCTTTCAGAATTCCTGCTTCTGAAAATGGTCTGTCAGATACTCTAGGCCTGTAGTCAATTTGAAGTCAATTTGAATGCACCAACAATGCTGAGAAACATTAGGTTACTGCCCAGGCTGCCAGCTGTCTATAGTTACAACTTAGTATATATATATATATATATATATATATATATATATATATATATATATATATATATATATATATATATATATATATATACTTATATATATATAAACATATATACACACACACACACACATATATATATATATATATATACACACACACTATATCGATAGAACATATTAAGTATTAGATTCAGGTTCTTTATGATAGGACACCTTTTGGAATGATCTTTGTAATATCATTTACCTACACTCTAGACTTCTCTGGATTTTAGTATGTGTTTCTTGCCTGATATTGTTCACATTTTTTGTAGTTCCATCTTATCTAGGTCATTATCCCTCATTATTCCTGGACAATATTTGATAACCATTCCTTTGTATATAGTCTTGTATTAGGTTAGAGCCTTCTTATTTAGACAAAAGGGAGAGATGTAGTGGGTAGACATTCCACCTTTGGTCTGGAAGTTCCAACCCCCATTTAGGCTTCAGTAACTGTCAGACCTACAAGGCAGGGCTAAGAGAGGACCCTGAACACCCGAGATCCAGATGCGCTGCCTTGCTTGGTTCCTGGACCCTGGACAGTTTAAAGAAGGAGAGAGCCATTTTCCAACTCCAAAGTCAGCTTTAAATTTTAATTAAACTGGGACTATTGGAAGACCAATAGTTTAAATCTTTAGAGAAAAGCAGAAACAAACATTTAGGAAGACATAAAAATTTTTTAGATAATATATACCCATACGCTGGTTCACTCTGCTTCCTGGGATAGATGATTTGTCCCTTTTCTTCAGTTGTCTCATTTGTCCAGTGTTCATCAGATTCCTTAACCTTCATTCTCCTAAAAGACAAAAACAAAAACCTTTCCCCAAGACTAATTTTGGGGATGTTCCTTTTTGGCCAGTTATTATCTGATTGAATGAAAAGACATGTGTTACTGGTATAAGTTAGTTTAAATTGGATGTTCATGTTGGTTGATGAACTATCACCTCCTCTAATTAAGAGCTTTCTCTTGTTCAAATCTAACCTTTATCAATTTTGATGGTACCCACAGCTTATCTTCTCTTGTAGAAACAAAAGCAAAACCTCGTCCCCAACGTAACACATACCCTGGTTTCCATTCTGAGGTTAGCACATCCTTAAAGTATATAGGCTGATTTAATTCTGTAGTTTTTTCTATTATCCAATGTCTCTCTGCAGCTGTTGTTCCTTTCTCATTGGCATTAAGAAAATTCAAAGTTAATAGAGCATTATGCAGTCTATTTCTGGGGGTTTGTGTTACCCCTTTCTGTTTATTTAGCATATCCTTTAGAGTTCTGTTTGATCTTTCTATAACTGCTTGACCTGTAGGATTATGTGGTATGCCTATAATATGCTTCATATTTTAATAAGCAAAAAACTGTTTCATTTTAACAGAGACATATGATGGAGCATTGTCAGTTTTAATTTGTGCAGGTATACCTATGATGGCCATAACTTCGAGCAAATGAGTGATTACAGAATCAGCTTTTTCAGAACTCAAAGCAGTTGCCCACTGAAATCCTGAATAAGTATCGATGGTATGGTGTACATATTTCAGTTTTCCAAATTCTACAAAGTGAAGCATGTCCATCTGCCAGATTTCATTCCTTTGAGTACCCTTTGGGTTACATCCTGCTGGTAATGGTGCTTGATTGTAGAAGGAACAAGTAGGACATTTCTTTACTATTTCTTTGGCTTGTTGTCAGGTTATGGAAAAATCCTTTTTTAAACCTTTACTATTGACATGATGTTTTTTTATGAAATTCTGAGGCCTCCAGCACATTTCCTATCAATAATTTATCAATCTCATCATTTCCTTGTTGTAGAGGGCCTGGCAGACCAGTATAGGATCGGATGTGAGTTATATATAAAGGATGACTCCTTTTCCTGATTGTATCTTGTAATTAAATAAATAGTGAAGTTAATTCTGAAGCATCAGGGACAAATTCTGCAGTCTCAATATGTAATACTACTCTTTCAGCATACTGAGAGTCAGTAACTATGTTGAGAGGTTCTGAAAAATCCATTAATACCAACAGAATAGCATACAATTGTGATTTTTGAACTGAATTATAAGGACTTTGAACCACTTTACTTAAATTTTCTGATTTGTAACCTGCCTTTCCTTGTTTGTTGGCATCTGTATAAAATGTACGAACTCCAGATATGGGCTTTTCCCATATAATTCGAGGCAAGATCCAATCAGCTCTCTTTATAAGATCAATTCTATCGCTTTTGGAATATTTGCTGTTAATTTCTCCCAAAAAATTTACTTCAAGCTCTTTGTCAAGGTTCACTTTCTGTCCATAATTTTTCAATGTCCTCCTTAGTTAAAGGTACGACAATTTCTGCTGGGTCTATTCCTGCTAATTGACGAAGTCTCAATTTTCCTTTCCAATCAATTCAGAGATTTTTTCCACATAAGTTTTTAATTTTTTATTTGGTTTATTTGGTAAAAATATTCATTCCAATATAATATCTTCCCTCTGCATTAATATTCCTGTAGGAGAATGCCTAGAAGGTAAAATAACCAAAATGCAATCCAGCTTTGGATCAATATGATCCACGTGTCCTTCATGGACTTTCTTTTCTACCAAGGCCAATTCTTTCTCAGCTTCAGGTGCTAATTCTCTTGGACTATTTAAGTTCTTGTCACCTTCTAAGGTTTTGAACAAATTATGCAGTTCATCATTTTTTACCCCAACAATAGTTTGTAGATGAGAAATATCTCCAAATAATCTTTGAAAGTCATTAAGAATCTGTAGTTTATCTCTCCTAATTTGCACCTTTTGGGGTCTAATTTTTTGTAGCTCTATTTTATATCCTAAATAATTAACAGAATCTCCCCTTTGTATCTTTTCAGGAGCAATTTGTAATCCCCAGCAGGGCAAAATTTTCTTTACTTCTTCAAACATTCTTTCTAAAGTATCTGCATTTGAGTCGGCTAGTAAAATATCATCCATATAATGATAAATTATAGATTTAGGTAATTTTTTACGTATCACTTCCAATGGCTGTTGTACAAAATATCGCCGGGCGGTGGTGGCGCACGCCTTTAATCCCAGCACTCGGGAGGCAGAGCCAGGCGGATCTCTGTGAGTTCGAGGCCAGCCTGGACTACCAAGTGAGTTCCAGGAAAGGCGCAAAGCAACACAGAGAAACCCTGTCTCGAAAAACCAAAAAAAAAAAAAAAAAAAAAAAAAAAAAAAAAAAACAAAATATGGGCACAGAGTTGGGCTATTCAACATTCCCTGTGGGAGGACCCTCCATTGAAATCTTTTAACTGGTTGAGAATTATTATAAGTAGGCACTGTGAAAGCAAATCTTTCTCTGTCTTTACTTGTAAGGGTATTGAAAAGAAACAGTCTTTTAAATCAATAACTATGAGAGGCCATCCTTTTGGTAACAGAGTAGGCAAAGGAATTCCAGATTGTAGAGAGCCCATTGGCTGAATTACTTTGTTAATTGCTCTAAGGTCTGTTACCATTCTCCATTTACCAGATTTCTTTTTAATAACAAATACAGGAGAATTCCAAGGGCCGGTTGATTCCTCAATATGCTGAGCATTTAACTGTTCTTCTACCAGCTCTTCTAAAGCCTGGAGTTTCTCTGTTGTTAAAGGCCATTGCTGCACCCATACAGGTTTGTCTGTTAACCATTTTAAAGGTAGAGCTGTTAGTGTTTTTGGAAGATCATCAGTTGTTGTGCCCTGTTCTTGTATAATATGGATGGCTGGTGACCACTCAGAATAATGCCTTCTAATATTTCTCTCAGAAACATGTGCTAGTTTATGATTTGTTTCTGAGATTGGAGGGATGTTAATCTGAGTATTCCATTGTTGCAACAAGTCTCAACCCCACAGGTTCATAGATATGTTAGCCACATATGGTTTTAATTTTCCTCTCTGTCCTTCTAGACCTATATATTCGAGCCATCTTGCACTCTGTTTCACCTGAGATAATGTCCCAATTGCTAACAGTTGAACATTTACCTCCTGAAGAGGACAAGTTGGATGCCAAAATTCTGGTGCAATTATCGTAACGTCTGCACCTGTGTCTACCAGACCAGACAACAAAACACCATTTATTTTTATCGATAATTTTGGTCTTTTTTCATTAATAGAAGTTTTCCAAAAAATTTTCTTTATGTTTTCTCCCGAATTTTCTATTCTCTTTGTTTCATCATCCTGACCAGCATGATTTACTCCAATAGGCATTTGGTTATTTAATTGCTCTGAGTAGGGTTTTCCTCTACGACTGCAGGAAAGGTTTGAACTGGATTTGCTATTGGGGCCTGCATGAGGCCCCTCTGGGAGTTTCCCGAAGACTGAGGCAAAGGATTACCCTGTCTGTCCCTTGTTGATCTAAAAAGAGAGATTTGTCCTGACTGTGGGCCAGGCAGGAAAACTCTAGCCACAAATGGCGTCCAACGTGGTGGGAAGAGTTTCCACCTAAAAACTGAGAAAGGTTCTAAAACGGAGCTAAAAACAGCTTCCTAATTGTGTCTCTCAAATGAGCGACAGCTGCCAGTTTGAGATACTGATGGGTTCCTAGCTTGTTCTCTCGACCTACAGTTTGGCGAGAATGAAGTCTCTGCAAGTGGCACATTAAGCTGCATGGTAGATTTAGCCTTTGCTAGTACAAAACAAAAAAAGAGTATTTTGGGCTACACATTGCTTGGATAAAAGCATAGACCCACGATAGCTCCCAGAGCTGGAGGTAAACGTCACACCGCCATATTGGGAAGCTGAGGTGGGCAGAGCCAGCAGCCATAGCTGCTGCAATTTAAAGCAATAGATTCACAATATGACAGATTCAGATGTAATAGTTTACAATGTGTGTAAAATATACATAGGCTTGAAAGAGACAAAAAAAGGTGATATATACAGTTATAGAATCAAATACATAGTTTTAAAAATAAAGTCTTTAAAGAGACAGTAAAATTAATATAAAAAATAAGCCACATAAAGATGAATATTACACAGAGTATCTAGATTGTGTTGTCTTTGGGATTTTTAACTGCAGAAAAATATTTATTTGTAAAAGCTGTTGAGTTATGCCAAAATGTATATTTTAAAGATAACTTGACTTCAAAATTTGGATATAAGGATATGTTGCTTTGGAAAAGAGTCTCTGCTTTTGTTCCCACAGAAAGCCAGAGGCTATGGATTTTGTTCCAGATTAAGATACATCAGGTTTGACAAGCCAAGACCCCCTGAAAGGTCTCCCATGACACCATGGCCCAGATGATCCAACATCCAGAATGGTTTGAAGGCAACTGGCTCAGACAATACAGGCTCATGGACTATTCCATAATCCTAAAATTTTCTTTGTGTCCCCATAAGATACAGCACCCCCCTCCAGCAGGAATTAGTAAGAGAAACTACGCCCAAATTCCCAAATTATATGTAATTTTACTATGTTAAGGTTAAAACCTTCCTTTTTGAAAAAAAAAGGGGAAAGTGCTGTGGGATAGTCTGTATGTCAAGTGTGTTGCTGATTGGTCAATAAATAAATCCCTGATTGACCAGTGGCCAGGCAGGAAGTATAGGCGGGACAAGGAGGAGAATAAGGCTGGGAAGTGGAAGGCCAAGAGAGACACTGCCAGCCACCATGATGAGAAACAGCATGTGAAGATGCCGGTAAGCCACGAGCCATGTGGCAAAGTATAGATTAATGGAAATGGATTAATTTAAGCTGTAAGAACAGTTAGCAAGAAGCCTGCCATGGCCATACAGCTTGTAACCAATATAAGTCTCTGTGTTTACTTGGTCGGGTCTGAGCATCTGTGGGACTGGCAGGTGAGAGAGATTTGTCCTGACTGTGGGCCAGGCAGGAAAACTCTAGCTACACTAGACACTGGAGGTAGACCGAGCAGAATTCTCAAGAGAACACCGCCAGACTATGCTACATCTTTCACAGACCCTGCAACCTACCTATCCCTTCATTTGTAGGTTATGCCACTAAATAAAACTCCCTTTTAACTACATGGAGTAGCCTTAATAATTTTACCGATACTTCATGGTAGACATTTTATAACACTGAGGAAAGAAACTGACAGACAATGCAAGATGGAAACTATCCTTCATGTTCTGGATTGATATAATTAATAATGTTTGAAAAATACGTGCTTATACCATGAACAATATGCTAATATTCTGTACAATATCCATCAAAATTCCATCATAATATAAAAAAAAATAAGAACTATGAAAAACATCATAAAATTCAAATAGAAATACAGACTCTGAATGGATCAAGCAATGGAGAATAAAAACAACAAAGCTGGAGTTATTGTAATAATTATGTTCCACTACACTCTAGTGCTATAGTTACAGGAGACCATAATATACTGATACTACACTATTTCAATGGATAAGAAAACCCATAATTAGGTTGCATAGCTATACCCAACTTATCTTTGACATAAGTTTAAAACATACCAAAGGAAAAGACACAGTAGCTAACCAAATACTTTTGGCACCTTGGGAATAAAGGACTAGCATATCTATAATGTAAAAGAATGGAGAATCTCAACAACAAAAGTTGGCTCAATTTTGAAAAAGTACAAACTAAGAGTTCCAAAAAGATGAAACACATGGCTGAGCAACACTTAAGAATGTTCAACATCTTTAGCCACCAAGGAAGTGCAAATTAAAACAAGATCAAGTAGGGAGGGGACTGGGAGGAAGGAGGAGTGAGAAATGTGTGGAGAGATGGCTAAAATTAAGGGCCACTTGATGAGCACTGTGTAAATCTAATACAATAGGAGCTTCATAAATTATATACATGCCTAAAGAAGATCTGAATAAATTCACTAAGTAATAAGGGAGACAGAGCCCCAACTGGCCACTTCATCACCAAATGAAGTTTGGTTAACATCTAATCAAGTTGTTGCCTAAAAAGATCCCATGGGAGTCACCAGGCAACCCAGGCTGTGGCCAGGATTGTAGGTTGTCCTCCACAGACTGATGACAAGGACCCGTTAATAAGACCTTCACAACTTCACTTTCACAACAGATTGAACATGCAGATGTTGAAATGGTGCCTTAATTGAGATTTTACCCAGTATTCTAGTGTCTTTGGTACTGAAATGTACTCTGGACATTACCAAATGAGAAGTGAAAATGCCAACATATCCAAAAACCCTTTGACCTACAATAATATCCTGCCTGAAAGAAAGCTGGGGAAATGGTTGCACAAAATCCCAGACCTGAAAGTAGAAGTGATCACAAGCCTTATCCCTAAACAGAAACAATCTCCAATTGATAACCACCAGCTAATGAGAATTTACTTTTCGTCAAAGGAGTCTCAATAGGGAATCAAACTACTTTTAAGGGTGGACTGCATGCCCAGAAATAGATGGGAACAGAAAATTCAGTTAACTTCATTATTGGAGGTCTTTGTCTCATAGCATTGTGTCAGAGTTCCCCCTTTGTCCCCACTTTTACAGGTTTGTCATGAGATGTATAGATAGAGATAGAGATAGAGATATTTCTACTCACTTTTAACCTACACATTGCTTGCATAAATGGTATGGGTTCAAAGTAAGATTTTAGGGGGGATTCCTGAATGTACAAACACATGTGTTTAATTCTCATGATTTCTCTTGGGCTCTTTTCCTTATGTTTGCCTACTTTGACCAATTCCAATGTGTCAGATTTTCTTTATCATAGCATATTTTTTATTTTTATCCCCTAGAAACCTGACTATTTTCCAATGAGAGCTAGAAATGAGGTGGATTCAGATAGAAGTGATGTGGGGAGGATCTTGGAGGAACTTGGAGAGGCTTGGAGGAGAAACCATAATCAGGGGATATTATGTGAAAGAAAATCTATTTCAGTGAATGGGGGTGAAAAGGAGAAAGAAAACCAGTGTTCCACTGTAGTGCTATGTAAACTTCAATTTAAAATTTTCATTTAATTCTATTATGTGTATGTGTGCTTTTTGAGTGTGCTCTTAGTGCACACCTGTGTGTAAGTGTTCTTGGAAGACAGAAAAGGCATCTGATCCATTGGCACTATTGTTAAAGGTGCCTATGAATTGTAAGATATGTGGATTTGATAGTGAACTCATCTCCTCTGAAAAAGCCATAAAAGATTTTAAATGCTGATACATCTCTCCATCTTTCACAATATTTTTTCTATCTATTTAACAAAATATCATTCTTTCTCCTAAATTTTACTCCTCTAACTCCCAGGATGCAACAGGCTTCTCTTGTCACTTCCACAAGGGGTAATTAGTCTCATCATCTGAAAACATTCATTCCCTCTAAAACAAGCTTTCTCTGTTTTTCATATATTAAAAGGCACTGAGAAATTCAGTTATTAAAAGAATGCCTTGGAGTTTATTTTAAATACTACTTTGCATTGGAAAAATATAAGAACACACCGGTTATGCACTAATATCCAAGAACCAGGTCTTATAAAATATGTGTCTGAGTGGAAGATTATAGAACACAATATACAGTAAAGTAGTATACATGACATTTCGGGGCATTATCATTAGAAGAAACAATGAGAATCACTGGCTAATGCATACATCTTACTTTATATCACAACAGGTACCATCACAACCGTTTTCAGTAACAATTTATGAAATGAGTATTGAGTTAGATGATTTCTCCCTTAAATTTTGAAGAGAATTTCTCTCTGGTCGGAACAAAATTATGTAGCATTTGGGGATAAAGATGCATCCCAGCAGACCTGCACTTGAGGACAAAATGGAGAAGACCTCCACTACCACCATGACCTTGCCCTTGGTGCTATGGTAGACAGGAAGAAAAGTGACCCACACACTGCAGAACAACAGCATGCTGAAGGTCAGCAACTTGGCTTCATTGAATTTGTCAGGGAGATTCCTGGCCAAAAACGCCACAATGAAACTCCCTAAGGCAAGGGAACCATGGTATCCCAAGACACAGTAGAATGCAGTAACTGAGCCCTTGTTGCACACAATGATGATTTGGCCATGCTCAGAGTGTGCATCAGTGTCAATAAAGGGAGTAGAAACTAGCAGCCAGATTGCACAAAGAATAATTTGGATGAGAGTACATATGGCAATTATGTAGTTCGGTGCCCTTGAAATCATGAAGAACCTCATCCTTCTTCCAGGGGCTATGACTGTAAAAGCCAAAAGCACAGTCACTGTTTTGGCCAACACAGTGGAAACAGCCACAGTGAATACAACTCCAAATGTGATTTGTTGCAGAACACAGGTAGCTGCGTTGGGTTGGCCAATAAAGAGAAAGGAGCACAAGAAACAAAACATGAGTGAAATGAGCAATATATAACTAAGATTCCGGTTATTGGCCTTCACAATGGGAGTGTCATGGTGCTTAACAAAGACCCCAAGAACAAGAACTGTGAATGCAGTGAAGCACAAGGCCATTGAGGCAAGAGTCATTCCCAAGGGATCTTTGTAGTTCAGAAAGATCACAGATTTGTGAATGCACTGGTTCTGCTCTCTGTTGGCATACTGGTCCTCTGGACACCTCACACATTTTTCCACATCTGGTGGAGAAAGAAAAGTATGATGAATGCAGCTTTAGCCATTTATTGACTGAATATTTCAATTTAATGTATTGAAGAAGCATTGCATTATCTGCATTTGTTTCTGAGGATGGAGTTGAAAGATATTCATAATATTCATTATCTTTATGGGAACTGAAACTAAACAATCAGTATGTTATCTGATTTCCTATGTGTTGATGATGCCATTTGTTATGTTATCAGAAAGTACCGATATTTTCAGTACATGACTTAAACTGGTGAATTGACAGAGGGTAAAATCATTAACCATTATTTTGCACTGAGTGTATTTTAAAGTCTCTGATCCATGGTTGTAGTGCTTCCTAATATTTTTCTGTCTGTTTTATGAATACTGTCCTTGTAATAGTTAGGGACTGTGTCTTCTATTGGGACACTTTCAGTGATATGTTTTCTAGTTTGAATTTTAGCCCAAACTCAGTGACATAGAAGAAGTACTGAACATAATCTGTAGGGACACTTAGAATTCACACATGACATGCCAAGACCAAGTTCTCAAAACAAAGTAGATTGATTTGACCCAGAGAACAATCAACAGGAAATAGGAGACAAAAAACAGGAGATAGAGAATGAAGAAGATGAAAGCAACAAGAGAGAGAGGAAGAGGTTTCTGAACAAGGAGGACTAAGACTGCTCTGGGTAGAGAGGATACAGATGTGGCCTTTTAGGAAATGGCAGCTTATAAAGATGAAAGGGAAACCCTAGGTTAGGACAAAGTGTTTAATTTTGATTGAACAGTTTAAGTAGGACAGACACAATAAAGTTTTTGGAAGCTGGACTTCAACACTTTAATAGCTGGACCTTGATAGTCAGCCTCAGGAGGGGAAGTGGCCAAATAAGGGAACAGACATTGGTGGCTAGCTTTAGGGATGTAATAACCTTTGTTAGCATTTCTATTGCTGTAAAGAAAACCATGATACCAGTAGCTCTTATAAATGAAAACATTTGATTGAGTGGCTTATAGTTCATAGGCTCAGTCCATTATCATCATGGTGGGACATGGTGCTTTGCATGCAGACATAGTGCTGGAGAAGAAGCTGAATATTTGACATCTTTGATCCATAGGCAACAGGAAGAAAACTGTTTCACTTGGTATGGCTTAAGCATATAAGAGGCCTAAAAGTCTGAATCCTCAGTGCCACAAATCCTCCAATAACACCACACCTTCCCCAACTAGACCACACCCTCTAAAAGGGACAATTTTGGTCAAACAATCACTGCAATGTCATGGTTTTAGCAAGGCAAAGGGAATGGGGAACAAGGGCCCGACTTGCTAGAGCCATATTTCCATGCTCATTCTGACTAAAGTTCCTTCATAATGAGTAAGTTGTATGTGTATGTATGTGTGTGTGTGTGTGTGTGTGTGTGTGTATGTATGTATGTATGTACATGCAAAAGTAACAACAGAACTCTAATATGAGAGTAGTTGGGTTTGTGTGATGAAAGTAGAAGGGTGAGAACGAAAGAATAATATTACATAAATATAATTGTATGTTTATAAATGCAAAAAAATAATTAATTAAAAAATCCCCAGTTGTGTCCTTATCTGGCAATAGGAATGATTTGTCCCAGAGTCTGGTTCATAACAAACAGTAACCCCCTCCTAAAGGCAGAACCTCTGTACATACTTACCACCAAAAAGCCCTTCTTCTTGATTCTATCACCTTTGGGAACAGACAACCACCTTTCTTCCTCTTTCACTAATTTCCATCTATGTGAGTCTCAGACTATGTGAGTGTACTCAAGTGTGAAGTAGATATTGATATAACACCATGATCACAATAAAAGAAGAACACTCAAGCAAGAGTGATAGCAGAGAACATTTGTTTGGAGGAATAATATCCCATCCATAAGTTGCAGTCTCCACCATGGAAAGTTTAAGAAACTTGAGTATAATTGCTCTGAATCATTGGAATTGCATAGAAACATGATGTGCTTCTAGATTTCAAGTCTTTTTATCTAAAATAATGCATTTATGGACACATGTAACTAGTTAATTTGTTTAGAGGAATGGAAAGTTGTCTCCATTGTGAAGAGAATATGCCACACTTGCAGAAGAACTGAGTTCAGTTCTAAGGACCAATGTCAGGTTTCTCATAACTGTCTGTAGCTCTAACTAAAGGGCCTTGGATGCCTCTCACATGCATATTCAATTGTGTACACAAACCACCCATTTCACATATATGCACATAATTAAATAATAAAAATATTTTTCTTTAACTTTTGTTTTATTTATTATTGTAAATACCCTTTGTTCTTATGTTTCATATTTAAAACAATTTTATTACAGTTTATTTAAGTAAATTGCAGTAAGTAGTATGTACAAGTACATAGAGATCAGAACACAACCTCCTCTAAGAGTTGACAACACCTTCCTATTACAATGGTCCTAGGGAAGAACACATCATCAGCATTAGTAGAATAGGGTTTAATTTCTGAATCACCTTACTGGCCATAAACATCCTTTAAGTACTTTCATTATATAGGATGACAGGCACCATGAGAGAAAAATCCGTGTATCTGTCATTTTTATGTAACCAACTCTAAATAAATGATCATTTGACTAACATCGGCTGTGCAGGTGACAACACCATTTGGATAACTGTAGCTAGGTGATATCATGCAAAACAGTTGTATCTTCTGCTTTCTGACATTATTAACTGTGCTATATACAAAACAATTGATTATAGTACTCCATATTTTCTACTTTATGTGGCAACACTTCTCCACACTTCTCTAGATTTCAAATCACAATGATACTTTGAAAGGGGGAGTTTCTGGATATAGCTTAAAATCCTTTGTATCATACTGAACAGTTTCTTATAATTTACCAAGGATTTATTTCCACTGTTCATTAATCTTACAGAAACAGAGATTTATATTTGGTTTCTAGAACCCACATAACAGAGTTAAATGGATCAGAAGCTCTACTCTGGTCTCCATTGATTCCTTGCAAATACATAGTGCCTATAAAATTATGTAGTGACACACAGAAATATGTAAATATAAAAAATAAATATTATTAAAGAATCATGATTGGAATCTAATCTACATGTAGTTTCAGAGGAGATTAGTCACTAGTAAAGATCTTTTATGGAATTCCCTCACATTGGAGATTGCTTATCAAAGTTTTCTTTGAATAAAGGCCACCTACCATGGATTTTCAATGAGTCAAAGATGTATGTCATGGCATAACACGTTACTTAAAGTGAAATTATTAATGATCATAGTCCTATCAAAACTAACTTGGGAAAGTGATATGATTTATTTGTGCAGTGGCTCTTTAGAACCTTTGATTATCCCAATGTGTTTGGGAGAAGATGATCTATGTGAAGGATTTATCTCAGCAGCAAACACTCACTTGTCTCATTAGAAACTTCATTTTCTGGGCAGGGGATGCAATCAAAACAGCAGGCTGCAATGCCCTCCTGCAAGAATTTCCTCAGTCCAGGACCACAATCAGCACTGCACACAGAGGGTGGCATCTGAGGAAAATAGGACATACACTGATATCGGGAGTTTTACCTACTTCTTCCATAACAAAATTATGTTAGCATGTTGAAATATCAATAAGCTTATTTTATATATACCAAATGAGCGACCACATTAAACTTAGTATGTTTTATAATGCCAAACAAGCAAATGTATGAAAACAATCTGATGTAATCTGAGTAGCTTCCCAATCTTAGAAATTTAGGATAATTTAGAAAAATGGGTTGTTTGCTGTAGGCAAACACCATAGAGCAAGTGCCTGGGCTCAGACCCAGAGACATCTGCCCCTAGATCCCATCCTTGGGCACCAGCCATTCCGGGGAAGACCTGCCCAACTTGGCCCCAGGTTCTGGCCATCGGGCAGGATCCCCTACACCCCCACTGGAAAGGCTCCCCTTCTCCAAGACCCCCAGCAGACCCTGCAATCTCCACGCCCTGTACCCACGTCCATCCACCCGAGACCCCAGCCACTTCTTGAGACATAGAGACGAGCCTCCAGCTCCCATCCTGCCCTTGACCTCCCATAAGTACAAGAGGTGAGTGCCTGGGCTCATAACCAGAGAGGCCTGCCCCTAGATCCCACCCCTGGGCACCAGCCATTCCTAGGAAGACCTGCCCAACTTGGCCCCAGGTTCTGGCCATCGGGCAGTATCCCCCCACCCCCACCGGCAAGGTTCCCCCTCACCAAGATACCCGACAGACCCTGCAATCTCCAAGCCCTGCCACTACGCCCATCTGCCCAAGAACCCAGCCACTTCTTGAGAGTTAGAGACCAGCCCTAGGCTCCCATCCTGCCCCAGAGCTCCCATCTGGACAAGAGAGAGAGGCTTCCTGAATCTGTCAATTCTGTCTGGACCAAGAGCACTGATAAGACCAAAAACAAATCTACAAGGAGAGGGGCAGACATCAAGGCAGAAGTACATACAACAAATGAAGAGTAATACAGCATCACCAGAACCTAGCCCTCCTCCAACAGCTAGACCTGAACATCACAAAATGGAAGAAGCAGAAGAAAGCAACCTTATGAATAACATCATGAAGAGGGTAGAGGGTTATATAGAAAAAATCACAAAAGAAACTGAGGAAAGAAAAACAAAAAATGGGAAGAACGCTATAAAAAACTAGAGGAAAGGACAAATAAAGCAGAAGAAAACAATAAATAACTGAAAGAAAATCATGAAAATGCAATGAAACAGATGAAGGAAACAGTCCAAGACCTGAAAAGAGAAATAGAAAAAAATGAAGAAGACACAAGCAGAGGGAATGCTGGAAAAAAATAATCTGAGTAAGCTAACGGGAACTTCAGATGCAAGTATAACCAACAGAGTGCAAGAGATGGAAGAGAGGATCTCTGGCATTGAAGATACAGTAGAAGAAAAAGATTCATCAGTCAAAGAAAACATTAAGCCAACAAAGTCATGACGCAAAGTGACCAAGATATTTGGGACACCATGAAAAGACCAAACCTATGAATAATAGGGATAGAGGAAGGAGAAGAATATCAAGTTAAAGGCACAGAAAATATATTCAACAAGATCATAGAAGAAAATTTTCACAACTTAAAGAAGGAAATGCCTATGAAGATACAAGAAGCCTATAGAACACCAAACAGACTCAACCCCAAAAAAAGTCCCGTCATCACATAATAATTAAACAACTAAACGTACAGAATAAAAAAAGAATATTAAGAGTGGCAAAGAGCCGGGCAGTGGTGGCGCACGCCTTTAATCCCAGTACTCGGGAGGCAGAGCCAGGCGGATCTCTGTGAGTTCGAGGCCAGCCTGGGCTACCAAGTGAGTCCCAGGAAAGGTGCAAAGCTACACAGAGAAACCCTGTCTCGAAAAAAAAAAAGAATGGCAAAGGAAAAAGGTCAAGTGACTTATAAAGGCAAACACATCAGAATAATACCCGATTTCTCAATGGAGACTTGAAAGCCAGAAGGACCTGGACAGATGTAATGCAGACACTAAGAGACCATGGATGCCAGCCTAGACTAATATATCGGCAAACCTTTCAATCATCATAGACAAAGTGAACAAGGCATTCCAAGACAAAGCCAGATTTAAACAATACTTATCCACAAACCCAACCCTACAGAAAGCACTAGAAGGAAAATTCCAACCTAAGAAAGTCAAATACACCCTCGAAAACACAGGCAATAGATAACGCCACAGCAGTAAACCCCAAAGAAGAAAAGTAAACACACACTACCACCAAAAAATAAAAGGAATGAACAATCACTGGTCATTAATATCCCTCAATATTAATGGACTTAATTCACTTATAAAAAGAAACAGGCTTAGAGAATGGATACGAAAGCAGGACCCATCATTCTCCTGCATACAAGAAACACACCTCAAATTCAAAGATAGACACTACCTAAGAATAAAAGGCTGGGGAAAGACTTTCCAAACAAATGGTCTTACGAAGCAAGCAGGTGTAGCCATCCTAATATCCAGCAAAATAGACTTCAAACTAAAATCAATCAAAAGAGATCAAGAAGGGCATTACATACTCATCACAGGAAAGATCTACCAAGATGAAGTTTCAATTCTGAACAATTATGGCCCAAACACAAGGGCACCCAAATATGTAAAGGAAACATTACTGAAGCAGTAATAACACATAAAACTCCACACATTAATAGTGGGAGACTTCGACACCCCACTTAAACCACTGGACAGATCTGCAAAATCAAAATTTAACAGAGAAATGATTCAAATGGACTTAATCGATATCTACAGAACATTCCATCCTAACAAAAAAGAATATACATTCTCAACACCCCATGGATCCTTCTCTAAAATCGACCACATACTTGACCACAAAGCAAATCTCAACAGATGCAAAACAATTGGATTAACCTCCTGTGTTCTATCAGACCACCCTGGTTTAAAGTTAGATTTCAACAACAACAAAAATTACAGAAAACCTACATTCTCATGGAAACTGAATAATGGTCCACTGAATCACTAATGGGTTAAGGAAGAAATAAAGAAAGAAATTAAAGACATCCTAGAGATCAATGAAAATAAAGACACCACATACAAAAAAACTTATGGGACACCGTGAAAGCAGTGCTAAGAGGGAAATTCATAGCACTAAATGCCCACATAAAGAAGTTGGAAAAATCTCACACTAGTGACTTCACAGCACACCTGAAAGCTCTAAAACAAGAAGAAGCAAAGTCTCCCAGGAAGAAAAGACACCAGGAAATTATCAAAGTGACAGCTGAAATCAGTAAAATAGAAACAAAGTGAACAATACAAAAAGAAACAAAGAATTGATTCTTTGAGAATATCAACAAAATAGACAAGCCCTTATCCAAACTAACCAAAAGACAGAGAGAGAGCATGAAAATTAACAAAATCAGAAATGATAAGAGAGACATAACAACAGACAATGAGGAAATCCAGAGACTCATCAGGTCATACTTCAAAAACCGCTACTCCACAAAACTGGAAAATCTAAAAGAAATGGGTAATTTTCTGGATAGGTACCACATACCTAAGTTAAATCAAGACCAGATAAACTATTTGAATAGTCCAATAACCCCTAAGGAAATATAATCAATCATTAAAATTCTCCCAACCAAAAAAAGCCCAGGACCTGATGGTTTCAGTGCAGAATTCTACCAGATCTTCAAAGAATAGTTAATACCAATACTCTTTAAATTGTTCCACACAATAGAAACAGAAGGAACATTACCAAACTCCTTCTATGAGGCTACAATTGCCCTGATTCATAAACCAAACAAGGATACAACAAAGAAAGAGATCTACAGACCGATCTCCCTCATGAACATTGATGCAAAAATACTCAATAAAATACTGGCAAACAGACTCCAAGAAACATCAAAACAATTATCCATTATGATCAAGTAGGCTTCATCCCAGGGATGCAAGGGTGGTTCAATATACGAAAGTCCATCAATGTAATACACCATATAAACAAACTCAAAGAAAAAAACCATATGATCATCTCACTAGATGCAGAAAAGGCATTTGACAAAATCCAACACCCTTTCATGAAAAAGGTCTTGGAGTGATCAGGAATACAGGGAACATACCTAAACATAATAAAGGCAATTTACAGCAAGCCAACAGCCAACATCATTTTAAATGGAGAGAAAGTCCAAGCGATTCTACTAAAGTCAGGAATGAGGCAAGACTGTCTGCTCTCCCCATACTTACTCAATATAGTACTTGAAGTTCTAGCCAGAGCAATAAGAAAACATAAGGAGATTAAAGGGATGCAAATTGGAAAGGAAGAAGTCAAGCTTTCCCTATTTGCCGATGACATGATAGTATACTTGAGTGACCACAAAGATTCAACCAAGGAGCTGATACAGCTTATAAACACCTTCAGCATCATAGCAGGATACAAGATCAACTCAAAAAAATCAGTAGCCCTCCTATATACAATGGACAAAGAAGCGGAGAAGGAAATCAGAGATACCTCACCCTTTACTATAGCCACAAATGACATAAAATACCTTGGTGTAACACTAACCAAGAAGTGAAGGACCTATATGACAAGAACTTTAAGTCCCTGAAAAAAGAAATTAAAGAAGATGTCAGAAAATGGAAAGATCTCCCATGCTCATGGATAGGCAGGATTAACGTAGTAAAATTGGCAATCTTACCAAAAGCAATCTACAGATTCAATGCAATCCCCATCAAAATACCAACACAATTCTTCACAGACCTGGAAAGAATAATACTCAACTTCATATGGAAAAAACAAAACACCCAGGATAGCCAAAAGTATCCTGTACAATAAAACAACCTCTGGAGGCATCATGATCCCTGACTTCAAGCTCTACTATAGAGCTACAGTAATCAAACCAGCTTGGTACTGGCATAAAAACCGACATGTTGACCAATGGAATCAAATTGAAGACGCTGACATTAATCCACATACCTATGAACATATAGTTTTTGACAAAGAAGCCAAAACTATACAATGGATAAAAGAAAGCATCTTCAACAAATGGTGCTCGCATAACTGGATATCATCGTGTAGAAGGCTGCACATAGATCCATATCTGTCACTGTGCACAAAACTTAAGTCCAATGGATCAAAGACCTCAACGTAAATCCAGCTACGCTGAACCTGATAGAAGAGAAAGTAGAAAGTAGTCTTGAATGCATTGGCATAGGAGATCACTTCCTAAATATAATACCAGTAGCACAGACACTGAGAGAGACAATCAATCAATGGGACCTCTTGAAACTGAGAAGCTTTTGTAGAGCAAAGGATATGGTCAACAAGGCAAAGTGACAGCCTGCCGAATGGGAAAAGGTCTTCACCAACCCCACATCTGACAGAGGACTGATATCCAGAATATATAAGGAACTCAAGAAATTAGACATCAAAATGCCCAACAGTCCAATTAAGAAATGGGCTATAGAACTAAAAAGAGAATTCTCAGCAGAGGAAACTCAAGTGGCTGAAAGACATTGAAGGAATTACTCAATGTCCATAATCATCAGGGAAATGCAAATCAAAACGACTCTGAAATAACACCTTACACCTGTCAGAATGGCTAAGATCAAAAACACTGAAGACAGCTTGTGCTGGAAAGGATGTGGAGCTAGGGGAACTCTCCTCCACTGCTGGTGGGAATGCAAGCTTGTACAACCACTTTGGAAATCAATATGGCGCTTTCTTAGAAAATGGGGAATCAATCTCCTCCAAGGTCCAACTATACCACTCTTGGGTATATACCCAAGGAATGCTCAATCATACCACAAGAGCACTTGCTCAGCTATGTTCATATCAGCATTGTTTGTAATAGCCAGAACATGGAAACAACCTAGAAGCCCTCAACTGAAGAATGGATAAATAAAATGTGGTACATATACAGAATGGAATACTACTCAGCAGAGAAAAGCAATGACATCATGAGGTTTGCAGGCAAATGGATGGATCTAGAAAAAATCATCCTGAGTGAGGTAACCCAGACTCAGAAAGACAAACATGGCATGGACTCACTCATAGGAGAATACTAGATGTAAAACAAAGATGATTAGACTGTTACTCACAACTCCAGGGAGGCTACCTAGAAAACAGGACCCCAAGAAAGACACAGTGTTCACCCAATGACAGAGAAATGGATTAGATCTACATGAACAACCTGAATGTGACTGGGGGTAATGAAGGTCAAGGATCGAGGGAAAGAGAGCTTAGAGGAATGGGAGATCCCAGCTGGATCAAGAACAGAGACGGAGAACAAGGAATAAAAGACTATGATGGATGAAGACCACATGAGAATAGGAAGAAGCAGAGTACTGGAGAGGTCCACAGAATTCCACAAAGATACCTCCACAATAGACTAATGGCAATGGTTGAGATACAGCCCAAACTGACCTACTCTGGTGATAGGATGGCCAGACACTCTAATTGTCATGCTAGAAACCGCATCCAATGACTAAGGGAACCGTATGCAGAGATCCACGGCCAGGCTCCAGATGGAGCTCCAGGAGTCCACTTGGTAAGAAAGAGGAGGGTTTGTATGAGTGAGAATTGTTGAGACCAACCTTGGAAAAAGCACAGAAACAAATAGTCAAACAATTGGAAACAGATGAACTATGAACCAATAGCTGAGGAGCCCCCAACTGGATCAGACCCTCTGGATAAGTGAGACAGTTGATTAGCTTGATCTGTTTGGGAGGCACCCAGGCAGTGGGACCGGGACTTGTCCTCAGTGCATGTGCTGGCTGTTTGGAACCTGGGGCTTAAACAGGGACTCTTTGCTCATACTGGGAGGAGGGGACTGGACCTGCCTGAACTGAATCTACCAAGTTGAACTCAATCCTCAGGGGAGTCTTTGCCATGGAGGAGATGGGAATGGGGGGTGAGCTGGGGGTGAGACGAGTGGTGGGACATGTGGGACGGGGGAAAACAAGGGAATCCATGACTGATATGCAAAATTAAATTAAATTATAAAATAAAGTTTAAAGAAAAAAATAAAATAAAACCTTAAAGGTGCAAATTAAAAAAAAAAACATAGATATTGCAAACTGATTTTTCTAGTTAAATTTCATCACCTTGACAGAAAGTACATTAAAAAGTTAGAGAGAACCTTACTAAAATATTTCTCTTCATCGAACTAGCCTGCTGTCATATTATTTATGCATTTATTAAAGCATAATTGATGTAGGATTGCCGAGTCCACTGTGGGTAGTGCTGTCCCTAGGCAGGGCTGTAGAAGACATCAAGCAGAGCAAAGCAGTAGACAATGTTCCTTCAGGGTCTATACTTTAGTTGAAGGATCCAGATTCCTGCCTTGTCTTCCCTTTACTGTAACCTGTGAGCCTAACCAACCTCCCTCCTCAGTTTACTTATGGTCAGTGTTTAATCACAGCAACAGTGCAGCAAGCTAGGATAAATGGATATCGGAATCATGGGAAATATATCTTCAAACCTCTGACAGCAAACATGAACTCCAATACATAGCACTGCAAAGCATGACAAACAGAGTGTAAAGAGAATAACAGTTAAGTAGGCAGAGCCTGGTGTATTTCTGGTGACAAAGTGCTGAAATGATAAGTACTGAACTGGAAGTTGGAATATTTGCTGAGGTGAAAGTCCCTTACAATGGCTGCAAATATTTGGGGAACTGGAATAAAAGTGAGATTGTTTAAAGTTGATTATAGAATTTCTTAAAGTTTAAAATATAAAAATTTTACATTATAAAAATCCTGGCCGGGCAGTGGTGGCGCACGCCTTTAATCCCAGCACTCGGGAGGCAGAGCCAGGTGGATCTCTGTGAGTTCAAGGACAGCCTGGGCTACCAAGTGAGTTCCAGGAAAGGCACAAAGCTACACAGAGAAACCATGTCTCGAAAAACCAAAAAAAAAAAAAATAATCCTGATGATAGGGGTCTATATACTGCTTAACACCTGCTGATGGTCAGGTGCTCACTTTAGGTTCTTTGTTGACAGTTGAGTTCTGTGTCAGAACCACACTGTCTCCTATGCTTGGGCTATTTCACGTTCTCCACAATGTGATCAACTACAAATATTCCTTTTTGTTGTGGTTTTCTTGAAACAGGGTTTCACAATGTACTGTTGGTATATCTCAACTAAATATATATAGTAGGTTAACTAAGATCACATAGAGATCCTCCTCTCTTGCCTCCAAAATGCTGGAATTAAAGGTGTTTGTGACCAGTGGGAGCATTTCTTCCATTATTTCTGTATTTTATATTTACCATTTCTTTTTGTACTTGCTATGATATTAAGGACTATTTTGAAGATGAGTGAAGAAAATGTATCTGCTCATCCAATTTCTTTTTTATGTTTCATTAAATTATTTATATTACTTACCAACAACAATTTCCCCTCTCTCCTCTTACCCAGTTCCCTCTCCACCATTCCTCTCTACTACCACATCCACTCCTCAGAAAGGGTAAGGCCTTCCATGGGAGTCAAAAATAGCATGGCATACCAAGTTGAGGAAGGACCAAGCTCCTCCCTCCTGCATCAAGGCTGGGTGATTAATCCCACCATAGGGAATAGGTTCCAGAAAGACAGCTCATGTGCCAGTGACAGATCTTAGTCCCACTGTTAGGGGCGACAAACAGACCAAACTACACATTTATCACCCACATGCAGGGGTCTTAAGTAGGTCCCATGCAGGCTTTCTACCTGTTGGTCTATACTGACTGAGTTCCCAAAGGTCAGCTGTCTCTGTGGGTTGTCTTGTCACAATCTAGACCCCACTTGCTCATATAATCCCTCCTCCCTCCCTTTATTCAACTGGAATCCCAGAGCTTGTCCCAGTGTTTTGGCTGTGCATCTATTCATCTGCTTCCAGAGTTATTGGATGAAGTTCCTATGAAACAATTAGGGAACTCACCTTTATGATTACTGGAGAAGGCTAGTTCAGGCACACCCTCTAAGAATCTTAGCAGGGTCATTCCTGTCGAATCCTAGGATTTTTGCTGTACCAGGTTTCTCCCTATCCCCATAATGACATAATTACCCACTCTATCAAGGTATTTCTTTCATTGCTCTCCCTCTCCATCCGTCCCCCAACTGGAAGACACCAATCCCTCATGTCCCCATCACTCAGTCTATCCAGGAGATTCCAGCAATTTTCCCTTCCTAGGGTGATCCATATGTCCCTCTTAGTGTCCTCCTTATTAACTACCATCTCTGGGGCTGTGGAGTGTAGCCTAGTTATCATTTGCTTTCTATCTTATGTCCAGTTTATGAGTGAGCACATACCATGTTTCTGTATCTGGGTCTTGGTTAACTCACTCAGGATGATGGCCTTCATCCAAAGATTGGATAAAAGAAATGTGATATATTTACATAACTGAGTATTACTCAGCAGCAAAAAACAATGACTTCATGAAATTTGAAGGCAAGTGGATGGAACTAGAGAAAATCATCACTGTCCAATTTTTGCTCATTTCTTTTGAGGCAGGGTCTCTATATGCAACCCTAGCTCACTTAGACTCACTATGTACACCACACTGGCCATAAATTGAGAAAGTTTGCCTGCCTCTGATCCAAGAGTTTGGTTACAGATATGTACCACCACATGCACCTGGGCTCACTGGGACTTTAATGGAAATTCTTTGAGTTTCTTTTCCTGCAGTACAATGTTGTCAATAAGATTGCCATAGAAGAAACTTTTAATGGGATCAGGCTGGGAAAAATTGTTAATTAATAAAAAAGAAAGCTTTAATAAGTCAAGATGTGTTCCTTCTATTGTGTTAGGTTTCTGGGGTTTTTTTTACTTTAAAATCTTAATGGATGCTGGACTGTGTTAAGAGCACTTTATGCACATATTTGGATTATCATGTAGTCCTATGCTTGAATCTATTTATGTGCCCCATTTACTTAACTGACCAGCATATGCTTAAACATCCCTGTATCCCTGGAATGAAGCTATGTTTGTCACAGGGACAGACTTTCTGTTGTGTTACTGACTTATATTAGTCAGTGTTTATTTGAGAATTTTTCTACCATGTCCATCAAAGTGTTTAGTCTGTCATTTACTTTATTATGTTCTACTTCCTCAAAATTCTTTCCCTCCATATTTACAGAGGGGATCTCTCTACATTTGTAAGTGAGGTTTATTTTCAGAAGAAAATATGAATGTTGGTTTTACAAAACAATCCTGTTTGTATATTATGATTAGAGAATGTGAAGATTGACATGGAATTGTTATTGATAATTATTTGCTAATTATTGTCCATTTTTGTTATTGCAATATTTGATACAGTATATAACACTTGTTTTTCTATCTGGTGTTCAATGCTTGCTGTCTTTCTCTTCCTTGACCACTCATTTATCTTACTTTTCATTTTGTAGGAGCTCTTCAGGTGTCTTCCATAGAAATGTTAGAGTGGTTATGAATTCCTATAACTCATATATATCACTGAACATTGGTCTGTCTGGGTATTTGTTAGGGTCCTTAAAGAACTTACAGAATGAATCTGTCTCTGTCTCCCACACTCTGTTTCTCTGACTTTCTCATATATATGTATATATGGATTCACACAATTTATTAGAATGTCTTCTAGGATGCAGTCTAGCTAATCTAGCAATCACTGGGTATAAATGGCAATCCAAAAATGTAGAATCTTCTCATTCTACGATGTGTAATGTGTCAGTTGATCTTCAGTAAACACTTAGGTACCATAGACATAAGTTCTAATGCCAGTGAAGAAATGGACTTGCTAACAAGGTGAGAGAAAGCAGACAAAGAACACGTTTCCTTTTTCAATGTCCTTATATAGGCTTCCAGCACAGAGTAGGATTTTCAAAATCAAATGATGTAATTCAAAGTTGTGTCTTCCCAGCTTAAGATCCAGATAAAAGATGTGTCTTTTCCAAGGTTAAAAGATGTCAATTAAAGGCATGACTTCCTTTTCCTTCTTTTTGGTGGTTTTGTTTTAGAGACATGGTTTCTTGTTGTAGCCCTGGCTTTACTGGCACGTGCTCTGCAGAAGAGTCCGGCCTAGAACACAAAGATCCCTCTGCTTATGCCTCTCAGGTGCTCAGATTAAAGGAATGTACCACCATCAACTGATATAAGGAATCTCCCTATCTCAAAGATCTGGGTAACAAAAGGATCTTCCTACTTCAAGTTAAGTGAAAATATCTCTCAACTGTGCTCTCCATTTTTGGGTTTTGATAAATTCCAGGTGTCCTCAAGTTTATACCCATGAAGAGCCTCATAGACTGCTTTGACTATAAATAATTATGTTAAGTACAGTAACCGGGTTTGACCGTTATGTCTCTAACTGATTGCATTTCATCCCCTTTTAAGAGAGTTCATGGAGGAATCTGCTGTTACCTAGAAGGAACCTTTCTAAGAAATGGGTTTCTCTCTCTGCAGCCTTCAATTTGTTTTCTTTATTTGTATAAATATATACATATAAATTTTAAGTAAGATATGTGACAGGAAGGTTTTTTTCTCATATTAAGTGTCCTGTCTCAAGATGACCACCTGTCTCCCTATATTTTGGAAAATTACCATCATATTTTACTGGATATACTGTTGATGTCTTTGTGAGTCCTTCTTCTTCTCTTCTGCCCATTTTTAATAATCTGACTGTATAATGGTATCCCTGGCCCTATATATATTTCATTTCTCCTTATTTTTACCTTTGTCACAGTTTCAGTTTTCTAATTCTTCTGCCTTGTCTTCAAGTCTGCCAACTTGTCTTCAACTTTAAATATTCCTTTGGAGAAAAGTTTTACTGAGATATATTGGATTTATTTTATTTCCTTTGCATATTTTACCTTGACTTTTTCATAATTTTGTACATTTAGGAATGCATCTGTCACATGTTCCTTCAGTTCCTTATTGCATGCAAGTTTTTGTGATCTCATTGCATTGTCCTGAACGTGATTTGTGTCCTGTTTGGCATTCTGCAACATTGTTATAATCATTCTTTGAATTCTTTTTCAGTATGTCATTGAACATACTTATATTTAAGGCTATGACTGCAACATTTGGTGTTGTATTGCTTTGATGACTTTCTATTTTGTTCCTGTTTCTGCATTGAAATTTTCCTATCTGGGAGCAGAGTACTGGTTGTATTATTCTTAATTTTCTGTATTCCTCCAGTGGATGTTTTCATAATGCTCAAGTGAGGCTTGATTAGAGCACACTTGAAATTGTATTGCTGCTCTCTGAATGGTTATGTAGTTCAGTAGCTGTACCTTCAGCTCATATGTCCTTTACCCTGATAACAATTCTCCTTGTCATTCTGAAAAACAATAATTTTCATAGATTGTACACTATCTGTTCTACCTGAGGTATAACTTTAAATCAAGCTTGAAGGCTTTTCTTTAGCTAGCACCTTTAAATTACAAGCTACTTTATTTTCAGAAAGTTTGAATTGGATACCTTAAAACCACCCAGATCAGAATTCATTCCTATAATACACCTTAGTTTCATAGTAGTATACATCATTTATAAATTTCCAAAGCCATTTCTTTTACTATGAGTGAAGCATCCTCCCCCACAGATAATAAAAACAGTCACACCCTTGTTTGTTTGACAGAACTATGAAAGAAATAATCAGACCAAGGAATGTTCCTCTATTGAGTAAAATCTTCATGCATCAGGACATGCTTCAATGGTGGAGAATTGGTTCAGCTGTCTGTAGCAATAGCTGCTCATATATACAGGGTTCAAGTTTGACTATCAGCATCCACTGTGAGGCACTAAGCTGTCTTTCCACATCCCAGATATCCAAGTCATTGTTTTGGTATCTATATGCACTACAAATACCAGTGTTGCACAGACATACGTGCAGACAAGACACCCATACACATTTAAAAGAAAAAAGAAAGAAAGAAAAAACAACAAAGTTATAATTCATAGGGTATCCAAATGGGCCATGAAAACGTTATCTTAATATTAGGTTAGAGATGTTGGCAATTTAGGACCTGTTGGTAAAAAGGCTTAAAACAAATTATTAATAATTATTAATGGTTTGCCTGTGTTTACTTTATTCCTCCTTACATTCACCTTCAGCCTTTCAGCATCTATGTCAAAGGTTCAGCAGTAAAAAGGACAATCACTGTGTAGTAATCAGAATGGCATCAAGAGCACATTGCTCACTTTACCAGAAATAATATAGTACAGTGGTAACTATTAATTTTCTTTTTGTAATAAAAACAAGAAACATGTTCTGGAATGATAAAAAATCACTGTATGCATGGTATGCATGTCAGAGACCCTTGAGGAATTAACAAAATGTCACATCAAAAACTGAAAAGAAGAAACATAAACTAGGAGGCTAGAAAATGTTTCTTAATGGAGACAGTCTATTTCATTTCACCAGTTAAAAGGCAGCACAAATGATCCCACTTCAAAGTGTTACTGCTGTGTGACAGAAATTACTACATTTAGGTCATACCCACCTGTCTACTTCCTGTGGACCACTCTATCACATCATCATATAAATGGAGCTGATGACCATTTGGAAAATATGGACTAAACTCTCCTATCTTCACCTTGAATCCAAATCCATTTGGGAAATTCCAAATCTGGAAAATGTCATACTCTGCTTGAAGGTTTTCTCTCTGATTCATATTCACTTTTTCTCCAATAGGATTTGTGAAGTGAGTCTTCCTCAGAAACGAGTGTAGCTGGAAGAGAGGTAGCATTCTAGAGTGTATGTGACCTTTCTTGATGTCAGAAAACATATCCTGATTTCTTCTTAAAAGCAACGTTAATGAAGGTGTCCAGGGGAGAAGTACAAAAAAAGGAAGTGGATAAATAAAAGTATCATAATATTCCTAGAATTTAAGTTCTTTCATAAGAAACTACCAAAGAGAAACACAGACATATATGCAGACACAAAACATTGGTGAGAAAAATGTACACATACAGAGTGAGAGAGACACACACACACACACACACACACACACACACACACACACACACACACACACACAGACTCACATCCATACAGACAAACATACATAATACAGATACATATAATATACACACATATATATGTCAGACACACACATCAAAATACAATCAGAAACAGACAGTCATACTAAACCAAACAGACACACAGAAACAGAAACATGAAAAACACAGGGGCTCACACTAAATGCACACATTTATAGACAAATACACACCAGGAGACATATGCATATTGAAACACCCACATGGAAAAATACTGACATGTAAAAATTTATGCTCATAATTAAAGACAGATTGAGAGACAGACAGACAGACACACACACACACACACAGAAACACAGATATTCATATATACAAGCACATACACAAAACACACAGTAGTGACATGTAGACACATGTACTGAAAAAACACACAGGAAGATATACACAGAAAGAAACACACATACACAAAGACATTGGCACAACACAAATTTATGCTCAGTTCTACAGACACATATGTAGATAAATAGACACACAATATTCACAGAACCGAGGTAAGCACAGATATACAGAGAATAAAATCATGCTCCCATACACAGAACTATTCACTCACACACGGACACATGAATGTTCTGAAATAAATAGCACCACCACTATTTCCTGTGTAATTACTCACAGAATGCCAAAGAGGTTTCTCTAGTCTACAGTAGGGTACAATCAGTTGAGAACACTTCTGAAAACCATCTCAATACTCTGATTACCATATATTTGACAACTGATGAACAAGGGCTCATCTTCTACTCGTGGAAAGGATTAATGAGGGAGCACTGTTACATTTTCAGTATTAGCAGAGGTGAAATGATATTCAGGTGCTCTGTAACATGTTCATTGATATTCCTTGATAAATTGTGTCCTCCACTCCATTGCTTTTGCATTAAGATTTATATCAGACTCTAGATTTAAGTCCTTACAAGGAAAAATTTTCAGAAATATTTCTATTTCATTAATATTTGCTAATCCAGTAAATCGGGGTATCTGACAGACTCTTACAGGGTATGGTGTTGATAACACATAATTTCACCTAATAGAAGAAACACTACCTTCAAGCAGTTACCATAGTGTCCTTTCCCATTATCCACATGTTGAAGAAACATCTCATGAATAGCATGGGCTGCAGTATACACAGCATTATATATGTCATAACTGTCATCACTAAAGGCCATGTCAAAAGTCTGTCCCATTAGAAATTGTAGTGAAGCATTGAATGAACAATTCTTCAGTGTCTCACAATTAGAAGCTGAGACTTCACAGTTAAAGTTCATCCATCCCAGTCTTGCAAGGTATTCATCTGTGTATTTCAGAGGGTTCAGTGTCTGGACAAAAGTTTTAAAACCAGAAATCTCAGAATGATGGTGCGAAAAAGCTAGTGTACCATGGGATGTGCCAACTGGGGAGTCTCTCTTACTTGTAGTGGCATCCCACTGTGAGGTGGTGACCCATATTCTCTTTATACCTAGAGATTCCCACATTCTAAAGCTCATAGCTAAAGTACTGTCTGTGTCACCATAAATGATAACTACATTAGCAGATGATGTCATGATTTGGTTATAATACATTTCAGCTCTTGACATGTATAAATGCATATTGACTGGGATTATGCTCACAAAGGCAAAGCAGACTGCATTTCTTTCCATCTCTGTTCTCAAATGTGAGAGAAATTGGGTACCCTGGTCATTGTCAGAGACGGCCAGTCCTATCCAGTTCCACTTGAAATGAAGCATCAAAGAAACCATGGCCAGGGGTAGGGCTGTGTCCTTGGCGGCCATCTGATATAGATAGGGAAATTTTTCACGATCACTCAGGATTTTGTGGAAAGGTCCATAGGTAAGCTGAAGAATCTAGGACACAGGGAGCAACATGAGGTAATATGCACTTCTAAGAACTTGGAAACACACTTTCAGCAAAGAGTTCTATAAAAATTTCTTACCTATTATTTTTTCCCTCATCTCAACTTCAAAAAAGGAAGTGAAGCTGCATCATGTCTCTAAATATTACTCTTGAACTACACTCTTTCACATAATTCCACACACTCTTATTAGCATCCTGGTATTGTACCAACAGAGTGACAATTTCTTGCAAACCTACACCACAAAAATCTCACCTGTTGAGATCTGTAGGGGTCCAGCAATGTCCCAATCATCACAGATGTTTTCCAATTTGGTCCTGTCAGCATCATTATACATGTAATCTCTTCATTACAATCATAATTAGGGGGAGTATATTGATTTTCTTCAGATAAAGGCATGAAACTGCTTAAATTTGACACAGTCGTACAACCACCTTCGGGCCAATGAAATACTAATGACATATTTGGCAAAAGATCAGGGTTCCTATTGACTTCATCCACGGAAAAAGTTAAGGCCAATGGAAACTTGTTTTCAGTTGGTGTTCTGTAAGAAGGTATAATACTTATTATGGACAAAGATCTAAAATAATCCTTTGCAGTAAATAGAAGGAGCATCCTGAACTTGATGGTATTCCCAACCAGCACCAAATACTGAATCAACTGTCCTGTGCTGTGAAGGTAGAATGACATAATAAGCTGGATGTGGTGATATTTTATTGTGCTGAAATGTGGAAATAATTTATTTGTATGTTAATAAATAAAGTTTGCCTGCAGATCAGAGGAAATATCAAGCCATTTAAGCAAACAGAAAAGTCAGGCAGTGGTAGCACATGCTTAATCTGATCACTTGGCAGTGTGTCTCTCTTTGTTCAAGGCAATACTAAAGAACAGAGCCAAGCATGGTGACACATGCCTTTAATCCCAGTACCAGCCATAGAGACCTGGAGGTCTGAACAAACAGGCAGTGACCAGGAAGTGAAGTAGCTGGGCTAAGAGCCAATGAGAGGGCAGAACTGAAAGGCAATAAAGACACAGCTAGACAGGAAGTAGCACACAATTTGGAAGCTGTGGAGTGGTGAGGTAAGGTTAGCTTGTGGCCCTTCCTATTTCCCTGATCTCTAAGGTTTTCACCACTATATTTGGCTCTGCTTAGGAGACTGCTTAGGAATTCAGCTACATTTGGTGACCAACTGTGGAGCAGGAATTCAAAAAACAACAACTTGGCTGAGGCCTTGCAGGCACCAGCTTGGCCAGATCATGTGGCCAGAGTTGCAAGGGGACAGAGCTGCATGTGGCTAGACTGCTTCTGGGGTTACAGCGTCCCTGGATTAAGACCAATGGTTTGGCTAAAGCCAGAGCATGTGACTAGACTGTCTTTAGCTTTTTAATTCTCCTGGTGGGTAATAGGCCCTTTGTTTCTTTCTTTCTTTCTTTCTTTCTTTTTTCTTCCTTTCTTTCTTTCTTTCTCTCTCTCTCTCTCTCTCTCTCTCTCTCTCTCTCTCTCTCTCTCTTTCTCTCTCTCTCTCTTCCTCTCTCTCTCTTTGGATTCCCATTTTGGACAGCCACCATGATAGGTAGCTGCTTTGAAATTCCCATGGACTTCTATTGTTCTACAAAGACTTACTAAGTCATTCAGATGTCTTAAATGGATAAACTAGTTAAAAGATAATTTTTCCCACATTAAAAAAAATGGGAAATATTTTTACAATGAAAGAGAATTGGTCTTTTTTGATAACACATTAGAAACTCTGAAAATGAAATAATTAAATGAGACGATAATTATTGTTGATGGGATATGTGTAACATCAATTATGAATATTATTTGTCTAATCATCCCAATTATAGTATTAAAACATTGGTCAATTTAAGTGCAAAGATAAAAGCTTTTTTAAAAAAAAAAAACCTGTTAAAATGAATCATAGAGAAATTCAGACAAAGACAGAAAAATGCAAAGGTGAAACTAACTCAGTTTTGACTTTAGAAAAATCTGTTAAAATGACTTATAGAGAAATTCAAACCCTGGCAGAAAATTGAAAGTTGAAATCATTTCAGGATTGGCTTATATGTTTACAGAGAGACATCCTGTTCTCTAACAACCAAACTTAATCTATCTGGTAACCTTATAAGAAATACATGCTCAAGTGCATGTACAAGCTAATTGGACTCCTGTAGAAAAGTTAGATTTAAGGAGTTTAAGGAAGCTATAGTATCATATGACATGCATTCTCCACTTGTAAAGCAAATGTTAAACTCATGTTCAACTTGTAATCGGATTATTCTTCAGCACTGGAAAGAATTGGTAACAGCTGTCCTGGACTCTGGAGCACAATTACAGTGGAGAACATGGTTTAAGGAGGAGGCTAAAACAATAGAAAACCGATGTAGAACTAGAGGTGTGGAAATTTCCCAGGATCAGGTGCTTGGAGAAGGTGAATATGCTAATATACAAAGACAATGTTTATATGATAACCAAACCTTAATTCTATGCCACATGGAAGCCATGAATGCATGGGACAGAATTGAGGAAGCAGTAAAAAGTAAATCATTCACAAAAGTTATACAGGGTCCCAGAGAATACCTCACAGACTTTTTACAAAGGTTGTCATCAGCAGTAAATAGAATGATACCAAATTCAGGAGCTAGACAGATAATTGAATGTTTGGCTTTTGAGCATGCAAATGAAGAATGCAAAAGAATAATCAGGCCATTAAAGGCAAGATCAGCACCTTTGGTTGATTGGATCAGGAACACAAATAATGTTGAATCTCATGACCATGATGAGATGTGGATAGGAGAAGTAATTTCAAAAGCACTGAGGAAAAATAATGTCAGATGTTCTGGTTGTGGTAAACAAAGACATTTGAAAATGGAGTGTAACAGGGCACTCCTAGAACAAATGTCTATTCAAGGAACAGTGGCAACAGAATGTCTCTCCATTCTCGATTATACAGAAGGTGTGGTAAGTGTAAACATTGGATCACCAAATGTAGATGAATAAGGGACAGAAGGTAATCCTTTGCGTCTGCCTTTGGGAAACTCCTTTGAGACATCATCAATTAGCAGGAATAGTTCTGGCAAAAATATTCTTATCTTTAACTTGAGAACATTGACAAATCATGGGCAGAATGTAAACCTTGGTAAAGAGCTTGCAATATTTTTTTGGGAGAGATTAACATTAAATATCCCAAAAGTGATAAAATTCAACTTATAAAGACAACTGCTTGGATTTTGCCTCATATAGTATGGGAAACACCCATATATGGAGCTAGTACATTTTATACAGATGCAAACAAACAAGAAAAGGCAGGCTACAAATCAAAAAATTTAAGTAAAGTGGTTCAAAGTTCTTATAATTCTGTACAAAAATCGAAATTGTGTGCTATTCTGTTGATATTATTGGATTTTTCAGAAACTCTCAACATAGTTACTGACTCTCAGTATGATGAAAGTGTGTTATTACATATTGAGACTACAGAATTAACTTTACTATTTACTGAGTTACAAGATATAATCAGGAATAGGAAGCATCCCTTATATATAACTCACATCCAATGCCGTATGGGTCTGCCAGGCCCTCTAGCACAAGTTAATGACAAGATTAATAAATTATTGATAGGAAATATGCTGGAGGTCTCAGAATTTCATTTAAAGAAATCATATCAATATTAAAGATTTTAAAAGAAAGATTTTTCCATAACCTGGCAACAAGCCAAGGAAATAGTAAGGAAATGTCCTACTTGTTCTTTTTACAATCAGACTCTGCTACCAGCAGGATGTAACCCAAAGGGTACTCAGAGGAATGAATTCTGGCAGATGGATGTATTACACTTGGCAAAATTTGGAAAACTGAAAAAGGTACATCACACCATTGATACTTATTCAGGATTTTAATGGGCAACTGCTCTGAGTTCTGAAAAGGGTGATTCGTTATTCAAGCATTTGCTAATAGTTATGGCCATCAAGGGTATACCTTCACAAATTAAAACTGACAATTCTGCAGCTTATGTCTCTGGTAAAATGAAACAGTTTTTTGCTTATTAAAATGTAAAGCATATTACAGGTAAACCACATAATCCTATAGGCCAAGCAGTCATAGAAAGATCAAATCAAACTCTAAAGGATGTGTTAAATAAACAGAAAGGGGTAACAAAAAACACAGAAATAGATTACATAATGCTCTGTTAACATTGAATTTTCTTAATGCTAATGAGAAAGGAACAACAGCTGCAGAGAGACATAGGATAATAGAAAAAAAGGCAGATTTAAATCAGGCTATATACTTTAAGGATGTGCTGACCTCAGAATGGAAACCAGGATAGGTGTTATGTTGGGGACGAGGATTTGCTTTTGTTTCTATAGGAGAAAATAAGCTGTGGATTCCATCAAAATTGATAAAGGTTCAATTTGAACCAGAGAGACCTCTTAATTAGAAGAGGTGATAGTTCATCAACCAGCATGACCATCTAATATAAACTAACTTATACCAGTAACAAATGCTTTTCATTTAATTAGCTATAACTTGCCAAAAGAAACTCTCCCAAAAGTTAGGCTTGGGGAAGGCTTTTTGTTTTTGTCTTTCAGGAGAATGAAGGCTAAGGAATCTGAAGAACACTGGACTAATGACACATCTGAATAAAAAGGACAAATCATCTAGAAAACAATTGTCCCAAGAAAAAGAGTAAATTGGCTTATTGGTATATCACATATAAAATTTCATAAGTCTTCCTAAATGTTTGTTTCTACTCTTCTCTAAAGACATTTAACACAAATGGTTTTTTTTGTAGTTCCAGTTCAATTAAAAATTAAAGCTAGATTTGGAATTGGACAATGGCTCTCTCCTTCTCTAATCCCATGCATGTTATCAAAAGGAAAATGCAAAATCTCTGTATCATGTCAGAAGAAAGAACCATCTTCTGATATGGTACAAAAGAAAACAAAAACATTAAAGTTCTATTCTATTGTCACCAATCTCAATTCTTTGGTTCTATTTTGATTCTTTAATCTTTTCATAAGGTATGAATTTCATATCAAAATTTATAAGATTTATATATTTTTTAAACTTTTGTTATGATACTGATGCTCTAATAGAGTACTAATTAATTCTAGTAAAAAGGCTTCATTTAGGTGCCTATAAATGTTTTTGTGTTTGAGTATCTATCAGCTTTCAGCAGGAATCATGTCCAAGCCACAGATTAAACTTGAAGTCTCCAGGAAGTTGATGGGGCCCCACAACAATGGTCCATGTGGACAATAATAATACCACTAAGCTGACAAACATTACCCAAAGATCAGCTTTGGACTACAAACTGCTCAGAATGATTTTGAGATAGCTAGATGAGATGATCCAGCTTCACAGACTGCTCAAACAAGTACTTCAGATAATCCCTGCACTTTGGCTAGATAGCAAATGATACAGCTACATCTCCCAGAACCTGACAATTAACCCAAAATTTTTCTTTTTAGCATCCCCTAAAGATACCTTTTATCACAAACAGGAGGAAGCAGTTTTAAGAACATGACACCCACATTCCCAGGTGGTGGGGAGGGAGTGTGATTTTTGGTCTTTCAGTGGGTTTCAGGTTTAGGATAGTTGTCATTGTTTAGGGGCATTGGCTACAACTTGTTGTTGTTAATGGTCAGGAAAAGGGCTGAAGAAAGGAGATTAGATTTAAGGTTTTTGTTTTCACAAAAAGAGGATATATAAGAGGTAGATATCTAAGACATATCCCTATGTTTGGCTCTGTGTTTTTTTGTTTAATAAGACCAGTTATAAATTGGTCTACAGTTGGAAGCTTACAAATGCTTTAACAGTTCATGAGAGTGTGCCTCCCATAAATAAAATGAGCCATTTGCACCTTCCACATGGAGTAGTATCTATTTTTATTTTTAGAGTTTTTACTCAGAAGATAAAGTTAATAGAACAAGCTTTAACCAAACAGCAAAGCTGATTATGTCTTCATTTTGGAATTATCAAGCAATATGAAAAATCCATGTGATATGTGAACCAAAGAGTCTATGGCATTTTGTTACGAAATTTACTGAATTGGCTAAGGCAGTCAAATAATATCTGATGAGCACACAATAGTCTAGGAAACATTTGGCTCTTGTCCTTACATTTTTTTTATAATCAATAGAAAATATAGTTAATATAAACCATCACATACACCTTCATCTTGTTTTTTGTTCTTTCTGGTTTATCTAATGAAGGCATAAAATATTTTTAAAGATTTATTTCTAAATAAATTTAATTACAAGAGTTATATTTGTCTAAGATATATATCAGGATTCATCTGTGTGTATGGACAGGATTAATGCTTACATAGGCCATAAATAGGGAAAGGATGACACGGTTTTGAATGATACTTTGCTGTAGTGTAGAATGGCCTCAAATGTGTAGAGATATACATACTCAAGGACCAGAGGGTAGAGATTAAGGGCATATACTATCTCCCCACTGCGGTTCATCTATTTTATGTTTACACAAGTGTCTTATATATTCATACTTGGTATAACTGGTCAACATAATTTTTCTTCTAGAAAACATCTTTTCACTACATTTCCAGTTACATTAACATAGAACTGCCATTCTACTAAAATTGATATATGCCAGTATAACATCATTTTAAAATAGAGTGTACATTTTACACTATGAAGTAAAAATGTAAGAAAAATGTTTATTAGGTTTTTTTCTAATAAAAAAGCGGTTAGAGTGGCCCAGTGGACTAAAGGACTCTGTATGAAAATAGCTATCAACAATCCACAAAAGGAAATATGTATTTTTCACAGTTTAGCAAAATATACAGCTATAATTAGTAGAATTACTGAAAGCAAACATAAGAGGTAATTGGGATATAAATGTCAGAGAATAAAAAACTCAGATACAAAGAGAGAAGACACAGGGTTCTTAAATAATGGCAAAGATGAGCTAGTGGGTACCTTCTCTAACCCTGTTCTCATCTATTGCCAAGTATCCCATGCCACAGCTGTCATTCAGGAAAGTGACAAGGAAAGTGACAGCCTCACTTTTCAAAGAATGCAAACCTGTCATATACAGTCCACACATTCCTCCTTTACTAAAGAGAGAGTAAAGAACTGGACTTTGAAATTAAAGGCCAGTGGTTATGAATGTATGTAAGTGAAGTGTGGAGAAACAGGAACACTTAAGATGTTCACAAGGGTCAGTTCTCCTACTTCTACTTTTGAAGGATCTTTGGAAGTCATAGCATGATCACATGGAGAGCATCTAAAATAGTAACTGCATATCTATGTGAAAACTCTCTGAGACTAGGTATGCCACAAATATCATTTGTCCTAGCAAATGCATTAAGACCTACACACTAATGAAAGGACCATCAGCTGACTCTACTCTATGACTATTACTTATACCCACTTAGGATAACACTAATTGATATAGAATGTGGTTTCATTTGATTAGTCATCACCTGCTCCTGTGCTATAGAAACTGTAAAGAGGAGGGCTATATGTGATGGAACAAGGTAGAGTCCTTTCTTAACTCAGGTTCCAGCCTTGTAAGTTAAAGTTGTAACTGGGAGAAAAACACAACACTCTCTGGACAAATTAAAATTAGAAAAATAGCATTGAGTCTGTAAAATAATTTTGGGTGTTTGTTGATGTGCAGGTTGGGAAAATGGGGGAGAAGATTCAAAGCTTTGTGCTGATCCTCTTCCTCTAGCCCTCATGAAATATTCATGATATTTCATAAAACATACAAAGGAACTTATGTATATTCAAAATGTTGTTGAAATACTCTTTTTCCTCTGGCCACTGTACTGCTGCAAGGGAAAAGATGCAACCTGTTACCAAGTCTTCATCCTTGTCTTCATTCTGCTTTCTTCTCCAGGAGCATCTGGGAAGAATGAAACTGAACACAAGAAATGGAATGCTCACAAACAAGAAGAGGAAAGTCAAAGTGAATATATTTGTCCAGCTATATGGCTGAGCAGTATTAATTGTGACATGCCGTGCAGATAAGCTCATCAAAAGGACAGCCATGTATTGCAATCTGCTTTTATTTCTGTGGACTAAGAAGAGATACTTGTGCATTCATGATTCTTTTTGGTTTTGCTAGTGTTTCTTCACCCCATGAGCAATCTCTGACACTCTCTACTCTGTGGCTCTGCATCTGATATCTGCAGTCCATGTGGTTATATTTGCTTGATACATATATAGGAGGAGAGTTCAGGTATATTTATTTCCACTCATCTACAACATTTCTACTCATGCTACAACAATGACAGGTACAGAATATTTTCCAAATCCTGTGCTTCCATTGTCTTGAGATCCAGTAATCAGGGCACATCCAGAAATGTCCTGAATTCTGCTTTTCCAAAACAATCCAGCTCCTAATAGAACCACAGTTCATTTACATGCTAAATGTTGATTTTTAAATATTCAACAAGATCCCGAGAGAATACCAGACCACTGTTCTTCATTTCATATACTATATAAGATATATCACTTCTCCTCCTCCCAACCAATCATTATTAATGAAAAGACAAGCTGAATATTTGATTTTTAAACATGATTTTCCTCCATGATCCTCAGATTCACACAGATCAATACATTGTGATGATGCATTTCTTCTGGTTTATCTACATTTCCTACATTTTTTGCTCAATTTACAATCCAATAGTGGCTGCAAAGAAGACTTTTTTTGAATATCACAGAAGCAAATAGAAACTGTGATATGGCCTTCTTATACCATTTTCCTAGTCATCTACTTGGTTTTCATTCTAGAACATGTACTGCCAGTGTGAGAGTGTTCCAATGAGTATGGAATGATTTTTATAGCAGAGAAAGTAGGATATATTTGGCAAGTCTTTGCTTTGAGTTATGATATGCCAATGCGAGAATGTTCTGATGAGCCTCTTTCAGTGGATATGGACATCCGAGAAATTAGGAATATGTGGGGAAAATCTTTCTATGCATGGTGATATGTCTTGTTTAGTATTTGAGATGGGGCACACAGGACTACTGTTCTCCTCTACATTTGACGGTACATTTAAAAAGAAACATTTAAAATGTACATGACCTCTGGTCCTGTGATGAGATATGCAGGAGCCTAAGATGTAGATATAGGGGAATGTGAAAGGAAGATTCTTTTGTATGAGATAGAAAAAATTCATGTTTCTCAGACAGTGCAAATGCAAATTCCAGTGATCCAGACTCAAGATGGTATCCAGCTTTGTTTTTAGTATAATAATTATTTTTAATTAACATGCAGTATAGGTGGTTTTATTATGGCAGTTAACATGTCTGTTGATGGTATTTTATGCTCTTTCACCCAATTATTACACTTATATAACTACTGATTTAATTTCTTAGTTCAAATATCTTCATTTTCACTTTATGATGTTTGTGTGCTTGTTCAATTTATGAGAAATGATGATGTTTTCTCCATGGTGACTTCACATGGTATACCAGTCCCAATTCCTTCAGGTCTTCTCTTCTCAAATAATGATTCTCCTACTTTCTTCATTTAAATATAAATATATATATACACATATATATATATATTTATGCATGTGCATATATATATGCATGTGCACTCAGAAACACACACACACAGTGAAATCTAACATCTGTGAAAAATCTGAATTTCCAGAGTCTGTCTCTTTAGCTAATATGACATTCTACTCCATCCCCAATTCCTGCTATTGACATCATTTGCTTCTTAAAGGTTGGGTTTGACTCCATTATTTGTATATAAATCCTGTGAGGCTTTCATCTGAATTTGAATATGCCTAAGAGCATTCTGTACCCAGTAATCATATTTGTTTAATTTCATCACTGGTTTCAGTCATTTATAAATTGATACAAGATATTTATTTAGACTTTTCTAAAACCAATGTTTATGGTATAGCTAAAAATCACTTGGCCAGATGGTACTGGTACATGTTTTGAATCCCAGCACTCTGGAGGTAGAAGAAGGTGGATCTCTGTGAGATCTAGGACAACCTATTCTACAGAGTGCATTGAAGGACAGGCAGGACTGTTACACAAAGAAACCCTCTCCTGAAAACAAATAAAGAAATCACTGTGTATATTTAATTGTGGTAATTAGTGAAATGAAACTTTTGAAATTCTAAAAATGAAGAATAAATAGCAATAATGAATCTTTGTTTATATGAAATAAAAACAAAAATTTTATATGAAGTCTTTTCTTCATTTCCTCTTCTGTTGAGGAGCATCAAGGTTGATTCCATATATTGGAAATTCTGAATAATGCTGAAATAAACATGAGCAGAAAATGTCTATGTGCTATTCTGAATTATCTACTTCCAGAAAGTCCCATAGGGATTCTGGATGGACCTTAAGGTACTGCTGCATTTACTGACTGAATTAAACGTATGTGTTTATCACAATGGGGACCTTAGTTTCTACTCACACTAAAAACAATGATGGGAATTCCCACAACTCCTACATGCTCATTAATTTATTTGGTCATGTTTTAGCTATTCATTCTCACTGTGAAGTTGGACTCCTGTCTGAATTATAGTTATACATTTTTACAGCTTAAACCTTTGAATGTACTTTCACACTCATGTTGTTTTATGTAATTAAAAAACAGAAGTAAAAAATACCAGTTATGAAGAAGTCTGCTTGACAATTTTTAATTTTGGCCATTTACTTACCCTAAACTGAATTCATCATGTTGAGTTAAGTCCCTTACATCCCTACTCTATTCAGGACTTTTGTGATGAAGTAGTCTTGGATTTTGTCATCTAATGAAATGACTGTCTGTTCTTTCTTTTTTTCATTTTGTTTATATGTTTGATACCCTAATTGATTTCCACCTATTGAACCATTCCTGCATCTCTGGGATAATCATTTTGATGAGATATTAGACTAGGCTTACAAGTATTTTATTGAATATTTTTGCATTGATGTTCACCAGGGAAATTGTTCTACTATTCTTTCTTTAATGGGCTCACCTGTGGTTTGGTTGTCAGGGTAAGTCTATCTCATAATATGAATTAGACAATTTCATTTTGTTTCTGTATTATAGAATTATTTGAAAAGATTTGGGGTTAACTCATCTTTGAAAGTCTATTTAAATTCTGCACTAAAACCATATGAGTGTGGGCTTCCCCCTCCCTTTGGGAGAGTTACAATATAACTGCTTCTATTTCACTAGGGGAACAGGTCTATTTAAATTGTATATCTGATATTGAGTTAATTTGGTAGGAAGACCTATCAAGAAAATTACCCATTTGTTTTAGATTTTCCAGTTTGGTGGAGTATATGTTGTAAAAGTATGTTCTTATGATTCTCTGGCTATCCTTGGTGTCTGTGTTTGCACCCCTCTCATTTCTCATTTAGTTTTTATTCTGGATATTCCCTCTGTTTCTTTTAGTTAGTACAGATAAAGATTTGTTTATCTTGCTAACTTTCCCAATAATCAGCTCTTTACCTTACTTCACTTGTTTCTATTTTATTGATTTCAAACATAAATTTGATTATATATCCCTACTCCTCAGGGGTGACATTATTCCTTTTTTTGCAAGAAACTTTCAAGTATGCTGTAGAGTTGTTAGTGTGATATCTCTCCAGTAATTTTATGTAGGCACTTAGTACTGTGAACTTTCCTCTTAGCACCACTTTTTCTTTAGTCCCACAATTTTGAGTATACAGTGTATTAATTTTCACTGAAGTCTAGGATGTCTTTAATTTTTCTTTATTTCTGTCCCAACCTACTTTTCATTCATTAAAATGTGTTCAGTTTCCATGAATTTGTAAGATTTCTGTTGTTGTTGTTGTTGTTGTTGTTTATATCTTGCTTTAATTTATGATGGTCCTGATATGATGCAGGAAATTATTTTAATTTTCCTGTACCTATTGAGACTTTCTTTCTTTCTGAGAATGTAATTTTGGAGAAAGTACCATGATACACAGAGAAGAAGGCATATTCTTTTGTGTTTCAGTGAAATGTTTTGTAAATATCAGTTAAGACTATTTAATTTACATTTGTTAGTTCCAGTATTTTTCCATTAAATTTTTGTCTGGATGATGTGTCTATTGGTAAGAATTGATAATTAATACTCCCACTATCAATGTGTGTGTGTTCAATATATAATTTAAGCAGTATTGGTTTTTCTTTTACAAACTTGGGTGACCTTGGGGGCATAAATGTTAAGAATTGAAACATTATATCTGTGGATTTTTCCTTTGATGAATATGCAATGGCCTTCCTAACACTTTTTACTCATTTTGAAGACTTTTTTTGTCAAGTATTAAAATGTATACACACCCTGGATTCTTAGGTGCATTTATTTGAAATATCTTATTCAATCATTTATCCTGAGGTAATGCCTATCCTTGATGTTGATGTTTATTTCTTGTGTGCAACAAACAGATGAATCCTGTTTTCCCATCCATTCTGTTAGTCTGTTTATTTTTATTAGTGAATTGAGACCATTGATAGTGAGAGATATCAACGGCCAATTGTTTTTGATTCCTGTTATTTTGTTGGTGTCTGTGTGTGTGTGTCTGTTTGTGTGTATGTGTGTGTGTGTGTGTGTGTGTGTGTCGCATATTTTATTGGCTAGGCTGAGATTGTTTATGCCTTGTGCTTTCATGGATGGAGTTAACTTCCTTTGCTTTGTGGTTTCCGTCTAGTAACTTCTATAGCCCTGGAATTGTAGATAAATACTATGTATATTTGACTGTATCATGGAATATATTATTTTCTCCATCTATAGTGATTGAATTCTTTGCTATTTAGTATAGCAAATATAGTAGCCTACCTGCCAACTCTGGTCTCTTAGACTCTACCACATTTCAGTCTAGGCCTTTCTGACTTTTGGAGTCTCACTTTCAAGTCAGCACTGCATTTATATTTTACTTGGTCTTTTCCGTCTTGCATTTAATATGCTTTCTTAGTTTTGTATGTTTGTTTTTTGTTATTATATGCTTAAGGAAGTCTCTCTTCTGGCTCAATCTATTTATTTTCTATATGCTTCTTGTACTTTATCGTCATATCCTATTGTAGGTTAAAAATTACTTCTATGATTTTGTGGGAAATACTTTTTTGGGCCTCTTATCATGTGTTTTGCTTTTGGACTTTTCTTTTTATAGTGTCCCAGATTTACTCAATATTTAAGTCTGTAGTCTTTTTAAGATATAATATTTCTTTGACCAATATTTCCATTGCTTCTACCATGTCTTCATTGCCTAAGATTCTATTTTCATTATCTCTTTCTATGGGAGAACCATGAATCTGTATTTCCCATTCAAATTCCTAAGTTTTTTATTTCCAAAATTGTCTCAATGCAGTTTTTATTATTTCTATTTTCATTTTCAGATCTTTAACAGTTTTATTATTTTCCTTCAACTGTTTATATGTATATTCTTGATTTGATTATTTGATTTCTTCATTTCCTCCAATTACTTCTGTGTGTTTTCCTGGGCTTCTCTGTGGTGTTTATTCATTCCTTCCTTATAGATCTGTACCAACTATATGTGGTTTGTTTTAAGGGCCTTTTCCTGTGCTTCAGCTTTGTTGTAAAATTTTGAACCTATTGTGGTAGGAAAACTTGTCTGGATATATATATCTCCTTTGCCTTTATAGACTGTTTTTTTATTCTAGCTTCTGGGCATCATGGTTGGATGTATTTTGGATATGGGTACCAATTCCTGGATTTTGTCTTCTTAGGTGAGTGTTTTGTTCCTTGGTTTCTTTTTCTGCCCATGATTTTACAGAGAAAGTTGACAGAGCCTTGCTTGTTTTTCTGGTATTCTAGGCCTGTGTGTTCCCATGGAATGCCTGCTTGTGTTGGAGGCCAGAATACTGGGATAAGTTGATGAAAAGAAAGTTGGAGGAGAAAGCCTTTGTGATGTGTTGAGGTTGAGGTCCAAAAGGAAATAGAGACCAAAGCAAGTTTTCAGCTCCATTGCAGGAACAAGTCCTGGGTGATTGGATCTCAGCAGCAGTAGGAGAGTTATGAGTCTGCTTTCAGCCTACTTGCCCTGGGAGAAGCAGCCTTTGGGTTAACCAGGGATGCCACATGAGGGTGGAGTCTGATAAAAAAAAAAAGCAACAAGTGGGGTTACAGAGATTATAGGTGAAAGATCTGTGGCTTGAATAGTTGGCAGAAGCAGAAGGTCAGTGAGCAGGCTCCTGGGGATGTTCTACTGGAGACCTTTATGCTGAGACTGGGTGATTGGATATGGAGGAAATATTGGAGGAAAAAGATTTATGGGAAACCTTGCTGATATTTGGGGAGGTGTGGACTTTGGTTAACCAATATTTGCCTGCTGTATTTGGGTGCTCTCATACAGCAATGAGTTGTAAAAGGAATGTTAGAAAGGGAAGATCTGTGGGATTCACAAGAAATGAAAACAGTGTGGCTGTGAAGTCTGCCACAGGAGATCTGTTGCAAAGCTTATGACCAGAATTTGGGGTTTGGATCTGGGGCAAACAAGGAGAAAAATAAGGACTGCAGGTATTCTACCTTGATTTCTGGCAGGCATGGCCTGTTGGTTACCTGGGAATTTTTGTAGGCTTCTTTCTACACTTTGGACACTAGCTTCTGTCAGATGTGGAGTTGATACAACCTTTTCCCCATTCTGTAAGCTACTGTTTTGTCTGAATAACAAAGTTATTTACCTCAGAGATGCTTTTATTTTCCTAATGTTACATTTATGAATTGTTAATCTTAGTGCCTGTCATATCATTATTCTGTTTCAAAACTCATCTCCTGTGTTAGTGAGTTCAAGGCTATACCCTACTTTCTCCTCTATCAGGTTTATTGTATCTGGTTTTATTTTGAAGTTTTAATTCATTCGTCTTAGACTTTGTGAAGGTTGTTGAAGATGAATCACTATTCATTCTTCTACGTACAAATACCCAGGTTGATCAGCACTATTTGTTGAGGATGCTGTCTTTATTTCTGTTGGTATTTCTGACTTCATGATTTGTTTTAAAGAACTATTTTAGCTATCTTGAGTTTTCTGTATTTTCAATAAAATCTCAATTTTCCTCTTTAGATCTGGAAACAGTTGTGTCAAAATATTGATGGGCATTGAATTGAATGAGTTGATTGCTTTCCGTAAGCTGTCATTTTTCCTATGTTAAACCTTTTGATTCATGATGATGTGAGTACTTTTTAAATTTTGATTCCTTCTTCAATTTCTTATTTCAAAGACTTGAAGCTTTTATGATACAAGTCTTTCACTTGCTTGGTGAGGGTTACTCCAAGAAATTTTATGGGTTTTTTTCAGCTATTGTGATAGTTATTGTTTCCCTGATTTCTTTCTTAAACCATTTGGCATTTGTGTATACAAAGGCTACTGATTGTTGTGAGTAATTTATGTCTCTTTCTAATTTACTATAAGTGTTTGTCTGATGTAGGAGTTCCCCAGTGGAATTTCCAAGGTCATTTGTTATTGTTTCATAACATTAGCAAATAATTACTTTAATTCTTCATTTTGAATTTTTCCCCCAATCTCATCCAGTTTTCTAGTGGTTCTAGGTAAGACTTCAAATACTATTTTGAATTAACATGTAGGGAGTGGACAACTTGGTCGTCTTTCTGATTTTAGTGGGAATTATTTTAGTTTCTTTCCATTTAAATTAGTGGAGGCTATAGGCTTGCTGTAAACTACCACCACTATGTAGAGGTATGTCTCTTGCATCCCTAATTTTTCCATGACTTTTATCATAAAGGGGTATTGAATTTTGTCACAGGTCTTTCCTGCAGCTGATTCAATGGTCCTCTGTTGTTCTTTTTTTTTTAGTTTTGTGGAATACACTTATTGATTTTCATATATTGAAACACCCTGGAAGCTCAGGGAAGAAGCCTACTAAAAATAATAGTAAATAATTTTTATTTGTTCTTAGACTTGGTATCATATTTTTGTATCAATGTTCATAAGGTAAATTAGAATGTAATTCATTTTGGTTGTTATGTCTTAATGTGATTTGACTATTACTGTGATGGTGTCCTCATAAGGTAAATTGAGTAATGTTCCTTCTTCTCTGTTTTGGGGATAATTTAGGAGTATTGGCATTAACTCATTTTAAAATTTGGAAGAATTCTCTACTAAAGTTATTTGGCTCTGCCCTTTTATCATTATGAGAATATTAATGTATGCTTCTATTTCACTAGTTCTTTAAGTCCTGTGTAAATTGTTTATATGAATGGACTGAGGAAATTATCCACTTATTTTGAATTTTCTCTTTGGTGGGGTACAGATTTTTAAAGAATGTCCATATGATTATCTGGATTTTCTCATTGTCTGTTGTTAAGCCCCCTCTTACAATTTTTACTTACATTACTTACATTTCTGATTTTGTTAATTTGAAAATACACTCTCCACATTTTACATAATTTTGAATATTTATTGACCATATTGATTTCTCTCTTTCTGTCGTTGATTCTTTTTGTATTACTCCCTTTGATTATATTTTATTGATTTTCTCTCAGTTTGATTATGACTTCCTGTCTACTTCACTTTGGTGTCATTATTTCCTTTTGTTCTAGAGCTTTCTAGTGTGTTGTTAAATAACTAATATGAAAACACATCTTTTTTTAGGTCGGCACAGAGTGACATAAACTTGCCTCTTACAAAGTCCATCATTATGTCCAATATGTTCGGTTATGCTGTGTGTTCAGCTTCATTGAATGCTGGAATGTCTTAAATTTCTTCATTTCTGTTTTGATCCATTTTTCACTCGTTGGAGAATTTTTCAGTTTCCATGATATGGAAAGCTTCCTGCTGTTGGTGCTATTGTTTTTATATCCAGCTTTAATCCATGATGATCTGACAGTATGCAGTGAGTTTTCTTTTAATTTTCTTGTAAATGCTATGACTTGATATATGTCTAAGTATATGGTCAATTTTGAAGAAAGATCTCTGAGGTGCAAAATGTATATTCTTTTTTGTTTGTGTGAAATGTTCTGTAAATATCTGTTATGTCTATTTGGTTTACAAAGTTTGCTAGCTCCAGTATTTCTCTTTTTATTTTTCATGTGGCTGACCTGGTCACTGTTGAAAGTGGGGTAATGAAGTGTCCCATTGTAAGTATGTGAGGGTCAATATGTGAAACTATAGTAGTAATTATTTTGCAAACTTGAATACACTTGTTTAGGGGGCATATATGTTAAAAATTGAAATGGCATCTTCATGGGTATTTACTCTGATGAATATATAGTGTCCTCCTCTATATCTCCAGATTAGTTCTGATTTGAATACTATTTTTTTTTTTTTGGTTTTTCAAGACAGGGTTTCTCTGTGTAGCTTTGTGCCTTTCCTGGAACTTGCTTTGGAAACCAGGCTGGCCTCGAATTCACAAAGATCCGCCTGCCTCTGCCTCCCAAGTGCTGGGATTAAAGGCATGTGCCACCACCGCCCAGCTTGAATACTATTTTTTATATATTGAAGTGAATACATAAACTTGTTTTTTAGGTTCATTTTCTTTTTTTTTTTTTTTTTTTTTTTTGGTTTTTCGAGACAGGGTTTCACTGTGTAGCTTTGCGCCTGTCCTGAAACTCACTTGGTAGCCCAGGCTGGCCTCGAACTCACAGAGATCCGCCCAGCTCTGCCTCCCGAGTGCTGGGATTAAAGGCGTGCGCCACCACCGCCCAGCTTAGGTTCATTTTCTAAGACTATCTTTTTCCAAACTTTTACCCTGAGGTAATGTCTGTCCTTGACATTGAGGAGTCTTAGTTGGATGGCATTATATTTTGGAAGTGATCTCCTATGCCAATGTGTTCAAGACTACTTCCTACTTTCTCTTCTAGCAGGTTCAGAGTAGCTGGATTTAAGTTGAGGTCCTTGATCCACTTGCACTTAAGTTTTGTGCACGGTGATAGATATGGATCTATTTGCTGCCTTCTACATGTTGATATCCAGTTATGCGAGCACCATTTGTTGAAGACGCTTTCTTTTTTCCATTGTGCACTTTTGGCTTCTTTGTCAAAAATTATATGTTCATAGGTGTGTGGATTAATGTCTTCAATTCGATTCCATTGGTCCACATGTCGGTTTTTATGCCAGTACCAAGCTGTTTTTATTACTATAGCTCTATAGTTGAGCTAGAAGTCAGGGATCGTGATGCCTCCAAAGGTTGTGCTATTGTACAGGATTCTTTTGGCTATCCTGGGTTTTTTATTTTTCCATATGAAGTTGAGTATTATTCTTTCCAGGTCTGTGAATGAATAGAAACACATGAACTATGAACCAAAGGTTGAGGGGTCCCCAACTGGATCAGACACTCTGAATGAGTGAGACAGTTGATTGGCTTGATCTGTTTGGGAGGCATCCAGGCAGTGGGACCAGGTCCTGAGCTCATTGCATAAGTTGGCTGTTTGAAACCTGGGGCCTATGCAGGGTCGCTTGGCTTGGCCTGGGAGGAGGGAACTGGACCTGCCTGGACTGAGTCTACCAGGTTGATCTCAGTCCTCGGGGGAGGCTTTGCCCTGGAGGGGGTGGGTATGGGGGGTGGGCTGGGGGGAAAGTGAGGGGGGTGGGAGGGGGGGAACAAGGGAATCCATGGCTGATATGTAGAACTGAATTGTATTGCAAAATAAAAAAAATTGGAAAAACTAAAAGAATTGCATAATTTTCTCAATAGATACATCTTACCAAGTTAAATCAAGATCAAACAATTGAAATGCACCTACAACCCCTAAGGAAATTTCACAGTCTCCAAAACAAATAAATCCCAGAGCCAGATGGCTTTAGGATAGACTTCTACCAGATATTCCAGTAAGACCTAACATCAGTTTTCTTCAGATTATTCCACAAAATATAAACAGAAGAATGATTGCCCTCTTCACTTTATGAAGCCACAATCATCTGATACACAAACCACAAATAATCCCACAATGAAAGAAAATTGCAAATTCGCCTTATGAACATAGATGTAAAATACTCAATCAAATGATTGTAAACTGAATCCAAAAACACATCAATAAGATCATCCATCATGACCAAATAGACTTTATCCCAGATTTTGAGGGATGGCTCAACATATGAAAATCAGTCAGTATAATCTACCATATAAACAAATTGAAAGAAAAACACCACATGAAAATCTCACTAGATGCTGAAATAGCCTTTGACAAAATTCAACAACCTTTGATGATAAAAGTCTTGGGGAAAGAAGGAATATAGGGAACATACCTCAAAATAATACAGGCAATGTATAACCATCCTATAGCCAACATCCTAGTCAACAGAAAGAAACTCAAAGCAACCCCACTAAAATCAGGAAGAAGACAAGGCCGTCTATTCTCACTATATCTACTCAATATAATATTTGAAAATTAAGTAACAGCAGTAACTCTGTTGAATTAGATCACGAGGTTACAACTACACACATACACACACACACACACACACACACACACACACACACACACACACATTGCTACACACAGAGATACTCACGTCTATTGGTGAAATTATTAAGGCCACTCCACGTAGTTAAAAGGGAGGTTTATTTTGTGGGGTAACTTACAAGTGAAGGGATAGATAACTAGGTCAGGAAAGGTGTAGCGCAGTACGGCGGTGTTCTCTGGAGAACTCTGCTCTGTCTACCTCCAGCATCCAGGGTCCAGGAACCAAGCGAGCTGGCGCATCCAGATCTCAGGTCTTCAGGGTCCACTCTCGGCCTGCCTTGTAGGTATGACAGTTACAGAAGCCTCAATGGGGTTGGAACTTCCAGATCAAACTATGTGCCTATTTGGGTGTATATGTCTCTCTTTCTATATTTGACAGCACGTTTCTCTTTGTATCTTGACATGTATGGGAATGTGTGTAAATGAGTATATTACTGTATTATATATGTATCTTGATCTGGAATGGCTAACACTACACACATCCATACAAAGATACATATATAATACAGTAATATACTCATTTACACACATTCCCATACATGTCAAGATACAAAGAGAAACGTGCTGTCAAATATAGAAAGAGAGACATATACACCCAAATAGGCACATAAAAAGAGAAACAATCAAAACATACCCAGGCCCACAAAAACATGCATGTTCTCAGAAAAATACACACATGGGGAGATACACAGATACCAACAACCACACTGAGAGTCATTGACACAGACAGATTTATGCCCACATTCAAAGACATACCAATAGACACACACATACACACCCATATACACCAACACAGACATATGTATGTGCAACCACTACACAGAAACATGCAAAATACCCACATAGGCACATGCAGACACATACACTGACAAATACAGATACACAGGTAGACACAAACCCACATACATGTAAAGCAATACAGATACATACACAGATACACAGGAACACACTAACATACATCCATACAGTGAGAAGCATCCATTCATATACATGAATATGCATGTATGCACTGTACTAAATCACAGCACAATTTCATGCATAATTACTCTCAGAGATCTAAGTGAGGTCCCCAGAGCCTAGAGTGGGGGTAGAATCAGCTAAGGACACTTGTGGAAACCATCTCCTACACTGATGACAACATATTTGAGAATTAATAAATGAGGGCTCATCTTCTCAACATGGAGAGCATTAATAACTAAGGACTGATATATTTTCAGTATTAGGATAGGCTGATGATATTTGGGTGCTTTGTAACATAATCACTGATTTTCGTGGATAAATTGTTTCTTCCATTTAATTGGCTTTGCAGTAGAGACTTGGAGTACCCTTTTGATTTATTTCCTCAGAAAGACAAATGTTCAGTTGTCTTTCTATTTGGTGAATATTTCTTAATACACTAGATTTGAACATCTGAGAAACTCTTAAGCACAATGACATTGATGAGACCAAATATCACCCAATAGAGGAAACACTACCTTAATGCAGTTAATAACAGGTTTTTTGCTGTTGTCCATTGGCTGATTATCTTCTTGTTAAAGAAGCATCTCATGCAGGGCAAGGGACACAGCATGAACAGCATTGTATACAGTGTCATTGCCACAACTAAAGGCCATGTCAATAGTCCTGACCATTAGCCATTCCAACAAGGCATTGGATGAGCAGTTTTTCAGTGTCTGACAATTAGATTCCAAGACCTCACAGTTAAAATCAATCCACCCAGTCTTTCCAGGTAATAATCTGAGTATTTGAGATAGATCAATGTCTTGACTAAATTTTAAAACCAGAAATCTCAGCATAGTGGTGTGCTAAAGCTAGAGTCAAAAGAGATGAGTCAAGTGTGAATCTTCTCTTACTTGTAGTGACATCCCACTGTGCAGTGGTAGCCCATATTCTCTGTATACCTAGAGATCCAACATTCTAAGGCTCACAGCTTGAATACTGTTTGTGTCACTATAAATGACAACTACATTTATGGATATGTTATGATTTGGTTACAACACACAGCAGCTCTTGACATGTAAAAATACTTCTTGCCTGGGATCATGATCACAAAGGTGAAACAGAATATTTTTTTCATATCTGTTCTCAAATGTGAAAGAAATAAAGTAGTCTGATCATTTTCTAAGATGGACAATCCAATCCAGGGCCAGTTGAAGTGAAGCATCAAAGAGATCATGGCCTTTCCTAGAACTGTGTCTTTGGGAGGCATCTGATACAGACAGGGAAAGTGATCATGATCGTTCAGGATAGGATGGAAGGGTCCATAGGTAAGCTAAACAACCTAGGACACAGGAAGCAGCATGAGTATCATGCACTCCTAAAAACATGCAAGCACACTTCTGGTGAGTATTCTAGAAAATCCTCTTACTTGTTACTTTTTCCATAATCTGTTTCACACAAGAAACTGTGGAAGCACCCTCAAGTCTCTGAATTGTACCCTTAAACTACAAAGTTGGACATGACTGTGAGGCCAGTCTCCTCCTCACACTCTTCTTGGCATCTGGGAAATCTACCAGTGAATACAGGGTTTCCTGCAAAATCACCCCAAATAAATCTCACCTGCTGAGATTTGTAGAGGTCCAGGAATGTTCCAATGATGACAGATGCTGCCCAGTAATGTTCTGTAAGCACCACTGTACACCTGATGTCTTTGTTAGAGACATAATTAGGGGGAGTTTCACAATTTTGTTCAAAAAACATAAAAAATATTGTGTAATTGTGACACAGTATTATACCCCCTGTTGGTAGGGAAATAAAAGAGTTATATTTTATAAAAGATCAGGGTTCCTGTTGACTTCAACAACAGAACTAGCCAAGGCCAGAACCAACTGATAGTCTACAGTTGGTGCTCTGTAACTGGAACACTGTTTATTTGGGACAGAAATCTAGAGATGACCATTTGTAGTCAGGTTTATTCTGTACTGCATGGTATTCCCAACCATCTACTATGATTGAAACAAGTATACTGTGTTGTGAGATTGCAATGACAGAGAAGCTGGAATCTTGAAAAATCTTTAAAAGTTTATGAGAGTGCATCTAACATAAGTAAGATGAGACTGCATTTTCCACAGAGAGGGCTATCCATCTCTGGTTTTGCATGCTTGCTCACCAGGTAAATACAAGGGCACAGTCTTTGACAAAATGGAAAACCTGATCGTGAATTCATTTTGAAATTATTGAAGTGTGAAATATATATATGGTGCATGAGCCAACTTTCTGGTAATTTTTATGAAAAAACCTCAATTGGGGCGGCATTCAAAGCATGACAGTTTAATGCACAGTAGTCTTTCTGGGACAATATTTGGCTCAAGTACTTATAATTCATTATAATTATTTGGTAATATAGTTAACATATTCCCTCATGTCTACCCTATCTTGTTCTTTTTTCTTTCTTGTTTATCTATTGCAGGCACAAATTTTTTTTAAAGTTTTATTTATTTATTTAAAATAATAATTTTAAATATCAGAGTGTGTCTGTTAAATATATGCATTTGTGTATGTGTGGATATGACAACTACTCAATTAGGCCATAAAGAGGCAATGTATTCCATGGTTTTGAGTGACAATTGGCTTTAGACTGGCCTGGCATCAAATGCAAAGGGATACCCCAATTCCATTTCCCAAATGGTGATATTAAGAGCATGTACTCCAGTACTGTTCACCTATTTTATGTTTATACAAGTATGTTCAATGTAATCATACTTGATATATCTAACCAACATAAATTTTCTCATACAGAGTACATTTTACATACATTTTAACTTACAAATGCACAACAAAGGCATTGTATTGAAAACTAGGGACTTCTGGAAATTGCAGTGAGATTTATTTGTGTCAGCATTACATTTTTGTATACTAGAAGATTATAAAGTGTGCAATGTATGGGAAATATTTACAAATTTTGAAAATATAGTCAGAAAGTTAGTAAGCATAGAACAATATCATTTTGTACTTGTGGGTATGGAAGAAGAATAGCACTCTTGTCTTCTAACTCATTTCATATTATCTGACCAATAAGCTTCAAACTCAGAAATACTCTTTTATTCAGAATGATTCACTCACAGTTAAATACAATCTGTTTCTCACTTAGAAACCATACCACTGTGGTATCTTTAGGTACAAATACAGATATGCATCTATGCATTTTTAAATAAAAACCATCTTATATTCTTCATTACTATATGGAAAAATGTCATTGAAATTATCAGTAACACTCAACAGGAATTCGATATTGTAACTTATGAATCTCAAACACTAACTCCTGCACACTAAACAATAAGAAACATCAATTACTTGAACTGTTAGAGCAAACTACTGGACTAAAGAGCTACGTTAAAAAAACTATCCGCAGTACACAAAATCAAAATGTGTACATTGCCCAAATTGGTAAAATATGCAGCCAGCTATAACTAGTAAAATTACAGAAAGAGAAACAATGAGTTAAATGTGACATAAGTGTCAGAGAATAAACAGCTTAGACATAAGGAGAAGAGACACATGTTTTTTAAGTAATAGCAAAGATGGACTAGTAGGTAACTGTTCTCAAGTGTGGCCAAGTATCACATGCCACTGCTGTCACTCAGACAAGGGACAAAGAAAGTAAGTAATCACCACTATCACTGACCCTACATTCCAAAGAATGCAAGCATGTCGTTTTCAGTCTACACATTCCTTCTAAAGAGAGACAGAAGAACCACACTTTGAAATTAACAACCCATAGTTATACATGTATATGGGTGAAGAATGGGAAAACAGGAATACATATGAAGTTCACAGTGGGCAGGTCTCCTACTTTTATTCTTGATGCAGCTTTAGAAGTCACAATGTGACCACATGCAGAGCATCTGACAGATTAACTGAATAGCTATGGAAAAATTCTCTGGGGCTGGGAGTACCATAAATATTAGTTGTCCTAGCACAAGTATTAGGAGTGACATTGTGATCAAAGGATCATCACAGACTCTACTTGACAGTCATTTACTTACACTCATTTAGAATGATAGTCATTGAATAGATTGGGGTTTCCTTCAGTAAGACACCACCAGCTACTGTGCTGTGGAAACTGTCAAGAGGAGGGCTATACGTGATGGAACAAATTAGAGAGCCCTTTCTTCACTCAGCTTTCAGCCTGTTAAGTAGGAGGATAACTTGGTGAATAATAACACTCTCTGGACAAATTAAAAGTAGAAAAAGAGCATTGAATCTCTAAAAGAATCTGGGGTTGTTTCTTGGTTTGCAGATTGGGTAACAGAACAGAGACTCAAAACGATCTCTGATTCTTATCTTCTTCCCCACCATGAAATATTCATGATTACATTTACATAGAAAATAGAAAGAAAGAAACTTACAGTGTATTCAGAATGTGGTTGAAATAATCTTTCCCCACAGGCCACTGCACTCTTAAAAGGAAGAAGATACAACCTGTCAACAAATCTCCATCCTTGTTATTATGCTGCTTCATTCTCCAAAAGCACTTGGGATGGGTGATACTGGACACAAGAAGTGGAATGTTCAGGAGCAAGAAGAGAAAAATCAAAATGAACATCTTTATCCAACTTGAAGCCTGATCAGTGTTTATTGTGAAGTGCTGTTAAGATCAGCACATTATATGGGCACCTGTATATTCCAACCTGCTTTTATTTCTGTAGGAGTGTCTACTTGTGTGTTCATGATTCCTTTCTTCCAGATGATTCATCCCCTCTGTAGGAATCTATGACAGTATCTTCCCTGGGGCTCTGCAGCTGATGTCCATGTCATTAAATTTGGTTTATAAATATATATGAGGAGACCTCAGGTAGTTTTATGACATCACTCATATTTGTGAAAATTAAGGGTCTTTGGAGGATGTCATTTTGAGAAAATTTGGTCCCAGAACTGCCTGAGCAATCTGTTTATATTAATGCCTTTAGAAATGATGTCAGTAGATTTTGGCAGATGATCCACATTGAGATATATAACAATGGTTCAGGGAGAACTAATAAAGTTAGAGTTCATGGGTACATACTGGGAATTGCATCACAAAAGTCCTGGAGGGAAAAGCAGTTCCATGTTTACAGCAAGTGAGTTCCACACAGCTTGCATAGTGGAGCCTATGCTACACCTGTTATTCCAATGTTTTGTGAACCGATAATCAGGCCAAATTCCAAAATGTCCTGAATCCTGCTGTTCTACAACTATCCAGCTATACATAGAGCCTTTGTTACATTTACAGCATTGCAAAATTGTTTTTAAAATATTCAATAAGTTCCATAACTTCTTCTTATATTTCAAATGCAAAATAATATCTCTCACTGATCCTTCAATCCAAACATTATTAAACAGAAGATAAGGCAAATATTTGATTTCTAAAACATTATCTTCATCCCAAGCCACAGTTCTAATAGTTCAATTCCATGATGTGACCCATTTCTTCTGCTTCATCTTTGATTTCCTGCATTGTTTTTGTTCATTTTACAATCTACTAGTGACTGCATAGAAGTCTTTTTTGAGTATCTTAGAAGCAAATAGAAACTGGGAACTGATCCTCAGTTTAATGTGTAAATTGCTCTTATATAATTTTCCTAGCTTTCTATTTTTGTTTGCATTCTAGAACCTGCAATACCAGTGTGAGAGTGTTCTGGTGAGTGTGGGCTAATGAACCTCTTTCAGTGGTTTGGTACTGCAGAGAAAGCAGAACAAAGTAGGGCCACTGTTTACTGGGGTTAGTGATGTGTCTTATTTAGTATTTGAGACAAGGCACATAGGGCTAGTGTTTTCATGTGGATCTTATTGTATATTTAATAATAAATATTTAAACAACAAATGGCCTATGGTTCTATGATGAGCCATCCTGGGGGCCTTGGATGTGAAAATATAGAAATGTGACAGGAAGAGTCTTTCATAGGAAGACAGAGATAATTCACCTTTCATGGAGAGTGCAAATAAAAGTGACCATGCTAGAGTTTCAGCATTTTATCCAGTTTTGTTTTGTATGGTATAACTATTCTTTTTTTTTAAGTAGTATACGTTATATTCTGGCAAATGACACATGTAGCATGTCCTTTTTTTGATATTTTCCCTTCTCTCACTCACATCTGTTGCTCATTTTACTACTCATTTCCTTCCTCAGGCTCTTTAGTTTCCTTCTGATTTTATGATGTGTGTATGTTTGTATGTGTGCATATTGAATTAATGACACAATATACCTGAAAGTTTTCCTGTGCCCACCCGGCTCCCACATCCTTGTGGTCCTGCAGCCGCTCAGGCCCAAATAGACACACAGAGCATTAAAACTGCTTGGCCATTAGCTCAGGCCTGCAACTGACTAGCTCCTACAATTAAACACAGCCCATTTTTATTAACCTATATGTTGCCATGTTGTCCATGGCTTTACCTGTGTGCTGTTACCTGCTGCACCCTGGACGGTGGGCTGGCATCTCCTGACTCAGGCTTCCACTTCCCACAATTCTCCTTGCTTGCTTATTCCACCTATACTTCCTGCCTGGCTACTGGCCAATAAGCATTTTATTTATCAACCAATCCGAGCAACATATTCACAGCATGCAGAGCAATATCCACAGAACTTCCCCTTTTCTTTTTTTTTCAAATAGGAAGGTTTTAACTTTAACATAGTAAAATTCCATATAACAAACAGTTATCAAGCAAGAATTACAGTTATTATATCTAGTCTATTTATATTTTGGCAAATTAAAGAAAATATTCTATTTATCCTATATTTCTATACAAAACAAGTATGATATTTTCCTTCTATTGTTTTCACGTGGTACCCTATCCCTAGTTCCTTAAGACCTTCAATTCTCAAATACTACCTCTCCTAAATTTTTGTGTAAAATATTTGCATATATGTGCACATACACTGAAACACACACATGCACACATAAACTCACAATCACATACACACAAACACACAGATTGTCACATAAAATTATATCTAGAGTCTGTGAAAAGACTGAATTTCCAGAGTCTGTCTGCTTAGGTAACATGGAGACCTCCTAATTCTGCCCCAGTTCTTGCTAATGACACCATTTAATATTTCCAGGCTGAGGAAAAGTCCATTGTGTGTAAATAAAATCCTGTGAGTCATTCTTCTGAATGTTAATATGTCTAACACAATTCTGGACTCAGTAATCTTATTTGTTTAATTTATCTTTGGTTCCAAGCATTTATGAATTACATAAAATCTATTTACATAAACTTCACTAAAATCCATGTATATGGCTTGGTTAAAAATCACTGTTTATATATCTAAGTATAGTAATTTATAGATTAAAATATCAACATTCTAAGAATGCATTGCATTTACAATAATGAATTTTTATACATATAAAAATAAAAATAAAATTTTAGCTGAAATATTTTACTTCATCATTTTTGAGAGGCATGAAGATTGATTCATATCTAGTATATTCTGAATGTTAATGAAATAAACATGATGAGACAACTATTTATTTGCTATCCTGACTAATGTACTTTCAGAAGGTTCCCTGAGGGGTATGAATGGACCATAAGATATTTTTATATTTACTGGCAGAAGTAGCTGTATGTACTTATCACAATGGAGTCCTCAGCTTATACTCACCCTAGAAACATTCATGTTTATTCCCACAACTCCTAAGTGCTGATTAATTTATTTGGTCATATTTTAACTATCCATTATCACCATTATTGGGCAATCCTATCTTAACTATGGCTTTCCACTTTTATAGCCAAAGCAACTGACTGTACTTTTATACTCATGTTGTCTTTCAGGTTTTGAAAAAATGGAAGATAAAATCCAATCCTGTTTATAAAGAAGTCATCATTATTAATATTTTAATGTTGGCCATGGAATACCTTAAAACTGCATTAATCACGCTGAGGTATGTTCTATTTATCCCTATTGTCTCCAGGACCTTTGTGGCTAAATGGTGTTGGATACTTTCAAAGACTTTTCTTCATTTCATTAGGTGATCATGTGTTATTTCTTTTTTCAGTTTGTATATGTGGTAGATTACATTAATTGAGTTTCATATATTCAACCATCCCTGCAACTCTGGGATTAGGCTGACTTGATCATGGTGGATATTTTTGACACATTATCAGATTTGATTTTCAAGTATTTTACTGAGGTTTTTCCATGTAATTTCATAAGGGAAATTGGTCTTAATTCTCCTTTTGTGTTGAATGCTTAGGAGATTTGCATATCAGAGTAAATGCTTCATGAAGTGAATTGAGCAATATGCCTTCTATGTCTGTTTTTGTGGAATAATTGGTTAAGTATTGGTGTTAATTATTCTTCAGAAGTCTTATAGATTTCTGCACTAAAATCATATGACCCTGGGCTCTGTTTTTTTGGTTGACAGACTTACTGACTGCTTCTATTTCACTAGGAGTTATAGGTCTATTTAAATTGTGCATATGATATTGAGTTAACTGTGGTAGATGATGCCTATTGAGAAAAATGCCTCTTTATTTTAGATTTTCCAAAATGGTTGAGCATAGTTTTCAAAAGCATGTTCTTAAGGTTCTCTGTAATTCCTCAGTGTCTGTTGATTGCTACTTTTCATTTCTTATTTTATTTAATCTGGATAATGTTTCTGTGTCTATTAGTTAGTGTGGACAGGGACTTAGTTTTCTTGTCTATTTTCCCCAAGAAACAGCACTTTGATTCTTTGTATTATTCACTTGGTTTCTCTTTTATTGATTTCAGCCCTCACATTGATTGTCTTTTTGTCTACTCTTGGGTGACACTATTTCATTTTGTTATCATCCTAGAGCTTGCATGATTGCTATCATGTTGTTAGTGTGAGATCTCTTCAGTATTTTTGGTCAGCAATTAGTGATATATACTTGTCTCTTGAAGCTACTTTTCTTTGTGTCCCACAAGTTTGGGAAAACAGTTTATTCGTTACCATAGAATACTAGGATGTCATTAATTTCTTCTTTATTTCTGTCTTGGCCTATTTTTCATTCCCTAGAGAGTTGTCCAGTTTCCATGAGTTTGTAAGATTTTGTTGTTGTTGTTTGTATCTAGCTTTAATTCGTAATGGCCTGACACAATGCAGGAAGATATTTCAGTTTTCATGTACCTGTTGAGAACTGCTTTGCTTCTGAGAATCTGGTCAATTTTGGAGAAACTACCATGAGGTACAGAGAAAAAGGCATATTCTTTGGTGTTGGGGAAAAATGTTCAGTTTATATCTGCTACGTCCATTTGATTTACAACATCTTTTTAGTTTTTGTCTGCATTACCTGGCCATTGGTGAGAGTGGAGTATTGATGTCTCCTAATATCAATGTGTGGGGGTCAATATATGATTTAATAAGTACTCATGTTTCTTTTACAAACTTGGGTGACCTTGTCTTGGGACAGAGATGATAAGAATTGAAATACTATCTTGGTAGATTTTTCCGTTGATGAGTATGTAGTGTCCTTTCCTAACCATTTTGATTAGTTGTGGTTTGAACTCTATTGTGTCACATTTTAAAAATGCCACACAAGCTTGCTTCTTGGGTACATTTTTTTGAAATATCTTTTTCCAGTTCTTTACTCTAAGGTAGTGTCCCACCTGTGAGAGGCCAACTGGGACACTGGCTTCCACATTTTACCCCAGGGTACTTTTGAGGAGTGAGAGATAAGAGATTTAGATAGAAATATAGTGGGGAGAGAAACAGATAGAAACACAGAACAGCATTGGGAAGGCCCAGATCCTTATCCTCCAGCCCCTTTTGCCTCTTCTAAGGGGCTATTTATAAGAATTCTGGGTAAAGCAAGCTCAGAACTTATTGGAAGACTTTGTCGCATCCACATTTCCCCCTTCTTGGTATAAAATTCCACCCAGGTCCCTCAGATACACTATGCCTGTCTTCTTTAGCAATCAGCCTCTGACAAGAGGGAGTGCAGAGCTTAACCTGGCTCTGAAGTGGTTCCTCACTATGAGCTTGGAAACATCCACAGCTATCTTATAACTGTCCCCACCTCTCAGTTAAGGGGTAGAGAATAATAAAGATGGAATATCCTTATTAGAATGTGTCTAGGTGATCACAGCATTTTTAGCTGCACCAAGCCCTTTTTCTGGATCAAAACTCTCTCCTAACAGATGTTCAGTAAAATTTTCAAGAGATTATTTTGATTCCCAAGAAAAAAAGTCATTTGAAAACACTTTAAAGTATCCACTCAAGTAAACATAAACCCAAGCTAATTATAAAAGAAAAAAAACTTGTACAAACTAACTCGATTGTGGGAGGCTTATCCCTTTATGGGAAGCTTACACTTTCTAAACAAAAACAAAAAGAGTAGAAACTTCTAGGAAGAAGACAGAAAAGTTCCCCTAATAATGACACCTTCACCTAAGTTTTCTAGGCGACAATGAAATTATAAAATTATATTTTAAGCTATCATAAAAAATATTCATTGTGTATATGAACCACATTTTGTTTATCCATTCTTCAATTGAAGGGCATCTAGGTTGCTTCCATGTTCTGGCTATTACAAACAATGCTGACATGAACATAGCTGAGCAAGTGCTCCTGTGGTGTGGTTGAGCATTCCTTGGGTATATGCCCAAGAGTGATATAGCTGAATCTTGGGGGAGATGGATTCCCAATTTTCTAAGAAAGTGCCATATTGATTTCCAAAGTGGTTGTACAAGCTTGCATTCCCACCAGCAGTGGAGGAGAGTTCCCCTCGCTCCACATCCTCTCCAGCATAAGGTGTCTTCAATGTTTTTGATCTTAGCCATTCTGACAGGCATAAGGTGGTATCTCAGAGTTGTTCTGATTTGCATTTCCCTGATGATTAGGGATGTTGAGCAATTCCTTAAATGTCTTTCAGCCATTTCAGTTTCCTCTGTTGAGAATTCTCTGTTTAGTTCTATAGCCCATTTCTTAATTGGACTGTTGGGCATTTTGATGTCTAATTTCTTGAGTTCCTTATATATTCTGGATATCAGTCTTCTGTCAGATGTGGGGTTGGTGAAGATCTTTTCCCATTCTGTAAGCTGTCGCTTTGCCTTGTTGACCATATCCTTTGTTGTACAAAAGCTTCTCAGTTTCAAGAGGTCCCATTGATTGATTGTTTCTCTCAGTGTCTTTGCTACTGGTGTTCTATTTAGGAAGTGATCTCCTATGCCAATGTGTTCAAGACTACTTCCTACTTTCTCTTCTATCAGGTTCAGAGTAGCTGGATTTAAGTTGAGGTCCTTGATCCACCTGCACTTAAGTTTTGTGCACGGTGATAGATATGGATCTATTTGCAGCCTTCTACATGTTGATATCCAGTTATGCCAGCACCATTTGTTGAAGATGCTTTCCTTTTTCCATTGTGCACTTTTGGCTTCTTTGTCAAAAATTATATGTTCATAGGTGTGCAAATTAATGTCATGGAGAGATCCATGGCTAGGCCCCAGGTGGATCTCTGGGAGTCCAATTAGAGAGAATGAGGAGGGTTTATATGAGCGAGAATTGTTGAGACCAAGGTTGGATAAAGCACAGGTACAAATAGCCAAACGAATGGAAACACATGAACTATGAACCAATGGCTGAGGGGTCCCCAACTGGATCAGGCCCTCTGAATGGGTGAGACAGTTGATTGGCTTGATCTGTTTGGGAGGCATCCAGGCAGTGGGACCGGGTCCTGTGCTCATTGCATGAGTTGGCTGTTTGAAACCTGGGGCCTATGCAGGATCGCTTGGCTCAGCCTGGGAGGAGGAGACTGGACCTACCTGGACTGAGTCTACCAGGTTGATCTCAGTCCTCGGGGGAGGCTTTGCCCTGGAAGAGGTGGGAATTGGGGGTGGGCTGGGGGGAAGGTGAGGGGGGCAGGAGGGGGGAGAACAAGGGAATCTGTGGCTGATATGTAGAACTGAATTGTATTGCAAAATAAAAATAAAAAAATTAAAAAAAAAGAATGCAGGGAGAGATTTATAGTGAATAAAAAAGCAAAAGACAAACCAGAACACGTTATTGCAAAAAAAAAATATTCAAATATATCTGAAAGTAAAAGAGTAATAAAAACTTCAAGATGCTTCTAATGTGATTGATTTGGTTTATCCTTTAAAAATTAATGTTACTGAATTTGTTCAGACTAAACAGATACTGATGGAATAGTAAAAATAATTCTAGTATCAACTTCTCTATACACTTTTTGCAAATTTACTTACATTCAACATTTACACTTTTTACATTCAATATTTACACTTTTTACATTCAATATTTACACTTTTTACATCCAATATTTACACTTTTTACATTCAATATTTACAATTCTTACATGCTTAATTCAAAGGAAACTCTATAGAACTCTTTTAGTACATATCAAGAAGAGATCTCTTAACAAAACTAACTTACATTCAAAAGCAAATTCTATAGCAAACATCTAAAAAGAATCTCTTAATACAACTAACTCATTTGCTTTCAACAAGATAGAGAGTATGCAAATCATGAGTTACCATAGTAAAAAATATAAGTGAACTCAACACTGCTTTATTTCTGAAAGCTCAGAGTTCATGGTCAACTTTAATATCATTCTGAAAGTTTTCCTGACAGTTTGAAGTCAGAGCCTAATTTTTCAGTGGCTCCAGCTTCTTTAGACCCTAGAATTAAGTGAATGTCATTGCTAGAAGGCTGTAATGCTACTGGTGGCTGTAACACTAGGTGCTACTGGGCTGTAACATATGCTACTAGTGGCTGTAACACTAGGTGCTAGTGGGCTGTAACATTCGGGACAATGCTATTCCCCCAAAGTCACCTTTCCCACCAGGCTCTCTCAGCTGTTCCAGAACCAGCAGAAATGTACTCAGCAGCAGACATTTTTTAGCTAGGGGCTGTTCCTTTACCCAGACTCACAACAGTGCCATGATTCAAAGAAACTTGGCTGAAACTTTACTCACTACTACAGCTGCACTTTCAGTTATCATTCCTAAGTGGTCTTGCCTCAGGGCAAGAATGGGATTACCATATTGGGCTGTTGTAAAGCTCTTAGAAATAACTTCCTGCACAGCTATTCTTAAAGGAGCCTGCATTGAAACAGGACACTGTGGCTCCAGGTTCCATTTCATGCCAGCCTTTCTGGAGGAATGTCAGTAGCTATGGTATTATTAGAGCTGACATTACTTTGTTGCACACACCTCACCAAACTTATACAGCTAGCAAGCTTTACCCAAGCTGCCTTTCTCTATAGCATCACTCTCTTACTTTATGGACTACGGTTCTCATGCTGCCTTTCTGTGTAACTACATTTCACAGGTTGCCTTTCAGGGCTTCCATTTACATGGTTTGTTTTCATACTGAAAATCAAGATCAAGTAAGCGTTTTTGCCATGGGAGGTTTCTCTTCTCCCTGAACAGGCATTAGGATGCCTGCACTACTGTTTGACAGGTGTACCTCTCTCATTAGATTTTTCACCTAACACTGTCCCCAGATTGGATCATGCCTATCCACATGTACTCAGACAGTTGCTTATTGCCAGAAGTGAAAATCCCTCGGGTCTTTCTCCCCTGCTTACTGGATCAGTGAGCAAAGATAAAAGTTGTTGAAATAACTTTTTCAGTAAGAATTTTTTCCCTGAATAGAGACTCTGATTGTCCCCACTTGTCTCCGCCCCCAAGATGTAGAGTCCCTAATGGCTTAGCAAAGGCTCATTTTTACTGCTTTTCTCGTGCCAGTAGCTACCAGGTCCCACACCACCTCTGCTTCAGTTCTGCATGGTCTGCAGTTGGGTGTAGGCTCTGAATACAGGGAATTCTGCCTGCTGTTTTTACTGGCTTGAAGGAGAGATAAGACTAGCAAAAAGGATTTGTCATATTCCAAGAGGTTTTTTTGTTTTTCTTAGAGCAATTACAGGCAATTTTCCCATATTAATAGAAGTTGTTTTCATTGTAAGTTAAATTTTTGCCTTGCAGAAAGAGAAAAAAAAAATCTGCGAAGGAAAGGTCTGAAAAGCATTCCATTTCTTTACAGAGATATTGCTAACTTTCCCCCAAGACTTTTGTTCTCTAACCTTTGGCTTCATGGTCAAATGGAAAGTAATCTTGATGGTTCAGTGTTGTAATGGTGTCTGCTGATAGAGCTGAAAGTTTTCTTTCTTCCGCATCCACCTCAAGGAAAATTCTTTCCTCTGCCACTCAGAACTTAGAATTACACTGTCTACAGACCAAAAGCTTCCACGGGAAACTTTTTCTGACCATTTTTCTCATCTTTGATAGATTTTTCTGATTCATCCCCAAGAGTTTGTATTCATAAACCCATAGTTGGAAATCAAGGGCATAGCTTATCCGTCTTGTTGCTTAACTTATCCTAAATTTTTAAGCTATATTACTAACCCTATATTTCTATATTCTACCTTATATTTTTTTTAATTTTTACAGATAGAAATTGAGAGAGAGAGAGAGAGAGAGAGAGAGAGAGAGAGAGAGACCTAGATATAAAGAAATCTACACTGCAGCCTCACTTTTCAAATTGGCCTTCTACCACCTAACTTTCATTCTGGAGAATAAAATACAGTCACATTTTTCAACTACTTATCAGCATGCCCTATACCAGTGATGACCCATGACACCTCTTTGGCCAAGTCCCTTGGTCCCTGTTTGGGCACCATTTGTGGGAGGCCAGCTGGGAGACCAGCTCCCACATTTTACCACAGGGTACTGTTGAGGAATGAGGAATAAGAGATTTAGATAGAAATATAGAAGGAAGAGAGATAGAAACACAGGATAGCCTTGAGGTGGGGGCCTGGATCCTTACCCAACAGCTCTTTCTGTCTCTTATAAAGTGCTATTTATAGGAATGCCAAGTGGTGGAGCAAATTACATCCCCCCCAGCACAGCCAAGTACAGACTCTTTCCAATCACCTTGTAACCACACACGTGGTCAAATAATCTTCTAATGCAGGACTGCTGGGTAAAGCAAGCTCAGATCACACCAGGAAACACTTGTGGACCTCCACATCTGCCTTAAAATTTAGGTGTGTTTTAGGATGCAGCAGAATGACAGGTCTTATTTTGAAATTCATTCTGATTATCTGCATTTTTTTAATTGGGGAATTGAGTACACAGCTATTGAGAGATGTCAATGATGAATGATAGTTGATTTCTGTCATTTAGGTGGTGTTGGTTCTCTCTCTTTCTATGTGTGTGTATGAGTGTCTGTCTGTGTGTGTGTGTGTGTGTGTGTGTGTGTGTGTGTGTGTGTGTGTGTGTGTGTGCTTCCCATATTTCATTTGGTATTCTGAGATCATTTAATCCCCTCTGATTTCATGGATGTAATGCACCTCCTTTGATTGGCATTTTCCTTCTATCACCTTCTATATGTACTAAATAAAACATGAATATTATCTCAAAAGTAATGGATAACCATCCTATAATCAACAGACCAAGAGATACTAGCTAACAAGGAGGGCTCAAGGGGGTATATGATTTGTCTTGGAAAGGGCAGATAGAAGAGATTTTGTGGATGGTCTAGGTGTGGGTATGGGTGGGATTACGAGGGACAGATGTAACTTCACATACTTATAGACACCTGATTTTGATAAAGAAGAGAGAAATACATAGTAGAAAAATTAGGGCATCTTCAACAAATGGTGCTGGCTTACCTGGGTGTTGGCATATAGAAGAAATCATGTAGATGTATCCAACCTTCTTATTAAATAAGAAACACAGAACCAATGCAAAGAAGAAAGCCAAGAGGTCAGAGCTAAGAGCTAAAGCTTTACCCTTCCTACTGCGGTGGTCCTACCTCTCCAAACCAGAGCTACCCCTGTGTTAAAGTCTTTATATAGAGTTCCTGTCCTGCCTTCTCATTGGTTGTAAACACAACCACATGACCGCCTCCTCATGGCCTGTCTGTATAGGCCTCCAGGTTTTCCATGATTGGTATTAAGATTAAAGGCATGTGTATCCAATAATGGCTGTATCCCTGAACACACAGAGACTTACCCAGCTCTGCCTACCAAGTGCTGGAATTACAAGCGTACACCACCACTGCCCTGCTTTCCTATGGCTTGCTAATAGCTCTGACCCCCGGGCAACTTTATTTATTAACATACAAATAACATTTTAATACAAATAAAATATCACCATATTTCCCCTTTTCTATTTTAATAAAAAGGGAAAAAAAGAAAAAGCTTATAACTAATATAAGAAAAACTATATATAAAAGTACAATAACTGTATACAATATATACAAGTAATAAATACCTAAACAATGTCTAGTCCATTTGTATTTGACAAATTCAGAGAAAATAATTTCATTATCTATCCTATTTTGGTAAGTCCAAAATGTATCTTAATTAATCTTCAACTATAACTAACAAACCTTCAACTATAACTAACTAATCTTCAGCTATAATTAACTAATCTTCAACTCTCTCAGAGACCCAAGAAGGAAATAATATTAGCTAACAAAAATAAAAACAGGAAGTGCATGCAAGCAACTTCCAAAAATTTTGTGAGTTGACAGAAACAGCCAGCTGTCTGGACAGTCACCTGAGATTTCTCCGCAGTGCTGGGGCATCATCTTCAATCTATAGGCTTAGCATATCTGACAGACGCATTTGTGAAGTAGGATGTACACAAGGTCAACAGTTCAACCTCACATTGAGTGAGAGTAGTCCATGTACCAGAAACACCTGAATTCCACTAGTGTCATGTCATGATTCAGGATTTTAAATTCTGGAAATTGTTGATGGTTTTTTAATTCAGCTGTCCATTCTTCTTGGATGTGTATATATGGCTTCATCTCAGCATCCCATTCTTCTCCACATCCCTCTATCAAATGCCAGTCTACTATTGAGAGGCGTGAGCTTAGTTACTCTTCAAGAATAACTGTTTCAGCTGCTGTTCCATTGCACATCAGAGGCCATCGGCCCACTGCCTGTTCAGCTGCCTTCAAAGAAAAGGGCACTGTACCTTTTTCGAATTGCGAAGGCCACTTCAGGGATGGTGCCATATTGTCCTGGCCTCTGAAGATGCCTTTTGATAAAGCCATAACCACACTTGTTTTGGCAAGAATCAGTAGTCCTTTGTTTTATGTCCTGTCTGCCCATTTTGTCCTGTTGATTCGAGGATACTTTGTTGTCCAGTGGCTAACTTTTGCCACAATGAAAGTTAACACCATATGCAGTTTCTTCAATGCCCATATTTTCTCTGAAGTAGATTGGTACTGCCAGGAGCCGACATGTCTCATAGTCATAACAAAAAAGAAAAATTTTCTAAGTTATTAAAACATTTTAAATGCCATATTCTGTAGATCTCTGAAGGGTTTGAAGATAACCTGTCTATCTAAAATATATCTACTCAATCTTGAAAACATACCTAATATAACTACAAGTTCTATTATAATGTCTAACTACTAACTTTCATTTCTTTATATCCTAATAGTTGGTAATAACATTCAAGGATCAGAAAATTGCATTACATTGTTAGATGAATGGTACAATTAGAAATATACATATAACATTTTCTAACAATATCAATTTCAATATATATAATTTGTATACAATATAAAACAATCCAATCCAATGTAAAGTATTTACATTTTTCTTTTCTTTCTTTTTTTTTAATGAGAACCTTAAATCTAATCTCCTTTGCTTAGCCTTTTTCCTAACCCTTGACAACAACTTGTAACCAAACCCCTAATCAATGAAAATTATCCCAGACCCAAAACCCATTAAAAGACCAAAAAAACCAACCGCCCCACACCACCTCTTTGGGAATGTGGGTGTCGTATTCTTGAAATTGCTTCCTGCTGGGTATGGCGAAGGTATCTTTATCCTGAAAGAAAAATTTTAGGTTAATTGTCAAATTCTAGGAAAGGTAAATATATCCTTCATTATCCAGTCTGTGTATAATGCCAAAATTCAGGGTTTATCTCAAATCCTTATTCAAGTAGTCTTTGAGAGTGGATCATCTCAGCTAGCTCTCTCAAAATTGCTCTGAGCACTTTGTAGTTCAAAGCTGATCTGTAGATGATGTTTGTCAGCTTAGTGATGTTATTATTGTCCACGTGGAATTGTTGTTGTTGTGGGGCCCCAACTTCTTCCTGGAGACTTCAGTTGATGTTAGGCCTGACCGTGATTTCCTGCAAAAAACTGATAAGAGACTCGAACACAGAGACTATATATGCGACTTTTTAGAATTAGTTAGTACTCTATATGACCATTTATATCTTAACAAAGTTTAAGCTGTGGGATGTTCTGTATGGCAAATGTGTTGCTAATTAGTCAATAAATAAAACGCTGATTGGCCATTGGCTAGGCAGGAAGTGTAGGAGGGACAAGGAGGAGAATAAAGCTGGGAAGTGGAAGGCTGAGTCAGAGAGACACTGCCAGCCGCCACAATGACAAACAGCATGTGAAGATGCCGGTAAGCCACGAGCCATGTGGCAAGGTATAGATTAATGAAAATGGATTAATTTAAGCTGTAAAAACAGTTAGCAAGAAGCCTGCCACGGCCATACAGTTTGTAACCAACATAAGTCTCTGTGTTTACTTGGTCAGGTTTGAGCGGCTGTGGGACTGGCAGGTGAAAGAGATTTGTCCTGACTGTGGGCCAGGCAGGAAAACTTAAGCTACAAAACCAAGTAGATCCATACTGATCACTGTGCACAAAACTTAAATTCAAATGTACTAAACACTTCAACATAAAACCAGATACACTGGTAGAAAAGGAAGTGAAAAATAACCTTCAACTCATTTCTAAAAAGTATACCATTAATGCACACACTAAGACCAACAGTTAGTAAATGTGGCCTCATGATACTGAAAAACTCCTCTAAGGCAAAGGATACTGTCATTAAGACAAATGAACAGCCTATGGAACAGGAAAAGGTTTTTACCAACTCCATACCTAATAGAAGACTAATATCTAAAATATAAAAAGAACTCAAGGAGCTAGGTATCAAATAATTCAATTTAAAGATGGAATGCAGATCCAAACAAAGAATTATCTAAAATGGAAAGTCAAATTGCTGAGAAATACTTAAAAGAAATGTTCTTTTGTCTTGTATTACTGCATATTGTTCTGTCTTCTTTGTTTGGTGTCTCTTGGAGTCCTGATCTTTTTGAAGGAAAATGGAGGCAAAATGGATCTGGAAGAGAGGATAGGTAAGGGGTGTGGGTATGAAAACACTTTATTTAGTCTCAACACTCAACTGCTGTCAAAGTCACACATTCACTCAGACATCAATGGGAGGACTTTGAGTTTATTTCACATCTTATTATACATTGCAAATAGAAGAGATCTTCCACTCTAGAAAATGTCTAATAGATAGGTCTTTTAAAATAAGTGGCTGAGTAGAAGATTTTAGGAGAAAATGTACAGAAAATAAGTATATATGACACAACTTGACATAATTATTAGAAAAAAAAACATTAGAGTCATTAGCTAATGCATCCATCTTGCATTGTATCTTAATAGGTGGATCTTTAACAACATTAGAGTTTTCAGTTACAATTTATGAAATGTTAGTCCAGGAAGACATTTTTTCTTTAACATTTGAAAAGAATTTCTCTCTGGTATTAACAAAATTATGTAGCACTTGGGGGAAAAAAAGATGTATCCCAGCAGACCTGCACTGGCCAAGATCTCCAGAGACACCATGACCTTGCCCTGGTGCTATGGTAGACAGGGAGAAAGGTGACCCACACTCTGCAGAACAACAACATGCTGAAGATCAGCAACTTGGCTTCATTGAATGTGTCAGGGAGGTTCCTGGCCAAGAAAGCCACAATGAAACTCCCTAAGGCAAGGGAGCCATGGTATCCCAAGACACAGTAGAATGCAGTAACTGAGCTTTGATGGAAAAGATCATGATATGACTATGCTCATCATATGTGTCAATGTCAATAGATGGAGGAGAAACTTCTAGTTAGATTGCGCATAGAATAATTTGGATGAGGGTACATATGATAATGATGTAGTTGGGTACCCCTGAAACCAAAAAGTACCTTACCCTTCTTTCAAGGGCTGTGATTGCGAAATCCAGAAGTACAATTATTGTTTTGGCAAGCACAGTGGAAACAGCCACAGTGAATACAACTCCAAATGTGATTTGATGCAGGATGCAGGCAGCTGAGTAAGGGACTAAGGAAACAAAAGACGAATGAGATAAGCAAGATTTAATTGAGATTCTGGTTGTTGGCCTTTACAATGACAGTGTCATAATTCTTCACAAAGATCCCTAGAACCACAGGTATGAATGCAGAAAACCACAAGGCCATTAAGACAAGAGCCATCCCCAAGGGGCCTTTGCTGTAGGATGGTCTGTATGTCAAGTGTGTTGCTGATTAGTCAATAAATAAATCACTGATTGGCCAGTGGCTAGGCAGGAAATGTAGGTGGGACAAGGAGGAGAATAAAACTGGGAAGTGGAAGGCTGAGTCAGAGAGACACTGCCAGCCACCAAGATGACAAACAGCATGTGAAGATGCCGGCAATCCATGAGCCACATGGCAAGGTATAGATTTATAGGAATGGATTAATTTAAGCTGTAAGGACAGTTAGCAAGAAGCCTGCCACGACCATACAGTTTGTAACCAATATAAGTCTCTGTGTTTACTTGGTTGGGTCTGAGCGTCTGTGGGACTGGCAGGTGATAGAGATTTGTCCTGACTGTGGGCCAGGCAGGAAAACTCCATCTACAAATGGCGCCCAAGGTGTTGGCAAGAGTTTCCACCTAAAACCTGAGAAAAGATTCTAAAACAGAGCTAAAAACAGCTTCCTAATTGTCTCTCTCAAATGAGTGGCAGCTGCTGGTTTGAGCTACTGGTGGGTTCCTATTGTGCATGCTCGATCTGCAGTATGGCGGGAATGAGGACTCTGCAAGTGGCACATTAAGCTGCATGGTGAATTTAGCCTTTGCTAGTACAAAACAAAAAAAAGAGTTTTCTGGGCTACACGCTGCTTGGATAAAAGCATAGAGACCCTCAATAGCTCCCAGAGCTGGTGGAAAATGTACCACTACCATGTTAGGAAGCTGAGGTGGGCAAACAGTAGCCACAACTGCTGCAGTTTAAAGCAATAGATTCACAATAAGACAGATTCAGATATAATAGTTTACAATGTGTGTAAAATATACGTAGGCTTGAAAGAGACCAAAAAAGGTGATATATACAGTTATAGAAACAAATACATAGTTTTAAAAAATAAAGTCTTTAAAGAGACAGTAAAATTAATATCAAAAATAAGCCATGTGAAGATGAATATTACACAGAGAATCTGGATTGTATTGTCTTTGGGATTTTTAACTGCAAAAAAACATTTGATCATAAAAGATGTTGAGATAAACCAATATGCATATTTTAAAGATACCTTGACTTCAAAATTTGGATGTAAGGATGTGTTGTTTTGGAAAGGAGACTGCTTTTGTTCCCACAGAAAGCCAGAGGCTATGGATTTGTTCCAGATTAAGATACATCAGGTTTGACCAGCCAAGACCCCCTGAAAGATCTCCAATGACACCATGGCCCAGATGATCCAACATCCAGAATGGTTTGAAGGCAACTGGCTCAGACAATACAGCCTCATGGACTATTCCGTAATCCTAAAATGTTCTTTGTGTCCCCATAAGATACAGCACCCCCCTCCAGCAGGAAGTATAGAGTATATAAGAGAAGCTACACCCAAATTCCCAAATTATATGTAATTTTACTTTGTTAAGGTTAAAACCATCCTTTTTGGAAAAAAAAAAGAAAAGGGGAAGTGCTGAGGGATGGTCTGTATGTCAAGTGTGTTGCTGATTGGTCAATAAATAAGTCACTGATTGGCCATTGGCTAGGCAGGAAGCATAGGCGGGACAAGGAGGAGAATAAAGCTGGGAAGTAGAAGGCTGAGTCAGAGAGACACTGCCAGCCACCAAGATGACAAACAGCATGTGAAGATGCCGGTAAGCCACGAGTCATGTGGCAAGAAATGGATTTAATTAATTAAATTAAGCTGTAAGAACAGTTAGCAAGAAGCCTGCCACGACCATACAGTTTGTAACCAATATAAGTCTCTGTGTTTACTTGGTTGGGTCTCAGTGGCTGTGGGACTGGCAGGTGAAAGAGATTTGTCCTGACTGTGGGCCAGGCAGGAAAACTCAAGCTACAGGCCTTCATAGTTTAGAAAGATCACAGCTTTATGAATGCACTGGCTCTGCTCTCTTTTGGCATACTGGTCTTCTGGACACCACACATATTTATTCACATGTGATGGAGAAAGTAAAGTATGATTAGTGCAGCTTTAGCATTTTTACTGGGAGGACGGGTCAATTAGCTATGTTGAAGAAATATTGCAATATCTGCATTTGTTGCTGAGGATGTAATTGAAGTATATTGCTGCATAGCAATATTTCCATTTCACAATACTCCTTTATTATGTTTATGTGGAATGAAACCAAACAGTCATTACATTGTCTATTTGTGTTAAGGATGCCATTTGCCACATTATCAGCAAGCACAGATATTTTCAATATATTCTGGATGCTATGAAGAAATTACTTGAACTGGTTAATTGATTGAAGCTGAAATCATTAACATTTTTTTTGTACAAAGTGTACTTTGAAGTCTCAACCCCCATAGATGCAATGCCTCCTGTGGTATTTCTGACTGTTTTATGAATACTGTTCATATGATGTATGGAGACTGTGTCTTCAACTGGGACGAGACCCATGATACATCTTCTAGTTTAATTTTCAGCCCCAAAGCATTGACATAGAAGCAACACTAAACAGAATCATATGGAACCTCTGAGTCAGCAAAAGGAATCCCAGGATGAACTTCTCAACACAGATGAGATTTATTTGCTCCAGAGGATGATGGGTAGGGAATAAGAGACAAGGTTAGGAGATGAAGGATGAGGAGAAAGTGAAAGGAACAAGGAAGGGGGAAAGGGCTATTTGGCCCAGAAGGACAAAGAACTTTCCCTGGATAGAGAAGAGACAGATGTGGCCTATAGGAAAATGGCAGTTTATTGAAGTAAAAAGGGAATGCCATGTTAGGAGAGTGTTCAATTTTGATTTGACAGGATAATTAGACAGCAGCAAGGGTGTTATTTGTTTATTTGGACTTCAATACTTTGACACTCAGGCCTTGATAGTTAGCCTCAGGAGGATAAGTTGGTCAAAGAAAGGAAAAGACTTTGGTGGCTGTCTATAAGAATGAAGTTGTCTTAGCATTTCTATCACTGTGAAGATAAAGCATGACCATGGCAACTCTTATAAAAGAAAATATTTAATTGGATGTCTTATATTTCAGAGGTTCAATCCATTATCATCATGGTGGGGCATGGTGATATACAAGCAGACCCAGAGCCAGGAAAAGTAGCTTAAATTGTATATGAGCCACATGAGCTTAAGTGGGCAAATTATATGCAAAGATCCACAGTAATCTAATGATTTTTACAAGGCAAATGGAATGAGGGAGAGGAGCTGGGCTTGCTAGAGGGACATGTTTGCCATGTTTGGGCTGGATAGAGTCCACTGAGAGCATTTAAATGATGTGTGTGTGTATTTACATGTGTGTAAACATGTAAAATAACAAAAGAGCTCATGAATATGAGAGTGATTAGGTTTATATGAGGGAAGTAAGAGGGTAAAAAATGATAGAATAAAGTTATATAAATGTATTTATAATGTTTGACTATGCAATAATAATTAAATAAACATTCCCTTAATTGTGTCATCATCTGGTAGTAGAGATGCCATACTCCTGAGTCTTATTCATAAGAACCAGTAACCCTATCACTCAAGGTAGAAACTTCTGTATATATTTAGCATTAACAAGCCCTATATCTTTATTCCATCACCTTTGGGAATAGACAAACACCTTCCTCCTTCCCTAATTTACATCTATGTAACACACATACTCTATGAGTGTACTCAATGTGAAGTAGATACTGATATAACACCATGAGCACAATTACGTAAGAACACACTCCACCGAGAGTGGTATCACAGGTTTGCTTTGAGAAATAGAACCCTATTCAGAAGTTTTAATCTCAACCATGGCTAATTTAGGAAATCAGATTGCAATTGCTCTGAACCAATGAATAATTGCAGATAGTCCTGATGTGTTTCTAGGTTTTTAAGTCTTTTTTATGTAGAACAATGCATTTATGGACACATGTAATTAGCTAATTTGTTAACCAATGTGTTAATTTGTTAACTAATTAGTTAATTTGTTAGGTGACTGGAAGTGTAACTCAGCTGTGAAGAAAATGTACTGCCCTTGCAGGAGACCTGAGTTCAGTCCCCGGGGCCCAGGTCAGGTGTCTCACAACTGTAAATCTAACTATATAGTTAGATGTGCATGCCTCTCACATGCACCTGCAGTTGTGTACACATAACCACCCATCTGACATATTTACACATAATTAAAGTAATGATGAAATATTATTGTTTCATTTTTGTTGTCTTTATCATTATGAATACCCTTTACCCTTTTCCATCATTCATTGGGAAAAACTTCCCCTCTACTAATGGAATATTTAGATAACCTGTAGTTGAAAGTTTTTCTATGTCCTGGCAGTCAGCACACATCTCTAACTACTCACCTCCCCCAAGTAAACACATAGAGGCATCCATCCTCAACCCATAGGTCTAGAATCTCTCAATCACTTTTCACTGTGTTCTGTAGAATGTTTGTTTCTTCTGTGAAGCAGGATCCTGAAGGACTATTTTGACTTGCAAAGTTCAGTGGTCACCTTTCTACAGGTCCTGCATGTCCAGTGGATACGACATTTTGTCAAGTAGCCCAGGCAAGAACAGTTTCTTGTCCATATGGTTATTTTTGCCAAGAAGAAGATAAACTCCATAGGAGTGTCTTTGACGTTCATCATTCTCTCTGAAGTAAATTGCTACTGCCAGGAGCAGACATGTTCCACTGTCAGGAAAGTCTAAGTTTTTAAAACACTTTAAATGCCATATTCTGTAGGTCTTTGAAGTGTTTGAAGATTACATACCTAATTGAATTATATCTGTGTGTACCTAGAAAACTTAACATGACTATAAGTTTGACTATCATAGAAGACTAATTATTAATCTGTATTCCTTAGTTATTCATTACAATTTAAATGAGTTACATGAACATGATACCTTAAATGAGAGTAGAAATATATATATATATATATATATATATATATATATATATATATATATATATATATATATAGTATAACAAAATTAACTACATTTATAATAAACTAAAATCTATAGCAATGTAAAACATTTTACACAAGTTGTTGCTCTTTAAATGTAAATTCAATACTTTCATCATATCATATCTATATCATATCCTGTTTTCTTCTTTAGAAAGAGGTTGAATTTATAATCAACCGCCTTTAAATAAAAATAAACATTTATAAACAATATTTTGGAAATTTGGGTGAAGTTTCTCGTACTACTTCCTGCTGGATAAAGGCACTGGCAATCTTATGGGGATTCTGAGAAAATTAGAATTATGGTCAAGTCTTTACTGGAGTAGTCTGTGTGGCTAGATTGTCTCAGCCATTTGCCTTGAAGCTAATCTGGATGTTGGGACATTGGGAGACCTCTCAGGTGGCCTTCTTTGATCAAACCATATAAGTCTGCAAGAAATCCACAGCTTCTCATTTTCTGTGGAAACAAAAGCAGAACCTCTTTTCCAAAGCAACCTATTCTTAGACACAAATTTTGAAGTCAAGATACCTTTGAAATATATATATATATATTAATTTAACTCAACAGTCTTTACAATCAAATGTCTTTCTTCAGTTAAAAATCCCAAAGACAACATGTAGATGTATCCAACCTTCTTATTAAATAATAAACACAGAACCAATGCAAAGAAGAAAGCCAAGAGGTCAGAGCTAAGAGCTAAAACCTTACCCTTCCTCCTGCGGTGGTCCTACCTCTCCGAACCAGAGCTACCCCTGTGTTAAAGTCTTTATATAGAGTTCCTGTCCTGCCTTCTCATTGGTTGTAAACCCAACCACATGACCGCCTCCTCACAGCCTGTCTGTATAGGCCTCCAGGTTTTCCATGATTGGTATTAAGATTAAAGGCATGTGTATCCAATAATGGCTGTATCCCTGAACACACAGAGACTTACCCAGCTCTGCCTACCAAGTGCTGGAATTACAAGCGTACGCTACCACTGCCCTGCTTTCCTATGGCTTGCTAATAGCTCTGACCCCCGGGCAACTTTATTTATTAACATACAAATAATATTTTAATACAAATAAAATATCACCATATTCCCCTTTTCTATTTTAATAAAAAGGAAAAAAAAGAAAAAGCTTATAACTAATATAAGAAAAACTATATACAAAAGGACAATAACTATATACAATACATACAAGTAATAAATACCTAAACAATGTCTAGTCCATTTGTATTTGACAAATTCAGAGAAAATAATTTCATTATCTATCCTATTTTGGTAAGTCCAAAATGTATCCTAATTAATCTTCAACTATAACTAACTAAACTTCAACTATAACTAACTAATCTTCAACTCCCTCAGAGACCCAAGAAGGAAATAATATTAGCTAACAAAAATAAAAACAGGAAGTGCACATAAGCAACTTCCAAAAAATTTGTGAGTTGACAGAAACAGACAGCTGTCTGGACAGTCACCTGAGGTTTCTCCGAAGTGCTGGGGCATCATCTTCAGCCTATAGGCTTAGCATATCTGACAGACTCATTTGTGAAGTAGGATGTACACAAGGTCAACAGTTCAACCTCACATTGAGTGAGAGTAGTCCATGTACCAGAAACACCTGAATTCCACTAGTGTCATGTCATGATTCAGGATTTTAAATTCTGGAAATTGTTGATGGTTTTTTAATTCAGCTGTCCATTCTTCTTGGCTGTGTATATATGGCTTCATCTCAGCATCCCATTCTTCTCCATATCCCTCCATCAAATGCCAGTCTACTATTGAGAGGCGTGAGCTTAGTTACTCTTCAAGAATAACTGTTTCAGCTGCTGTTCCATTGCACATCAGAGGCCATCGGCCCACTGCCTGTTCAGCTGCCTTCAAAGAAAAGGGCACTGTACCTTTTTCGAATTGCGAAGGCCACTTCAGGGATGGTGCCATATTGTCCTGGCCTCTGAAGATGCCTTTTGATAAAGCCATAACCACACTTGTTTTGGCAAGAATCAGTAATCCTCTGTTTTATGTCCTGTCTGTCCATTTTGTCCTGTTGATTCGAGGATACTTTGTTGTCCAGTGGCTAACTTTTGCCACAATGAAAGTTAACTCCATATGCAGTTTCTTCAATGCCCATATTTTCTCTGAAGTAGATTGGTACTGCCAGGAGCCGACATGTCTCATAGTCATAACAAAAAAGAAAAATTTTCTAAGTTATTAAAACATTTTAAATGCCATATTCTGTAGATCTCTGAAGGGTTTGAAGATAACCTGTCTATCTAAAATATATCTACTCAATCTTGAAAACATACCTAATATAACTACAAGTTCTATTATAATATCTAACTACTAACTTTCATTTCTTTATATCCTAATAGTTGGTAATAACATTCAAGGATCAGAAAATTGCATTACATTGTTAGATGAACGATACAATTAGAAAAATATATATAACATTTTCTAACAATATCAATTTCAATATATATAATTTGTATACAATATAAAACAATCCAATCCAATGTAAAGTATTTACATTTTTCTTTTCTTTCTTTCTTTTTTTTATAAGAACCTTAAATCTAATCTCCTTTGCTTAGCCTTTTTCCTAACCCTTGACAACAACTTGTAACCAACCCCCCTAATCAATGAAAATTATCCCAGACCCAAAACCCATTAAAAGACCAAAAAAACCAACCGCCCCACACCACCTCTTTGGGAATGTGGGTGTCGTATTCTTGAAATTGCTTCCTGCTGGGTATGGCGAAGGTATCTTTATCCTGAAAGAAAAATTTTAGGTTAATTGTCAGATTCTAGGAAAGGTAAATATATCCTTCGTTATCCAGTCTGTGTATAATGCCAAAATTCAGGGTTTATCTCAAATCCTTATTCAAGTAGTCTTTGAGACTGGATCATCTCAGCTAGCTCTTCTCAAAATTGCTCTGAGCACTTTGTAGTTCAAAGCTGATCTGTAGATGATGTTTGTCAGCTTAGTGATGTTATTATTGTCCACGTGGAATTGTTGTTGTTGTGGGGCCCCATCTTCTTCCTGGAGACTTCAGTTGATGTTAGGCCTAACCGTGATTTCCTGCAAAAAACTGATAAGAGACTTGAACACAAAGACTGTATATGCGACTTTTTAGAATTAGTTAGTACTCTATATGACCATTTATATCTTAACAAAGTTTAAAATGTATATATATCTATATATATTGATCTTGTAAATTTTGATATAAAATTCATACTTTAAGAAAAGTTTAAAGAATCAGAATAGAATCAAAGAGTTGAGATTCGTAATAGAATAGTCCCTTAATTAATTTGGCTTTTCTCCTGTCCCATAGCAGAAGATGGCTCTTTTCTTCTGGCATGATACAGGGAGTTTGCATTTTCCTTTTAACAACATGCTTGAGTTTAAAGAAGGAGAGAGCCATTCTCCAACTCCAAAGTCAGCTTTAAATTTTAATTGAACTGTGACTATTAGAAGTTAAATAGTGTTAAATCTTTAAAGAAAAGCAGAAACAAACATTTAGGAAGACATAAAATTTTTTTAGATAACATACCCATACGCCATTTCACTCTGTTTCTTAGGATAGATGATTTGTTCCTTTTCTTCAGTTGTCTCATTTGTCCAGTGTTCTTCAAATTCCTTAACCTTCATTCTCCTAAAAGACAAAAACAAAAACCTTTCCCCAAGGTTTTTTGGGGATGTTCCTTTTTGACAAGTTATCTGATTAAATGAAAAAGCATGTGTTACTGGTGTAAGTTAGTTTAAATTGGATGTTTACGATAGTTGATGAACTATCACCTCCTCTAATTAAGAGGTCTCTCTTGTTCAAATCGAACCTTTATCAATTTTGATGGTACCCACAGCTTATCTTCTCCTGTAGAAATGAAAGCAAAACCTCGTCCCCAACGTAACACATACCCTGGTTTCCATTCTGAGGTCAGCACATCCTTAAAGTATATAGGTTGATTTAATTCTGTAGTTTTTTCTATTATCCAATGTCTCTCTGCAGCTGTTGTTCCTTTCTTATTGGCATTGAGAAAATTCAAAGTTAATAGAGCATTATGTAGTCTATTTCTGGGGGTTTTTGTTACTCCTTTTTGTTTATTTAGCATAGCCTTTAGAGTTCTGTTTGATCTTTCTATAACTGCTTGACCTGTAGGATTATGTGATATACCTGTAACATGGTTTATATTATAATAAGCAAAAAACTGTTTCATTTTAACAGAGACATATGATGGAGCATTATCAGTTTTGATTTGTGCTGGTATACCCATAATGGCCATAACTTCTAGCAAATGAGTGATTACAGAATCAGCTTTTTCAGAACTCAAAGCAGTTGCCCATTGAAATCCTGAATAAGTCAAGATACCTTTAAAATATATATATATATATATATATATATATATATATATATATTAATTTAACTTAACAGTCTTTACAATCAAATGTCTTTCTTCAGTTAAAAATCCCAAAGACAACACAATCCAGATTCTCTGTGTAATATCCATCTTTTCATGGCTTATTTTTATATTACCTTTACTGTCTCTTTAAGGACTTTATTTTTTAAAGTATTTCTTTATGTAACTGTTTATATTCCTTTTCCTCTCTCTTCCAAGCCTATATACATTTTATACACACCATAAACCATTTAGAGGTGTTTTTTTTAAATCTGAATCTGACTTATTATGAATTTATTGCTTTAAACTGTAGCAGCTAGTACTGAAATGGCAGCTTTGGCTGCTGACTTTGCCCACCTCAGCTTTCCAGCATGGTGGTACATTTACCATTTGCCAACAGATCTGATAGCCATGTGTACAACCAACTTTTGGAAGCAGTGGGTTGGTTCTATACTTCCATTAAAGAAGCATATAACCTAGAAACCTCTTTTATTTTGTTTGTACTAGCAAAGGCTAAATGCAAAACACAACATGTGTGGCTTGGCAATGCCTGTGTGTACCACCAAACCCACCATATAGTAGCTCAAGACTGCAGGCTGCAGCTGGCCTGAGAGAGACAACTAGAAAGCTGTTTTTACCTCCATTTTAGAACCCTTTTTAAAAAGCTGTTTCAGGATTTAGGTGGAAACACTTGCCCCATGTTTTGGCACCATTTGCAGCTGGAAGTTTTCATGTGTCCCACCCATTCAGCAGCAGCTCAGACCCAAGTAAGCACACAGAGGCTTATATTAATTAAAAGTGCTCATCCACTAGCTAAGGCTAACTACTGACTAGCTCTTACACTTAAACTCAGCCCATTCTGTTAATCTATGTGTTTCCATGTGTTCTGTGGCTTTACCTGTGTGTCATTACATGCTCCTCCCTAGACAGCAGACCAGCATCTCTCAACTCAGCCTTCTTCTTCCCAGAATTCTCCTTGTCTGCTTATCTCACCTATACTTCCTACCAGGCTACTGGCCAATCAGCATTTTATTAAACCACTGTACAAAATCATTATCCCACAACAATAACCTTCTGTACAGTAACACAGTCAGGATCCCTAATTTCAGTCCTTTCTGTAATTATCATTAGCAGCATTTGGCCAGGATCATCTCTGGATGGACAAAAGTGTCTTATCTGAGATACTTCAAAGATTCTCTAAGAACAGACTTAAGCATCCAGACTATCTGTTTGAGAAGGTGGATGTGCTTATTAAGCTTAACTTTCTCATTTCCAAAGTATTATTTTGAGGTTTAGGTCCACCCCTAACAATTAACTCAGAACTGAAGCCTTCCTACTTACAAGTACATCTAGCTGTGGTGGAAGTTGCCTAGCCAAGTTGCCTAGTGACCAAGCAAACATCCCCCACCCTGCCAGAAGTGGCAGGAGCTGAGATAGCTTGGAGAGATAAGGGCCAAAGGGATAAAAGGAAGTTTTATTTTCAGAGCAAAGATAGAGAAGAAAATAGAGATTGGAAGAACTAGATAGGTAAGAACTGGAGGAGAACAAACTGAGATGGGGAAGAACTAGATTAAAAGAGAACTAAATTGGAGGAGAACTAGATTGGAGGACTAGAAGAGAGAACTAGAAGGACGAGATAGAAGATGAGGAAGTCAGATGGGGAAGAACTAGATGGGTAAGAACGAGATGAGAAAGACCAAGATGGGGCAGAACTAACAGTCTTAGAGGGAACAGCAGAAAGAGGTAGAGAGTATTAGGCAAGAAAGGAGCTAAGTAAGAGAGTAAATAGAAGGCATGTAGAGAGAGAGCTGACTCAGAAGAATAAAGTGTATAGTCTAAAGAGCTCTGTGTACATAGATTTATTAGAGAATCCCTCAGATTAATCCACCACTCTTCTGAAACTCTGGGTGAATGCAGTTCAGGGGCTGGACCCCAATAGGTTTCATTACCTGGTGCTTTGCATGATAACCTACTAATCAGAAGAGTAATTACCCAAGTACATCCAGGGAGAGAGGATTCACTTAGAGGAGGCTATCCAGAGTAGAGTCAGTTTCCCAGAGGGCCATAAAGATGACCTCCGAAGTCTTCAGCTACCAAGTGGACCTAATCAAAGGGTGCTGCAGACCCCAAAGACATGGTACCTCCTGGAGTGTTGAGTAGTTTGAATAATACCTTGTCCCAATCCCCTAAGAATATTTTTCAAACCATGGGACAGAACAAGTCTAAAGAGAAGGAGCTTCTGATGGAACTTACAGCACCCAGTCTTGAGATAAGAGGCATTTCAGCCAGCTCCAGTCAGTTTACAAGTTTAGATAAGGAAGCAACAGGCTATCTTAATCCCAAAAGGCTCCCTGAAAAATGTTAAGAAAGATTTAAAGGACCTCTAAGGGCCTCAGACCTGGTGGGATGGTTTCACTGGCAGACTATGATAAGTGGCAAAGATTCTAACCTCTCCCTTCTAGGGAGAAGACTGCTGTTATTTCATTCAGGGCCTTACAAAGAGATAACACAATATTATCACACTACATGACCTCCTGAGAGCATAAACTAGAGCTAATGAAATCCACTAAGTCCCCTGAAGTGACAGCCTCCTGCTACAAACAGACTTTTTTTTCTGTGAATGACTGGAATCTAAAAGGCTAACTTGAGCTGTAAAATTTCTAACCTGCTCTGCAGTTAGCTATGAGCCTTCATTTAAATAACGATAATAATCCAGCAGCCTTTGTTTAAATAACATTACAAGCCTGAAAGTCCTGCTTGAGCCAGTTTTAAAACTATGACAATTCCCCAGCATTCATAAACTAGTTCTTCAGCTCTCCTATCACTATATTACAAAAGTGTCTTTTTTTTCTTTTTCTCTTTCGGGTTGACAGTTGCTATGAGGTTCTTGGTTATTTACAAAAATCTTGGCCAAATCTAAGAACTTCCAGTTAAATCATTCAAACCAGACTTGCAGAAAAGGAACACTCTTCCATGATCTGGAAATCCTATGGGTTTTCTGGATTCCAGAGACTTCTGGAGACTGAGAAATCATACCTAAATAAATGCTTCCTGAACATCTGCCTTCTTTTGTCTCTGAACCTAACTGCCTGCCTGTAATTAATCTCCATGCATTTCTGCTAACTGTGTCTCAGGTCACTTCAGCCTGCATCTCAACCCCTCCCCTCCCCTTGCCCTTCCCAGCAGTTACCTGGCTTGATTACAAACTGAACAAATTGGCTGCTACAGATAAAAAGACAAAAAAAAAAAACCTTCTCCCTTTTATTATTTTTTTTACTGTGCTTATCTTATTTTATGATACACTATAAAGGAATTATCCAATTGTCACTCTCATATACTATAATTCTGAATAAGAGCTCTTGTCCCTATATTAAAATAACTTCAGTACAGGCTTATTATTTTTAAACCTAAACCTAACATGGATAAAACTTAAAGTTCTAAGTTTATAAGGACAACTAACTTATAAACTATTAAGAATAAATTTACTTAAATTATAAACTATTAAAGATAATTAAGATATACAACTTATCAATTGTTTGGCCAACTTAAGCTATAAACTGTTTAAGGATAATTTGTACTTAAATTATAAGCTATTAAAGACAATTTTGGGGATACAAGTTACAGCTTGATCATCTTAATAAAAGTCAAATTCTCTAATGTATATAAAATCATATTTATATACATGCTAAGTATGCCAAATATAGCCAATTCCTTACTTAGCCCCTGGCATTTAAAATGTTTAAGATTCTCACTTTAGACAAAACTGCCATGCCCCTTACTGCCAGGGTTTAGTCCAAATTAGACTTTGGGATCATTTGGACTGTATTTCCATTTACCAGGTCTAAAGACAATTTGCCTTGCTACTCAATTTCAAATAAAGATAGCTCACCAAACAGATTTCAAAATAATCTTTGACTGTCTGTTACTTTGTTTAAAGGAATTCATTCACTGTACATTGGCTCCTCTCTGTATTTAATCATTCATGTTTCCTGAAGAAATAAATACAAAGATGCTTTCAGATGTAAAGTTTTTACAAGGATATGAAGGCTTAGTTATAAAGAATGTTTAGGGAAGTTCAGAAATAACTTAAGATATGTGAAATACAATTTATTGGGAGAGATAAATATAACATATAAACATCTAATATGTTATAAATGATACATGAGTCTCAGTAAATAACCTAGATATACTGAGGATGTATGTCTAAGTTAGACCTAACAATAAAGTTTTTTATTGTCTGAGATATATAGACTTTAGGAGTGGAGTTATGTTCCACCTCCTTCACAATACAAACACTGACTCCCCAACAGTATGTCTTAATACAAGAGCCTATGGACCTCCCTAGAAAGGACACTGTGGCTAATTATAGGCCATAGCTCCTTTGCTGTACAAGGTATCAATGTTGCCCCAGGGATGATCAGTCTTGACTTTACTGGAGAGATTAAGACCATTGTACAACCCCCTACAAAAACAATTCAGATTCATGCAGGGCAGCACCTAAGGGAGGTGCCAATTCTGATACTAGTGATATGACTTTCTGGGTACAGGAAATTAAATTTTCCTGACCAACTAAATGGTTAAAACACAGGGAAAGAAAATAATTGGCTTGCTAGACATAGGCACAGACATTTTGAGCATTTTGCAAAAAGATTGGCTGAGTTCTTGAAACAACTATGGTGGTATCGTGTTCCCCAAAATATTGTGTACCCTAATAAACTTATCTGGGGTCAGCGAACAGACAGCCACTAGATACAGAGACTAGAAAATGGTGGCACTCACACCTTTAATCCTAGCATTCCAGAGACAGAAATCCCTCTGGATCTCTGTGAGCACAAGGCTGCATTGGAAACAGCCAGGCATGGTGACACATGCCTTTAATCCCAGAAAGCAGCCTTTAATCCCAGGGAGTGGTGGTAGAAAGCAGAAAGGTTTATAAGGTGTGAGGACCAGAAACTGGAAGCATTTGGCCTGGTTAAGCATTCAGGTTTCTAGCAGCAGTTCAGCTGAGAGCCATTGGGATGAGGACACAGAAGCTTCCAGTCTGAGGAAACAGGACCAGCTGAGGAATTGGCAAGGTGAGATAGCTGTGGCTTGTTCTGGTACTCTGACCTTCCAGCATTTACCCCAATAACTGGCCTCATGTTTGATCTTATTAATAAGAACTGTTAAGATTCATGCTACAAACAACTATTACTCTTTCCTCTCTACTAGGCCTAGGTCAAGCTAATGTTGTAGCCAGAAGTTCAGAAATATTAAGGTGATCTGATAGAGAAAATCATAGCACTTTCTGTCTATATGTTATCCCTTCCCTACCTATCATTCTATGGGAAAGAGATGTGCTACAACTAATGGGTGTGTTATTAATCTCTGCCAATGAACTGGTTTCAGCTCAAATGTTTCAGATGGTTTTTAAACCCTGAAAAGGACTTGGGTAAACAAGCCCAAGGCAAAATTGAGCCCATTATTCCAGAAATTAAAAAATGATAGACATGGCCTAGGGTATCAAAATCTATCCTAGGGACCATTGTTCTCACTGCTGACCTCCATTACATGGATGTCTGATGCTCCTATAAGGGTTAAACAATGGCCCTTAAACGCTGAGAAATATGAAGCTGCTACCTGTCTGGTGGAGGACAGAGCCCCCTACCAGCTCTTGGAACACACCAATACTTGTTATTACGGGGGAAAAAATCAGGCTAATGAAGGCTGTTACAAGATCATAGAAAATTAAATGGAATTCATTGGAGTCTATGGACACTTTATAGCCTGGCTTGCCATCACCTATGTCCATCCCTAGAAATCCAAACATAATTGTCATAGATTTGCAAGATTGCTTCTTTACCATACCTCTACACCCTAAAGACTGTCAGTGTTTCACCTTTTAGCTTGCCTTCTCCAAATTTTCATAACTCTATCAGAGGTATCAGGGAAATACCTTACCTCAAGAAGGCAAAATTAGCCCAACCTTATGTCAAAAATATGTTTTTGCAAGTTTGTAAAATGTATTCTGATGTTTATCTTGTCCATTATATGAATGATATATTGATTTCTCGTACTGACAGAGTTTATTTACAAGAAGCATTACATTTTCTGGTCCAACAATTGACTTTATATTGGGCCTCAAATGGCTCCAGAAAAATCCAAATTCAACCTCCTTTCTCATATTTGAGACATGTTATTCACACAGATTTTGTCTCTCCTCAACCTTTTCATTTGAGAATGCACTGTTTAAAAACTTTACATGATTTTCAAAACACTGCTTGATATCTCCTAAGTACATACTTATTTGGATATACCCATGGTTGTACTCAAACCTTTATTTGACATTCCTCTTTGGTGACCCTAATCTAAGATCATCATGAAAATTATACATCTGAGGCTAAAGCTTCCTTGGCTCTGTTTGTGGGAGGGACTTAATTCTAAAAGACTGGTACTAGGAAGGAAATTAAACAAAAAAGAGAAGAATTACTTGGGCAAGATATTCATGTCACAATCCTCCCTTGTTGGCTGAACAGCATAATATTTTGTATTATGAGCCTGAAGATTGGCAAGTAACTCATATGAAGATAAATTGGCATCTTTTCATATGAACTACATGACCATTATCTGTTCATTATTGATGGTTTGTAAGAGTACTAAACATGATTTCATAATTTCAGGTGTTAATTCAATCTACCGCATTTGGGTCATTGATTTTCAATATTAGGAATGCCTAGAGCTCTACAAATGGACAATGGCCTTCTTACACTTCAAGAACTTTTAAGAACTGATGCTTTACCTTTCCTATCTCCCACTACAGGCATTTCTTATAACCCTCAAGGTCAAGCTATGGTAGAAAGAGCTCATCATACTTTAAACACCCAAATATCCAAATTGCAAAGTGAAGATTTTAATATTCATCTGCCCATCATAACTTAAATCATGTTCCATTTTAATCATATGAATATATATCTGAGGACAATATGAGTTCTTTCCTCAGACACTTCTCCACAAGAGTTACACTTGAGCCTCTTGGACCTCCTCACTGGTAATTGGAAGGTCCTGATGTTTTAATAATGACAGGAAGAGAATATGCTTGCATGTTTTAACAGGACACTGACTCGCCTTTATGGATCCTGGATCACTTGATCACACCACATGGCCAGGCCACTGCAGGACTAAGGCACTCCTAGCTGCCAGTCTGGTTACAAGCTGTAATTTACCTCTAGATTCTTAATATTTAGACCTTGGCTTTAGGAATAAATTGATAGGAAAAAAGGTTCCTCCTTAAAAACACCTTGACTGCATGTTCTACCACTAATATATATTTGTTTCCAGCAGGAATTCTAATCACTTAAAGAGTTAAAGGTTGTCAACCTCTTGCCAACTGGTGTGCTGTCTAGCTGCAGCCCTGCACCCCACACTCCAGCCCACATACCAAGGAGTCCTTCTGCACTCCTGTTTGTCTCTCAGCACAGACTGATTCAAATTGCTGCCTACATGGACAACACATGAAAACGGCAACTCTTCCCTGAGCTTCCAATGTGTTCCAGCCTTCTGAACTCCAAACTTTGCCCTATATCAGCATGAAGCAACTATAAGCGAATTCCATGCCCCAAAATGTCACTTCATTTCCTTTTTGCTTATATAACCTTCCTACAAAGAGACTAGATTGTCTTTTTAAAAAGTTTTATTTTTAATTGTGTGAACTCTGCCCATGATCCTGTATTGTATGTCCTATCAGACACACTCTTCATGTACTTGCAACAATTGTTCTGTATGTAAGTCTTTCTGTGTATACCCTGACACAGGTTATTACTGTCCTCTCAAAGTTAAATGGGTTACCACTGCGCTGATTACAAATTTGAACTATTAGCTCAGCTTCAACTGCAGCCCCACAGTTGCTCATGACTAACTCAGGTACCTCTTTATCTAACAATACTTCATTAAAATACAGATTAACTAAATTAATACCACTAATCAGAAACTAACAAATATACTTAATATTCCAAATTAACCATTTCTTTTTGATAACTCAGAATCATATTATTTAGACACATTGTACCATATTATATCACAGTGACTAATGATAGATTTTTATGTTACTTCTCTGCTCCCTCCTTGGGACAGTAATATTCTAATTACATACAACTACACCTATTTGCTGTGGAATGTCGTTCAGTATGATGTGGATGTGTGTTGCTCTGATTGGTTGATAAATAAAATGCTGATTGCCCAGTAGCCAGGCAAGAAATATAGGTAGGATGAACAAACAAGGAGAATTCAGGGAAAAGGAAGGCAGAGTCAGGAGTCACCAGTCAGACACAGGGAAAGCAAGATGACAAGGCAGAACTGAGAAAAGGTACCAAGCCATATGGCTAAACATAGATAAGAATTATGGATTTCCTAACAAAATAGAAACAGTCATTAAAAGTCTCCCAACCAAAAAAAGCCCAGGACCAGATGGTTTCAGCGCAGAATTCTACCAGATCTTCAAAGAAGAGTTAATACCAATACTCTCTAAATTGTTCCACACAATAGAAACAGAAGGAACATTACCAAACTCCTTCTACGAGGCTACAATTACCCTAATTCCTAAACCAAACAAGGATACAACAAAGAAAGAGAACTAGAGACCGATCTCCCTCATGAACATTGATGCAAAAATATTCAATAAAATACTGGCAAACAGACTCCAAGAACACCTCAAAACAATTATCCACCATGATCAAGTAGGATTCATTCCAGGGATGCAAGGGTGGTTCAACATACGAAAGTCCGTCAATGCAATACACCATATAAACAAACTCAAAGAAAAAAAACATATGATCATCTCACTGGATGCAGAAAAGGTATTTGACAAAATCCAACACCCCTTCATGATAAAGGTCTTGGAGTGATCAGGAATACAGGGAACATACCTAAACATAATAAAGGCAATTTACAGCAAGCCAACAGCCAACATCAAACTAAATGGAGAGAAACTCAAAGCAATTCAACTAAAATCAGGAACGAGGCAAGGCTGTCCGCTCTCCCCATACTTATTCAATATAGTACTTGAAGTTCTAGCCAGAGCAATAAGACAACATAAGGAGATTAAGGGGATACAAATTGGAAAGGAAGAAGTCAAGCTTTCCCTATTCGCAGATGACATGATAGTATACTTGAGCGACCCCAAAGATTCCACCAAGGAACTGATACAGCTTATAAACACCTTCAGCAACATAGCAAGATACAAGATCAACTCAAAAAAATCAGTAGCCCTCCTATATACAATGGACAAAGAAGCGGAGAAGGAAATCAGAGATACATCACCCTTTACTATAGACACAAATGACATAAAATACCTTGGGGTAACACTAACCAAGCAAGTGAAGGACCTATATGACAAGAACTTTAAGTCCCTGAAAAAAGAAATTGAAGAAGATGTCAGAAAATGGAAAGATCTCCCATGCTCATGGATAGGCAGGACTAACATAGTAAAAATGGCAATCTTACCAAAAGCAATCTACAGATTCAATGCAATTCCCATCAAAATACCAACACAATTCTTCACAGACCTGGAAAGAATAATACTCAACTTCATATGGAAAAACAAAAAACCCAGGATAGCCAAAGGAATCCTGTACAATAACACAACTTCTGGAGGCATCATGATCCCTGACTTCAAGCACTACTATAGAGCTACAGTAATAAAAACAGCTGGGTACTGGCATAAAAACTGACATGTGGACCAATGGAATCGAATTGAAGACCCTGACATTAATACGCACACCTATGAACATATAATTTTTGACAAAGAAGCCAAAAGTGCACAATGGAAAAAAGAAAGCATCTTCAACAAATGGTGCTGGCAAAACTGGATATCAATATTTAGAAGGCTGCAAATAGATCCATATCTATCACCATGCACAAAACTTAAGTCCAAGTAGATCAAGGACCTCAACATAAATCCAGCTACTCTGAACCTGCTAGAAGAGAAAGTAGGAAGTAGTCTTGAACGCATTGGCATAGGAGACCACTTCCTAAATAGAACACCAGTAGCACAGACACTGAGAGAAACAATCAATCAATGGGACCTCTTGAAACTGAGAAGCTTTTGTAGAGCAAAGGATACGGTCAACAAGGCAAAGCGACAGCCTACAGAATGGGAAAAGATCTTCACCAACCCCACATCTGACAGAGGACTGATATCCAGAATATATAAGGAACTCAAGAAATTAGACATCAAAATGCCCAACAGTCCAATTAAAAAATGAGCTATAGAACTAAACAGAGAATTCTCAACAGAGGAAACTCAAATGGCCAAAAGACATTTAAGGAATTGCTCAACATCCCTAATCATCAGGGAAATGCAAATCAAAACAACTCTGAGATATCACCTTACGCCTGTCAGAATGGCTAAGATCAAAAACACTGAAGACACCTTATGCTGGAGAGGATGTGGAGCTAGGGAAACTCTCCTCCACTGCTGGTGGGAACGCAAGCTTGTACAACCACTTTGGAAATCAATATGGCGCTTTCTTAGAAAATTGGAAATCCATCTCTCCCAAGATCCAGCTATACCACTGTTGGGTATATACCCAAGGAATGCTCAACCACACCATAAGAGCACTTGTTCAGCTATGTTCATATCAGCATTGTTTGTAATAGCCAGAACATGGAAACAACCTAGATGCCCTTCAGTTGAAGAATGGATAAACAAAATGTGGTACATATACACAATGGAATACTACTCAGCAGAGAAAAACAATGACATCATGAGGTTTGCAGACAAATGGATGGATCTAGAAAAAATCATCCTGAGTGAGGTAACCCAGACTCAGAAAGACAAACATGGTATGTACTCACTCATAGCAGGATACTAGACATGGAACAAGGATGGCTTGTCTGCTACTCACATCACCAGGGAGGCTACCTGGAAAACAGGACCCCAAGAAAGACACAGGGATCGCCCAATGACAGAGAAATGGAATGAGATCTACATGAACAGCCTGGACATGAGTGGGGGTAGTGAAAGGCGAGGGTCGAGGGAAAGAGAGCTTGGGGGAGTGGGAGATCCCAGCTGGATCAACAACAGAGAGGGAGAACAAGGACTAGGAGACCATGGTAAATGAAGACCACATGAGAATAGGAAGAAGCAAAGTGCTAGAGAGGCCCACAGAAATCCACAAAGATACCCACACAACAGACTGCTGGCAATGGTCAAGAGACAGCCCGAACTGACCTACTCTGGTAATGGGATGGCCAAACACCCTAATTGTTGTGCTAGAAACCTCATCCAACTACTGAGGGATCTGGATGCAGAGATCCATGACTAGGCCCTGGGTGGAGCTCTGGGAATCCAATTAGCGAGAATGAGGAGGGTTTATATGAGCGAGAATTGTTGAGACCAAGGTTGGATAAAGCACAGGGACAAATAGCCAAATGAATGGAAACACATGAACTATGAACCAATGGCTGAGGGGTCCCCAACTGGATCAGGCCCTCTGAATGGGTGAGACAGTTGATTGGCTTGATCTGTTTGGGAGGCATCCAGGCAGTGGGACCAGATCTTGTGCTCATTGCATGAGTTGGCTGTTTGAAACCTGGGGCCTATGCAGGATTGTTTGGCTCGGCCTCGGAGGAGGGGACTAGACCTACCTGGACTGAGTCTACCAGGTTGACCTCAGTCTGTGGGGAAGGCTTTGCCCTGGAGGAGATGGGAATGGGGGGGGGTTTGGGGGGAAGGTGAGGGGGACGTGAGGGGGGAGAACAAGGGAATCCATGGCTGATATGTAGAACTGAATTGTATTGCAAAATTAAAAAAAATGAAAAAAAATAAAAAAAAAGAATTATGGGTTAAATTAACTGTAAGAGCTAAGTCAGTAATAAGCCTGAGCTAACGACCAAGCAGTTATAATTAATATAAGCTTCTGTGTGCTTACTTGGGGGATGCAAGTGGGAGAGTCTTGTCCCAACTGCTGGCCAGCTGAGACACAGGAAAACTTCTGACTACACCTATTAGATGGTTAAAATAATCCTCAGCTTTTCATCTATATAGATTTTGATTACAAATATATTTAATTAATTATAATTATATATTATATAAATATTGATTAAATATCAATATTAATTAACCATTACCATTTTTCCAGTCATCTCCAAATTTAAATTTATCCACATTTTTTTGCTTTCCTAGAGAGAATTAAACATTCTACTTTTCTTTGCTAAATGAAAAAAACAGAACTTTGCAAACTGCAAAAATACGAAGTAGGATTTCAGCTGATTATGACAAGCTACTACCTGGAAGAAGCCAGGGTCAAGCTGAGGCTCAAGGAGCCTTGGTGATATCGCCCTTTGTTTATTAGCCATTTCCTTCTATGAATTTCTCATGTGTTGCTGTAGCATTTCCATCATTTATTAGGCACAATTTCCCCTGTACTAATGGAATATTTAGATAAACTTCTGTGCAGTAACACAGCCAGAATCCCTAATTTAAGTCCTTTCTGTAATTATCATCATTAGCAGCATCCATCCAGGACCATCTCTGGATGGAGGAAGTATCTTAGCTGAGATACTTCACAGATTCTCTAAGAACGGACTTAAGCATCCAGATTACCTGTTTGAGAAGTCCTGGTGGATGTGTTAATTAAACTTAACTTTCTCCTTTCTAGGTTTAGATCCACCCTTACCTACAGTAAAACCAAATGTTAGTGTTCTAAAAAAGGCAATAATATGTCTTATAATTACTTTGTGTTATATTCATGGATCAACATCTTGCTCAGTCATCTTCGGAGAATCTTCATTCTGCAGCAGACAGGAACAAATAGCAAGCAGAAATCAACAGGCAGACATTATGGTGAGAGGAAGAAAACTAAGTTTAAAAGGGTTGCCTCCTTCACATATCTCCCTACAAGCCACAGAAAATAGCATGGAAGCATAAGTAGAAAGAGGAAAAGAGGATAAGAGGCAGACGGAATGGAGAACTATTAAGGTCAAAGCATGTGAGTCTATTTAATGGGTAACATGGATTTATTAAGATTTAAATTTAGAAATACACTCACTAATTCAGACACAAGTAAATTTCTGAAGTCATCTTCTATTCTGTAAGTGAGCAAATGCACCTGGTCAACAGATAAAGCCAGTAAGAAGAAGAATGTGGCCCCTCTCCCTTTCCTTTTAAGAGGTCACATGTGATGGCAAGAAGCACAGCATCCTTTGGCCTGTATAGCCCAAGATCATGGGTGGAGCAAATACTATGACAGAGGACACCAAAGAAGAAATGCCTTATAAATAAACAGAATTGATAAATAAAAGAAATCATAGAACCTAGGAAACAGGAACATTGCAAACATGGGTTTTTCCCAGTTGGGGTCCCAGACCTGAGAGTAGAAGTGATCACAAGCCTCATCCCTAAACCAGAAGCAATCTTCAATTGATAACCACCAATTAATGAGAATTTACTTTTTGTCAAAGGAATCTCAATAGGGAATTGAACTACTTTTAAGGGTGGACTGCATGCCCAGAAATAGATGGAAACAGAAAATTGAGTCAACCTCATTTTTGGAAGTCCTTGTTGCATAGTATTATGTTAGAGTTCCCACTTTGTCCCACTTTTGTAGGTTTGTCATGAGATATATGTGTGTGTGTGTGTGTGTGTGTGTGTGTGTGTGTGTGTGTGTGTATACATATATATATATAATTTCTACTCACTTTTTTCTTCATTTATTTATTTTTCTATTATCAGTATGATACAGTATGTATTCTTATCTTAATAGTGAGATGTTTCATTGAGGCTTGCTCAGTAATTGAGTAAAACTGAAATTTATTATAAGCCACAGTCGTCCTAGGGACCTCCATGCTATATATATAGCCTCCATGGTTCTGTGGGTTGTAGTCTGATTGTTCTTTATTTTATATCTAGAATCCACTTATGAGTGAGTACATACCATGTTTGTCTTTCTGGGTTTGGGTTACCTCACTCAGGATGATTTTTTTTCTAGTTCCATCCATTTGCCTCCAAATTTCATGCTTTCATTGTTTTTCTCTTCTGAGTAGTACTCCATTGAGTATATGTACCACATTGTCTTCATCCATTCTTCAGTTGACGGGCATCTAGGTTGTTTCCAGGTTCTGGCTATCACAAATAGTGCTGCTATGAGCATAGTTGAGCATGTATCTTTATGGTATGAATCAGCATTCCTTGGGTATATGCCCAAGAGTGGTATGGCTGGGTCTTGAGGTAATTCGATTCCTAATTTTCTGAGAAACTGTCATACTGATTTCCACAGTGGTTGTATATGGTGATATTTTATTTGTATTAAAATGTTATTTGTATGTTAATAAATAAAGTTGCCCGGGGGTCAGAGCTATTAGCAAGCCATAGGAAAGCAGGGCAGTGGTAGCATATGCTTGTAATTCCAGCACTTGGTAGGCAGAGCTGGGTAAGTCTCTGTGTGTTCAGGGATACAGCCATTATTGGATACACATGCCTTTAATCTTAATACCAATCATGGAAAACCTGGAGGCCTATACAGACAGGCTGTGAGGAGGCGGTCATGTGGTTGGGTTTACAACCAATGAGAAGGCAGGACAGGAACTCTATATAAAGACTTTAACACAGGGGTAGCTCTGGTTCGGAGAGGTAGGACCACCGCAGGAGGAAGGGTAAGGTTTTAGCTCTTAGCTCTGACCTCTTGGCTTTCTTCTTTGCATTGGTTCTGTGTTTATTATTTAATAAGAAGGTTGGATACATCTACAGTTGTACAAGCTTGGATTCCCAACAACAGTGGAGGAGTGCTCCCTTTGCTCCACATCCTCTCCAACATTGACTGTCATTGGTGCTTTTGACCATAGCCATTCTGACAGGTGTAAGGTGGTTTCTCAGAGTCATTTTGATTTGCATTTCTCTGATGATTAAGGATGTTGAGCATTACTTTAAATGTCTTTCAGGCATTTGTGATTCTTGTTTTGTGAATTCTCTGTTTAGCTCTTTAGCCCATTTTTTAATTGGATTGTTTAGTATTTTGATGTCTAGTTTCTTGAGTTCTTTATATACTGTGGACATCAATCCTCTGTCAGATGTGGGGTTGGTGAAGATCTTTTCCCATTCTGTTGGCTGTCTTTTTGTCTTATTGACCCTGTATTTCACCCTGCAAAATCTTCTCAATTTCGAGAGGTCCCATTTATTAATTATTGTGCTCAGGGTCTGTGCTGTTGGTGTTATATTTAGGAAATGGTCTCCGGTGACAATGTGTTCAAAAGTACTTCCTACTTTCTTTTCTATTAAGTTTAGTGTAACTGGATTTATGTTGAGGTCCTTGATCCACTTGGACTTGAGTTTTGTGCATGGTGACAGATGTGGATCTATTTGTAATCTTTTACATATTGACATCCAGTTATGCCAGCACCATTTGTTGAAGATACTTTCTTTTTTCCATTGTATAGTTTTGGCTTCTTTATCAAAAACCAGGTGTTCATATGTGCATGGATTAATGGCAGGGACTTCAATTCAGTTCCATTGATCTGTATGTCGGTTTTTATACCAGTACCAAGCTGTTTTTATTACTATAGCTCTATAGTAGAGTTTGAGGTCAGGGATGGTGATGCCTCCAAAGGTTGCTTTATCGTATAGGATTCTTTTAGCTATCCTGGGTCTTTTGTTTTTCCATATGAAGTTGAGTATTTTTCTTTCCAAGTCTGTGAAAAATTGTGTTGGGATTTTCATGGGGATTGCATTGAATCTGTAGATTGCTTTTGGTAAGACTGCCATTTTTATTATGTTAATCCTACCTATCCATGAGCATGGGAGATCCTTCCATTTTCTGATATCTTCTTCAATTTCTTTCTTTAGAGATTTAAAGTTCTTATCAAAAAGGTCCTTCATTTGTTTAGTTAGTGTTATCCCAAGGTATTTTATATTATTTGTGGCTATTGTAAAGGGTGATGTTTCTCTGGCTTCTTTCTCAGCCCTTTTATCATTTGTGTATAGGAGCACTACTGATTTTTTTGAGTTGACCTTGTATCCTGCCACTTTACTGAAGGTGTTTATCAGCTGTAAGAGTTCCCTGGTAGAGTTTTTAAGGTCACTTATGTATACGATCATATCATCTGCAAATAGTGAAAGTTTGACTTCTTCCTTTCCAATTTGTATCCCTTTGATCTCCTTTTGTTGTCTTATTGCTCTAGCTAGAACTTCTAGTACTATATTGAATAAATATGGGGGGAGTGGACAGCCTTGTCTTGTTCCTGAATTTAATGGTATCGCTTTGAGTTTCTCTCCATTTAATTTAATATTTGCTGTTGGCTTGCTATAAATTGCCTTTATTATGTTTAGGAATGTTCCTTTTATTCCTGATCTTTCTAAGACCTTTATCATGAAAGGGTGTTGGACTTTTCTTTCTTTTTTCTTCCTTGACCCATTGATGTTTCAGGTGGGCATTATTCAGTTTCCATGAGTTTGTAGGCTTTCTATTATTTTTGTTGCTGTTCAAGTCTAACTTTAAGGCATGGTGGTCCGATAAGATACAGGAGGTTATTCCAATTTTTTTTGTATCTGTTGAGATTTGTTTTGTGGCCAAGCATATGGTCAATTTTTGAGAAGGTTCCATGGGGTGCTGAGAAGAAGGTACATTCTTTTGTGTTAGGATGGAATGTTCTGTAGATATCTATTAAGTTCATTTGTGTCATAACATCTGTTAGGTCCTTCATTTCTTTGTTAAGTTTCAGTCTGGTAGATCTTTCTTTTGGTGAGAGTGGTGTGTTGAAATCTCCCACTACTAATGTGTGGGGTTTGATGTGTGTTTTAAGCTTTAGTAGTGTTTCTTTTATGAATGTGGGTGCTTTTGTATTTGGGGCATAAATGTTTAAAATCGAGACTTCATCTTGGTGGATTTTTCCTGTGATAAATATGCAATGTCCATCCTGATCTCTTTTGATTGATTTTAGTGTGAAGTCTATTTTATTAGATATTAGGATAGCTACACCAGCTTGTTTCTTAGGTCCATTTGCTTGGAAAGCCTTTTCCCAGCCCTTCACTCTGAGATAGTGTCTGTCTTTGAAGTTAAGGTGTGTTTCTTGTATGCAGCAGATGGATGGGTCCTGTTTTCTTATCCATTCTGTTAGCCTGTGTCTTTTTATAGGTGAGTGGAGACCATTGATATTGATGGATATTAATGACCAGTGATTGTTAATTCCTGTTATTTTTTGTGTGGTTGTGTTGTGTTGTCCTTCTTTGGTGTATGTTGGTGTGGGATTATCTATTGCCTGAGTTTTCATAGATGTGTTTAGCTTCTTTGGGTTGAATTTTCCCTTCTAGCGCTTTCTGTAGGGCTGGGTTTGTGGACAGGTATTGATTAAATCTGGTTTTATCATGGAATATTTTGTTTACTCTGCCTATGGTGATTGAGAGTTTTGCTGGGTATAATAGTCTGGGTTGGCATCCATGGTCTCTTAGTGTCTGCATAAGATTTGTCCAGGACCTTCTAGCTTTCATAGTCTCTATTGAGAAGTCTGGTGTTATTCTGATGGGTTTGCCTTTATATGTTACTTGGTCTTTTTCCTTTGCAGCTCTTAATATTTTTTCTTTGTTCTATGTGTTTAGTGTTTTGATTATTATGTGGCAAGGGGACTTTTTTTGGGGATCCAGCCTATTTGGTGTTCTGTAAGCTTCTTGTATCTTCATAGGTATTTCTTTCTTTAGGTTAGGAAAGTTTTCTTCTATGATTTTGTTGAATATATTTTCTGTGCCTTTGAGTTGGTATTCTTCTTCTTCTATCTCTATTATTCTTAGGTTTGGTCTTTTCATGGTGTCCCAAATTTCTTGCACATTTTGTGTTATGACTTTTTTGTCTTTAGTGTTTTCTTTGACTGATGAATCTTGTTTCTCTATTGTGTCTTCAGCATCAAAGATTCTCTGTTCCATCTCTTGCATTTGGTTGGTTATACTTGTTTCTGTAGTTCCTGTTCGTTTAGTCAGGATTTCTATTTCAAGCATTCCCTCAGCATGTGTTTTCTTTATTGTCTCAAATTCATTTTTCAGATCTTGGAATGTTTCTTTCATCTGTTTAATTGCTTTTTCTTGGCTTTCTATGATTTCTTCCAATTTTTTGTTCGTTTTTTTTTTTCATTTCTTTAAGGGATTTTTTTTACTTCCTCTTTAAGGACCTCTATCATCTTCTTAAAGTCATTTTTAGGATTGATTACTTCTGTTTCTTCTGTCTTGGTATGTTCAGGTGTTGCAGGTGTAGAATCACTAGGTTTCTGATGTTGCCATATAGGTCTTTATGTTGTTGCCTGTATTTTTGCACTGGTGTCTACTCATCTCTTCCTCTGCTTGGTGCAGGGGGTATCTGTGTCTGAAAGTGCCTCTCTTGTTCTAATTTTTAGTCTTGGTTCACTAGGAGTTCTTGGTTAAATTGGTGCTGTTGGGCTGTTTCTTTGGGAGCAGTTGATCTCAGTGGGTGAAGTATATACTTATGATTCTGGTATTTCCTCAGATTTCAAACTGTAGGGATCTGAATCCTCTCCCAGATGGATTTCAGCTGAGCAGGGTAGTCTCACCAACACCTCCAAGTTGTTGGGTTTTGCAGGATCAGCAGCTGGGCCCTGGTTTGGCCTCAGACAGAGTGTTCAGATCCGTTCTGGTTCTGTCCCACAGAGATAGCTTCTTCCCCAGGTGTTGAGATTAAAGACGTCCCTGTTCCAAGCTCCTGATTAAGAGCTTGTTTTCACTAACTCTTCAGCGGGTAAAAGCTCAGTTTCTGGTCTTTATTGCAACTGTGTTTTGGCTGCCTCCCGCCGGGCCTGTCTGCCTCTGCGGGCCGCTGCTGGGCCAACCTGCCTCTGCCGGCCGCCGCCACGCCTGTCTCTTCTACTCAATTTTAAGCTACACATTGCTAGAATATATGTGATGGTTCAAGGGAAGCTTTGGGGGGGGGAATTCCTGAATGTACAAACACATGTGTTTAATTCTCATGCCTTCTCTTGGGCTCTTTTTCTTATGTTTGCCGATTTTGACCAATTCCAATGTGTTAGATTTTCTTTATCATAGTATGTTTTTATTATTATCCCCTAGAAACCTTACTTTTTTCCAATGAGGGGTAGAAATGGGGTGGATTCAGATAGGAAGTGATGTGGGTAGGATCTTGGAGGAGCTTTAAGGAGCTAGAGGGGAAACCATAATCAGGGGATATTATGTGAAAGAAAATCTATTTTCAATGAATGGGAAAGAAAGAAAACCAGTGTTCCATTGTAGTGCTATGTAAACTTCAATTTAAAATTTTCATTTAATTTCAATTACGTGTATGTGTGTTTTTTGGGTGTGCTCTTATGTGCACACCTGTGTGTAGGTGTTCTTGAGAGACAGAAAAGGCATCTGATCCATTGGCACTATTGTTATAGGTGCCTATGAATGGCAAGATGCATGGATTTGATAGTGAACTCATCTCCTTTGAAAAAGCAGCACATGATTTTAAATGCTGATACATCTCCCCATCTTTCACAATATTATTTTTATCTATTTAGCAAAACATCTTTCTTTCTCCTAAGTTTTACTCCTCTAACTCCTAGTATGCAACAGCAGTCTCTTATCATCTCCACAAGGGGTAATTAATTTCATCATCTGCAAATATTCATTCCCTCTACTACAAGCTTTCTCAGTTTTCTCTTACATTAAAAGTCAAACATTAATTCAAATATCAAAAGAATTACTTCAAATATTACTTTGTATTAGAGAAATAAAAGAACACATCCCTTATGCACTAATATCCAGGAAACAGGTCTTGTAAAAAAGTGTTTGAGTGGAAGATTATAGGATACAATGTACAGAAAAGTAATATACATGACATTCCTAGGCATTATCATTAGAAGAAACAATGAGAATTGATAGCTGATGCATACATCTTGCATTGTATCACAACAGGTGTCTCTGTACCATCACTATATTTTTCAGTAACAATTTATGAAATGAGTGTTCAGGAAGATGTTTTCTCCCTTAACGTTTGAAGAGAATTTCTCTCTGATTGGAACAAAATTATGTAGCACTTGGGGATAAAGATGCATCCCAGCAGACCTGCACTTGAGGATAAAATGGAGAAGACCTCCACCATCACCATGACCTTGCCCTTGGTGCTGTGGTAGACAGGGAGAAAGGTGACCCAGACACTGCAGAACAATAACATGCTGAAGGTCAGCAATTTGGCTTCATTAAATTTGTCAGGGAGATTCCTGGCCAAGAAAGCCACAATAAAGATTATTAAGGCAAGGGAGCCATGGTATCCCAAGACACAGTAGAATGCAGTAACTGAGCCCTTGTTGCACACAATGATGATTTGGCCATGCTCAGATTGTGCATCAGTGTCAATAAAGGGAGGAGAAACTAGCAGCCAGATTGCACAGAGAATAATTTGGATAAGGGTACATATGGCAATGATGTAGTTGGGTGCCCTTGAAATCATGAAGAACCTCATCCTTCTTCCAGGGGCTATGACTATGAAAGCCAAAAGGACAGTCACTGTTTTGGCCAGCACAGTGGAAATAGCCACAGTGAATACAACTCCAAATATGATTTGCTGTAGAATACAGGTAGCTGAGTTGGGATGGCCAATGAAGAGCAAGGGGCACAAGAAACAAAACATAAGTGAGATAAGCAAGATGTAACTAAGATTCTGATTGTGTGCCTTCACAAGGGGAGTGTCATGGTGCTTGACAAAGACTGCAAGAACAAGCACTGTGAATGCAGAGAAGCACAAGGCTATTGAGGCAAGAGTCATTCCCAAGGGGTCTTCATAGGTCAGAAAGACCACAGATTTGGGAATGCACTGGTTCTGCTCTCTGTTGCCATACTGGTCCTCTGGACACCTCATACATTTTTCCACATCTGATGGAGAAAGGAAAGTATGATTAATGCAGCTTTAGCCATTTATTGACTGGATATTTCAATTTAATGTGCTGAAGAAGCATTGCACTATCTGCATTTGTTTCTGAGGATGGAGTCGAAGGACATTGCTGAATAAAAATGCTTCCATTGCATAATACTCATTCATTATCTTTATGGGGAATGAAACCAAACACACAGTGTATTGTCTAATTTACTATGTGTTGATGATGCCATTTGTTATGTTATCAGAAAGTACAGATATTTTCAGTACATGACTTAAACTGGTGTGTAGCTAGAGTTTTCCTGCCTGGTCCACAGTCAGGACAAATCTCTATCACCTCCCAGTCCCACAGCCACTCAGACCCAACCAAGTAAACACAGAGACTTATATTGGTTACAAACTGTATGGCCATGGCAGGCTTCTTGCTAACTGTTCTTATAGCTTAAATTAATCCATTTCCATTAATCTATACCTTGCCACATGGCTCGTGGCTTACCAGCATCTTCACATGCTGTTTGTCATGGTGGTGGCTGGCAGTGTCTCTCTGACTCAGCCTTCTACTTCCCAGCTTTATTCTCCTCCTTGTCCCGCCTATACTTTCTGCCTAGCCAATGGCCAATCAGTGTTTTATTTATTGACCAATCAGCAACACATTTGCCATACAGAACATCCCACAGCACTGGTGAATTGACAGAGGGTAAAATCATTAACCATTATTTTGCACAGAGTGTATTTTAAAGTCTCAGATACCATGATTGTAGTGACTCCTGATGTCTTTCTGTCTGTTTTATTTATGTTCTTCCTGTAATAAATGGGGACTGTGTCTTCTATTGGGACACTTTATGTGATATGTTTTCTAGTTTGAATTTACTAGCCCAAACCCATTGACATAGAAGAAATACTAAACATAATCTGTAGGAACACTTAGAATTCACACATGACATGCCAACACAAAGTAGATTGATTTGACCCAAAGAACAATGAGCAGGGAATAGGAGACAAAAATAGGAGATAGAGAATGAAGGAGAAGAGGAAAACAATAAGAAAGCGGGGGGGAAAGGTTTTTGGCCATGGAGGACAAAGAACTGCTCTGGATAGAGAAGACACAGACATGGCCTCTTGGAAAATGGCAGCTTATAAAGATGAAAGGGAAACCCCTGGTTAGGCTGAAGTGTTTAATTTTGATTGGACAGTTTAATTAGGACAGACACAACAGAGTTTTTGGAAGCTGGACTTCAATACTTTGATAGCTGGGCTTTGATAGTCAGCCTCAGGAGGAGGAAGTGGCCAAATAAGGGAATAGACACTGGTGAATAGCTTTAGGAATATAATAGCTTTATTTAGCATTTCTATTGCTGTAAAGAGAACCATGACCCCAGTAGCTCTTACAAAGGAAAACATTTGATTGAGTGGCTTATAGTTCAAAGGCTCAGTCCATTATCAGCATGGGGGGGCATGGTGCTAAGCATGCAGACATAGTTCTGGAGAAGAAGCTGAATATTTTACATCTTTGATCCATAGACAACAGGAAGAAAACCCTCTCACTTGGTATGACTTAAGCATATAAGAGGCCTCAAAGTCGTCCTCCACAGTGGCACAAATCCTCCAATAAGACCACACCTTCTCCAACAACACCACACCCTCTAATAGGGCCAATTTCATTCAAACTATCACTGTAATCTCATGATTTTAGCAAGGCAAAGGGAATGGGGAAGAAAGGCAGGGCTTTCTAGAACCATATTTCCATGCTTATTGTAACTAAAGTTCCTTCATAATTAGTAAGTTGTGTGTGTGTATATATGTATATGTATGTACATGCAAAAGTAACAACAGAGCTCTAATATGAGAGTGATTGGGTTTATATGGGGGAAGTAGGAGGGTGAGAGTGAAAGAAGAATGTTACATAAATATAATTTTTATGTTTATAAATGCAAAAATAATTAATCAAATAAATATGTCCCCAGTTGTGTCCTTATCTGGCAGTAGGATGGTTTGTCCCTGAGTCTTGTTCATAAGAAGCAGTAATCCCCTCCTGAAGGCAGAACCTCTGTACATACTTACCATCAAAAAGCCCTTCTTCTTGATTCTATCACCTTTGGGAACAGACAACCACCTTTCTTCCTCTTTCACTAATTTCCATCTATGTGAGTCTCAGATTTTGTGAGTGTACTCAAGTGCGAAGTAGATATTGATATAACACCATGATCACAATAAAAGAAGAACACTCAAGCAAGAGTGATAGGACAGTATGTTTGTTTGGAGGAATAATATCCCATCCATAAGTTGCAGTCTCCACCATGGAAAGTTTAAGAAACTTGAATACAATTGCTCTGAATCATTGGATAATTGCATAGAGTCATGATGTGCTTCTAGGTTTCAAGTCTTTTTATCTAGAACAATGCATTTATGGACACATGTAACTAGTTATTTTTTTCAAGGAATAGAAATTTTTCTCAGTAGTGAAGAGAATATGCTGCTCTTGCAGAAGAACTGAATTCAGTTCTGAAGACCCATGTCAGGTGTCTCACAACTGACTATAACTCTAACTACAGGGGCCTTGGATGCCTTTCACATGCACATGCAATTGTGTATACATAACCACCCATTTCACACATATAAACATAATTAAAGAAATAATAAAAATATTTTCTTTAATTTTTGATGTATTTATTGTTTAAATACCCTTTATTCTTATATGTTTCATACGTAAAACAATTTCTTTAGAGTTGATTTAAGTAAGTTGCAGTAAGTTGTATGTGGAAGTGCATAGGGATCAGAACACAACCTCTAAGACTTGGCAGCATCTTTCTATTACATGGGTCATCAGCTTTAGTAGAAAGGGATTTAACTTCTGAACTGTTTTACTGGCCATAAATGTTCTTTAAGAACTTTCATTATACAGGATGATAGGCAACAAGAAAGAAAACATAAGCATCTGCCATTTTTATATAACTATCTCTAAATAATCATTTGACTAACATGGGCTGTGCAGGTGACAACACCATTTGGATAACTGTAGCTAGTTGCTATCATAAAAAACCATTGTGTATTCTACTTTTTACTTTATTAACTATACTATATATAAAAATTCTGATTATAGTACTTCATATTTTCTACTTTATGTGGTAACAATTCTCCACACTCCTCTAGATTTCAAATCACAATGATGCTTTGAAAGGGGGGGTCTCTGGATATAGCTTGAAATCCTTTGTATCATACTAAACAGTTTCTTATAATTTCCCAAGAATTTGTTTCCACTCTTCATTAATCTTACAGAGACAGAGGGTTTATATTTGGTTTCTAGAACCCACATAGCAGAGTTCAAGGGATCAGAAGCCTTAGTCTGTTCTCCATTGATTCCCTGCATACACATGGTGCCTATCAACTTATAAACTTATGTAGTGATGCAAACAAACATGTAAATATAAAAAATAAATATTAATAAAGTTTCAGGATTGGAATCTAATCTACTTGTAGTTTCAAAGGAGATTAGTCACTAATAAAGACCTTCTATGGGATTCCCTCACATTGTGGCTTGATAATCAAAATTTCTATGAGAAAAGGCCACCTACCATGAATTTTCAATGAGTCAAAGATGTATGTCATGGCATAACATGTTCCTTAAAGTGACATTGTTAATGATCATGGTCCTATCAAAACTAACTTGGGAAAATGCTATGATTTATTTGTGCAGTGGCCTTTTAGAACCTTTGATCATCCCAGTATGTTTGGGAGAGGATGATCTATGTGAAAGATTTATCTCAGCAGCAAACACTCACTTGTCTCATTAGAAACTTCATTTTCTGGGCAGGGGATGCAATCAAAACAGCAGGCTGCAATTCCCTCCTGAAAGAATTTTCTGAATCCAGGACCACAATCAGCACTGCACACAGAGGGCATCTGAGGAAAATTAGACACATGCTGATATAAGGAGTTTTACTTACTTCTTCCATAACAAAATTATATTAGTATGTTGAAATATCAATAAGTTTATTTTATATATACCAAATGAGTGACCACATTAAACTTAGTATATTTTATAATGCCAAACAAACAAATGTGATGGCATTGTGTTCCCTGAAATATTGACCACCCTAATAAGCTTATCTGGGGTCAGAGACAGAACAGCCACAATATTAAACATAGAGGATAGGCAATGGTAGCACACGCCTTTAATCCCAGCACTTGGGAGGCAGAGCTAGGCAGAAATCCATGTGTTCAAGGATACAGTCAAGCATGTTGACTAATGCCTTTAATCCCAGAAAGTGAGCCTTTAATCCCAGGGAGTGGTGGTAGAAAGCAGAAAGGTATATAAGGCGTGAGGACCAGGAACAAGAAACATTTGGCTAGTTAAGTTTTTAGGTTTTGAGCAGCACAATTCAGCTGAGAGCCATTCGAATATGAGGACACAGAGGCTTCTAGTCTGAGGAAACAAGATCATTTGAGAAGTTGGCCAGGTGAGGTTAGCTGTGGATTGTTCTGTCTCTCTGATCTTCCAGTGTTTACCCCAATAACTTGCCTTAAGTTTGATTTTATTAATAAAAACTTTTAAGATTCACGCTACAAGCAAATGTATGAAAAAAATCTGATGTAAGTTGAGTAGCTTCCCAATCTTAGAAATTTAGGAATAAGAATGGGTTTTTTGCTCTGGGCAAACACCATAGAGCTTGCAAACTGATTTTTTTAGTTAATTTCATCACCTTGACAAAAAGTACATTAAAAAGTTAGAGGGAAGCTTAACTAAAATATTTCTCTCCGTTGAACTAGCATGCTGTCATACTATTTATGCATTTTATTAATGGGTAATTGATGTAGGAGTGCCCAGTCCACTGTGGGTAGTGCTGTCCCTAGACAGGGCTGTAGGAGAAATCAAGCAGAGCAAAGCAGTAGACAATGTTCCTTCAGGGTCTATACTTTAGTTGAAGGATCCAGATTCCTGCCTTGTCTTCCCTTTACTGTAACCCATGAGCCTAATCAACACTTCCTCCTCAGTTTACTTATGGTCAGTGTTTAATCACAGCAACAGTGCAGCAAGCTAGGATAAATGGATATCGGAAAGATGGGAAATATCTCTTCAAACCTCTGACAGCAGACATGAACTCCAATAAATAGCACTGCAAAGCATGACAAACAGAGAGTAAAGAGAAAAACAGCTAAGTAGGCAGATCCTGGTGTATTTCTGGTGACAAAGTGCTGAACTGATAAGTATTGAACTGAAAGGTGGAATGTTTCCTGAGGTGAAAGGGCCTTATAATGCCTGCAAATATTTGGGGAACTGGAATAAAAGTGAGATTGTTTAAAGTTAATTATAGGATTTCTTAAATTTTAAAATACAAAAACTTTATATAATCAAAAACCTGGTGATAGGGATCTATATACTGTTTAACACAGCTGCTGATGTTTAGGTGCTCACATGCCATCCTTTGTTGAGTATTGAGTTCTGTGTCAGAACCACAGTGTCTCCTATGCATGGGCTCTTTCACGTTCTCCACAATGTGATCAACTACAAATATTCCTTTTTGTTGTGGTTTTCTTTAAACAGCGTTTCACAATGTATTGTTGGTATATCTCAACTAACTATATATAGTAGGTTAACTAAGATCACATAGAGATCCTCCTCTACTGTCTCCCAAATGCTGGAATTAAAGGTGTAAGCTACAAGTGGGCACATTCCTTGCCTTATTTATGTATTTCATGTTTACATTTTTTGTACTTGTTATGATATTAAGGATATTTTGAAGATGAGTGGAGAAAACGTATCTGCTCATCCAATTTTGTTTTTATTCTTCATTAAATTATTTATTTTATTTGCCAACCACAGTTTCCCCTCCCTCCTCTTATCCAGTTCCCTCTCCACCATTCCTCTCTGCTACAACACCCACTCCTCAGAAAGGGTAAGGCCTTCCATGGGAGTCAAAATAGCATGGCATACCAAGTTTAGGAAGGACCAAGCTCCACCCCCCTGCATCAAGCTGGGTGATTAATCCCACCATAGGGAATAGGTTCTTAAAAGACAGCTTATATGCCAATGACAGATCTTGGTCCCACTGAAAGGGACTACAAACAGACCAAGCTATACATTTATTACCCACATGCACAGGAATTAGGTAAGTCCCATGAAGGCTCCTTAGCTGTTGGTCTAGATTCCCTCAGCTTCCACTACTCTGGTCAGCTGTCTCTGTGGGTTGACCTGTCATGATCTTGACCTCACTTGCTCATATAATCCCTCCTCTATTCAACTGGACTCCCAGAGATTGGCTGAGTGCTTGTCTGTGCATCTAATCATCTGCTTCCATAGTTACTAGATGAAGACTCCATGATACAATTAGGGAACTCACCATTATGATTATAGGAGAAGGCCAGTTCAGGTACCTCTCTAGGAATCCTAGCTGGGTCATTCTTGAAGAATCCTATGTGTTTCTCTGGTACCAGCTTTCTCCCTATCCCCATAATGCCATAATTACCCCCTCTCTCAATATATATCCTTCATTGCTCTCCCTCTCCAATCCTCCCCCAACTGGGCCACCTCAAAACCTCATGTCCCCATCGCTCAGTTTATCCAGGAGATTCCAGCAATTTCCCCTCCTAGGGTGATTCATGTGTCCCTCTTAGTGTCCTCCTTTTTAACTAGCTTCTCTGGGGCTGTGGAGTGTTATCATTTGCTTTCCATCTTATGTTCAGTTTATGAATGAGCACATATCATGTTTCCGTATCTGGGTCTTGGTTAACTCACTCAGGATGATGGCCCCCATCCAAAGAATGGATAGAGGAAATGTGATACATTTGCATAATTACTCAGCAGCAAAAAACAACAACAACATGAAATTTTAAAGCAAGTGGATGTAACTAGAAAAAATCATCACTGTCCAATTTTTGCTCATTTCTTTTGAGGGAGGGTCTGTATATGCAATCCTAGCTCACTTGGACTCACTATGTACACCACACTGGCCATAAACTGAGAAGGTTTTGCCTGCCTCTCCATCCAAGAGTTTGATTATAGACATGCACCACCACATATGCCTGGCCTCACTAGGACTTTTATTGAAATCCTTTGAATTTCTCTTCCTATAGTATAATGTTGTCAATAAGATTGTCATAGAAATAACTTCTTATGTGATTGGGCTGGGAAAAATTATTTAACAAAAAATAAAACTTCAATAAGTCAAGATGTGTTCCTTTTATTATGTTAGGTTTTTGTTTTTAACTTTTAAATCTGAATGGATAGTGGACTTTGTTAAGAGCACTTTCTGCACATATTTGGATTATCATGTAGTCCTATGCTTGAATCTATTTATGTGCCCCATTTACTTAGCTGACCTGCATATGCTGAACCATCCCTGTATCCCTGGAATGAAGCTATGTTTGTCACAGGGACAGAACTTTCTGTTGTGTTGTTGACTTATATTAGTCAGTGTTTATTTGAGAATTTTTCCACTACATCCATCCAAATGTTTAGTCTCTTATTTACTTTATTATGTTCCACTTCCTCAAAATTCTTTCCCTCCATATTTACAGAAGGAATCTCTCTACATTTGTAAGTAAGGTTTGTTTTTAGAAGAAAAAATGAATGTTGGTTTGACAAAACAATCTTTTTGTTCATGTATTATGATTAGAGAATGTGAAGATTGACATTGATTTTATATTGATAATTATTTGCTAATTATTGTCCATTTTTGTTATTGCAATATTTGATACAGTATATAACACTTGTTTTTATAACTGGTGTTTAATGCTTGTTGTCTTTCTCTTCCTTGACCACTCATATTTATCTTACTTTTCAGTGTGTAGTAGTTCTTCAAGCATCTTCCATAGAAATGTTAGAGTGGTTATGAATTCCTATAACTCATATACATCACTGAACATTGGTCTGTCTGGGTATTTGTTAGGGTCCTTAAAGAACTTACAGAATGAATCTGTCTCTCTGTCTCCCGCACTCTGTTTCTCTGACTTTCTCTCTCACATATACGTATATATGGATTCACACAATTTATTAGAATGTCTTCTAGGATGCAGTCTAGCTAACCTAACAATCACTAGGTATAAATGACAATCCAAAAATGTAGAAACTTCTCATTCTATGATGTGGAATGTGTCAGCTGATCTTCAGAAAACACTTAAATACCATAGATGTTGGTTCTAATGCCATTGAAGAAATGGACTTGCTAGCAAGGTGAGAGAAAGCAGACAAAGAACACGTTTCCTTTTTCAGTATCCCTATATAGGCTTCCAACACAGAGTGGGATTTTCAAAATCAAATGATGTAATTTAAAGTTGTTTCTTTCCAACTTAAGACCCAGATAAAAGATGTGTCTTTTCCCTGGTTAAAAGATGCCAATTAAAGGCATGACTTTCTTTTTCTTCTTTTTTGGGGTTTTGTTTTAGAGACATGGTTTCTCATTGTAGCCCTGGCTGTCCTGGAACTAACTCCCTCTGTAAAAGAAGCTGGCCTAGAACACAAAGATCCCTCTGCCTCTGACTCTCAAGTGCTCAGATTAAAGGCATGCACCACCATCACCTGTTATAAGGCATATCTCCCTATCTCAAAGATCTGGGTAACAAATTGATCTTCCTACTTCAAGTTAAGTGAAAATATCTCTCAAGTGTGGCCTCCATTTTTGGTTTTGATAAATTCCAGACACACTCAAGTTTATACCCATGAAGAGACTCACAGCCTCCTTTGACTATAAATAACTTTCTTGGGTACAGTAACATCTCTAACTGCTTGGATTGCATAACTGTTACTCTCCCCTTTTAAGAGAGTTCATGAAGGAATCTGCTGTTATCTAGAAGAGGCCTCTTTATGAAATTGGTTTCCCTCTCTGCAACTGTCAATTTCCTTCCTTTATATGTATAAATCAACTTTTAAGTAAGATGTGTGACAGGAAGGTTCTTTTCTGATGTTAAGTGTCCTGCCTCAAGATGGCCACCTGTCTCACTATATTTTGGAAAATTCCCATTGTATTTTACTGGATATATTGTTGATGTCATTGTGAGTCCTTCTTCTTCTCTTCTGCCCATTGTTTGTGAATTTGATTGTTTAATGGTATCCCCCTCCCTGGTCCTATATATATTTCATTTGTCCTAATTTTTATCTTTGTCACAATTTCAGTTTTCTAATTCTTCTGCCTTGTCTTCAAGTCTGCCAACTTGTCTTCAACTTTAAATATTCCTTTAGAAAAAAGTTTTACTGAGATATTTTGGATTTATTTTATTTCCTTTGCCTATTTTAGTTTGACTTTTTCATAATTTTGTACATTTAGGAATGCATCTGTCACATGTTCTCTCAGTTCCTTATTGCATGTAAGTTTTTTTAATCTCATTCCATTGTCCTGAAGGTGATTTGTGTCCTGTTTGGCATTCTGGAACATTATTATAATCATTCTTTGAATTCTTTTTTCAGTATGTCATTGAACATACTTATATTTAAGGCTATGACTGCAACTGCGTCCTGACCACTGTCTACCACCCCCCAGCTCCACTGCTCACCTTGAATATTTGGTTTTCTGGAAATGCAGCAGCCTGGCCAGAGTGAACATCGCTATGGTTCCATCAGTGCCTAGCCCCGGGCTGGGACGCTGGAAACGCAGGGAGTCAGTGCAGGAGGCACTGCAGGTTGGAAGGGCATCAGATGCTACCACAGCTCCAGGGCCCTGAACAGACCACATGGGCTGCCCCTGGAGCCCTGAGGCCTCAAGCCTAGAGTCTCCGGATAGCAAATCCCGAGTATATGGAGGTTTTTTTAATTTTTTAATTTATTTTATTTTATTTATTTATTTATTTTGGTTTTTCGAGACAGGGTTTCTCTGTGTAGCTTTGTGCCTTTCCTGGAACTCAGTCTGTAGCCCAGGCTGGCCTCAAACTCACAGAGATCTGCCTGGCTCTGCCTCCCAAGTGCTGGGATTGTTTTTTTTATAAATATTTTTATTTTATAATTAATTTAATTTTACATATCAGCCAGGGATTCCCCTGTCCTCCTTCCTCCCATCCCCGAGCCTTCCCCCCCAATCCACCCCCCATTCCCACCTCCTCCAAGGTAAGGTCTGCCCTGGGGATTCAGTCCAGCCTGGTAGATTCAGTTTAGGCAGATCCAGTCGCCTCCTCCCTACACCAAGGCTGAGCAAAGTGTCTCAAAATAGACCCTAGGTTCCAAAAAGCCAGCCCATGAATCAAGGACAGGTCCCAGTCCCACTGCTGCGGGGTAGTGGGTGGGGGGCTCCCAAACAGTTCAAGCTTATCAACTGTCTCACTTATTCAGAGAGCCTGGTCCAGTTCCATGGGGGCTCCTCAGCTATTAATTCACAGTTCGTGTGTTTCCACTAGTTTGGCTATTTGTCCCTGTGCTTTTTACAATCATGGTCTCGATATCTCTTGCTCATATCATCCCTACTCTCTCTCTCTCTCTCTCGCAGGTTGGATTCCTGGAACTCCACCTGGGAATTAGCTGTGGATCTCTACATCTGCTTCCACCAGTCACTGGATGAGAGTTCTATCATGACAGTTAGGGTGTTCAGCCATCTGATCATCAGAGTACGTCATCTCAGGCACTCTCTTGACCATTGCCAGTAGTCTATAGTGGAGGTATCTTTGTGGATTTCTGGGGACCTCTCTAGCACTCTGCTTCTTCCCATTCCCATTAGGTCTTCATTTATCATCATATCTCTTTCCTTGTTCTCTCACTCTGTTCCTGATCCAGCTGGGACCTCCCATTCCCCTAAGCTCACTTTCCCCCTCCCTTGTCCTCCATTACTTCCCCCTCATGTCCAGTTTGCTCCTGTAGATCTCTTCCATTTCTCTGTCGCTGGGTGATCCCTGTGTCTTTCTTAGGGTCCTCTTTACTAGGCAGCCTCCCTGGAGTTGTGAGTTGCAGTCTGGTTATCTTCTGTTTACATCTAGTATCTACTTATGAGTGAGTACATACCATGTTTGTCTTTCTGAATCTGGGTTACCTCACTCAGGATGATATTTTCTAGTTCCATCCATTTGCCTGCACACCTCATTATGTCATTGTTTTTCTCTGCTGAGTAGTACTCTATTGTGTATCTGTATCACATTTTATTTATCCATTCTTTAGTTGATGGGCATCTAGGTTGTTTCTAGGTTCTGGCTATTACAAATAATGCTGCTATGAACATAGTTGAGCGTGTGTCCTTGTGGTATGATTGAATATTCCTTAAGTATATGGCCAAGAGTGGTATAGCTGGGAGGTTGATATTGAGGGAGGTTGATCCCCAATTTTCTAAGAAAGTGCCATATTGATTTCCGAAGTGGCTGTACAAGCTTGCATTCCCACCAACAGTGTAGGAGTATTCCCCTTGCTCCACATCCTCTCCAACATAAGCTGTCTTCAGTATTTCTGATCTTAGCCATTCTGACAGGTGTAAGATGGTATCTCAGAGTCATTTTGACTTGCATTTCCCTGATGATTAAAGATGTTGAGCAATTCCTTAAATGTCTTTCAGCCATTTGAGCTTCTTCTGTTGAGAATTCTCTGATTAGCTCTATAGCCCATTTTTAATTGTACTCTTGGGAATTTTGATGTCTAAACTTTTGAGTTCTTTGTATATTCTGTATATCAACTCTCTGTCAGATGTGGGGTTGGTGAAGATCTTTTCCCATTCTGTAGGCTGTCATTTTGTCTTATTGACTGTGTCCTTTGCCCTACAAAAGCTTCTCAGTTTCAAGAGGTCCCATTTATTAATTGTTGCTTTCAGTGTCTGTGCTACTGGTGTTATATTTAGGAAGTGACCTCTGATGCCAATGAGTTCAAGACTAATTCCTACTTTCTCTTCTATCAGGTTTAGAGTAGCTGGATTAATGTTGAGGTCTTTGATTCACTTGGACTCAGGTTTTGTGCACGGTGACAGATATGGATCTATCTGTAGTCTTCTACATGTTGACATCCAGTTATGCCAGCACCATTTGTTGAAGATGCTTTCTTTTTTCCGTTGTACAGTTTTGGCTTCTTTGTCAAAAATAATATGTTCACAGGTGTGGATTAATGTCAGGGTCTTCACTTAGGTTCCATTGGTCCACATGTCAGTTTTTATGCCAGTACCAAGCTGTTTTTTATAACTGTAGCTCTATAGTAGAGCTTGAAGTCAGGGATCATGATGCCTCTAGAGGTTATTTTATTGCACAGAATTATTTCAGCTATTCTGGGTTTTTTGTTTTTCCATATAAAGTTAAGTATTGTTCTTTCCAGGTCTGTGAAGAATTGTGTTGGTATTTTGATGGGGATTGCATTGAATCTGTAGATTGCTTTTGGTAAGATTGCCGTTTTTACTATGTTAATACTACTTATCCATGAGCAAGGGAGATCTTTCCATTTTCAGACATCTTCTTCAATTTCTTTCTTCAGGGACTTAAAGTTCTTTTCATACAGGTCCTACGCTTGCTTATTTAGAGTTAAACCAAGGTATTTTATATCATTTGTAGAAACTGTAAAGGGTGATGTTTCTCTGATTTCTTTCTCAGTCCATTTGTTATTTGTATATAGGAGGGCTACTTTTTTTTTTTTTAGTTAATCTTATATCGTGCTACATTACTGAAAGTGTTTATAAGCTGTATGAATTACTTGGTCGAATTTTTGGGGTCACTTATGTATACTATAATGTCATCTGCAAATAGTGAAAGCTTGACTATTTCCTTTCCAATTTGTATCCCCTTGATATCCTTATGTTGTATTATTGCTCTGACTAGAACTTCAAGTGCTATATTGAATAAGTATGGGTTGAACAGACAGCCTTGTCTTGTTCCATTTTAGTGGAATCGTTTTGAGTTCTCTCCATTTACTTTGATGTTGGCTGTTGGCTTGCTGGAAATTGCCTTTATTATGTTTAGGTATGTTCCCTGTATTCCTGATCGCTTCAAGACCTTTATCATGAAGGGGTGTTGGATTTTGTGAAAGGCCTTTTCTGCATCTAGTGAAATGATCATGTAGTTTTCTCTTTCAGTTTGTTTATATGGTGTAGTACATTGACAGGCTTTCATATGTTGAACCACCCTTGAATCTCTGGGAATGAAGCCTACATAATCACGGTAGATAATTGTTTTGATGTATTCTTGGAGTATGTTTGCCAATATTTTATTGAGTATTTTTGCATCAATGTTCATGAGGGAGATCGATCTGTAGTTCTCTTTCTCTGTTGCATCTTTGTTTGGCTTGGGAATCAGGGTAATTGTAGCCTCATAGAAGGAGTTTGGCAATGTTCCTTCTGTTGCTATTGTGTGGAACAATTTAAAGAGTATTGGTATTACCTCTTCTTTGAAGATCTGGTCAAATTCTGTACTGAAACCATTTGGTCCTGGGTTTTTTTTGGTTGAGAGACTTAATGACTGTTTCTATTTCCTTAGGGGTTATTGATCTATTTAAATACTTTAGCTGGTGTTGATTTAACTTAGTTATGTGCTACCTATCCAGAAAATTGTCCAGTTCTTTTAAATTTTCCAGTTTTGTGGAGTGCGGGTGCTGTGGGATGTTCTGTATGGCAAATGTGTTGCTCTGATTGGTCAATAAATAAAACACTGATTGGCCATTGGCTAGGCAGGAAGTATAGGCGGGACAAGGAGGAGAATAAAGTTGGGAAGTGGAAGGCTGAGTCAGAGAGACACTGCTAGCCGCCACGATGACAAACAGCATGTGAAGATGCCAGTAAGCCATGAGCCATGTGGCAAGGTATAGATTAATGAAAATGGATTAATTTAAGCTGTAAGAACAGTTAGCAAGAAGCCTGCCACGGCCATACAGTTTGTAACCAATATAAGTCTCTGTGTTTACTTGGTCGGGTCTGAGTGGCTGTGGGACTGGCGGGTGATAGAGATTTGTCCTGACTGTGGGCCAGGCAGGAAAACTCTAGCTACATACAGGTTTTTGAAGTATAACCTGATGATTCTCTGGATTTCCTCATTGTTAGTTGTTATGTCTCCTTTTTCATTTCTGATTTTGCTAATTTGGATGCTCTCTCCCTGCCTTTTGGTTAGTTTGGATAAGGGCTTGTCTATCTTGTTGATTTTCTCAAAGAACCAACTCTTTGTTTCATTGATTATTCTCTTTATTTCTATTTTATTGATTTCAGCTCTCAATTTGATTGTTTGAAGTCTATTTTGCTGGATATCAGGATGGCTACACAGCTTCCTTCTTAAGACCATTTGATTGGAAAGACTTTTCCCAGCCTTTTGTTCTGAGGTAGTGTCTTTCTTTGAAATTGAGATGTTTTTCCTGTATGCAGCAGAAAGATGGGTCCTGCTTTCCTATCCATTCTGTTAGCCTGTGTCTATTTATAGGTGGGTTAAGTCCATTGATATTAAGGGATATTAATGACCAGTGATTGTTCATTCCTGTTATTTTTTGGTGGTAGTGTGTGTGTACTTCTTTTCTTTGGGGTTACTGTTGTGAGGTTATCTATTGCCTGTGTTTTGGGGGTGTATCTGATTTCCTTAGGTAGCAATTTTCCTTTTAGTACTTTCTGTACAACTGGGTTTGTGGATAAGTATTGTTTAAATCTAGCTTTGTCTTGGAATGTCTTGTTCACTCCGTCTATGATGACTGAAAGTTTTGCTGGGCATATTAGTCTAGGCTGGCATCCATGGTCTCTAAGTGTCTGCATTACATCTGTCCCAGTAATTCTGGCTTTCAAAGTCTCCATTGAGAAATCGGGTGTTTTTCTGATGGGTTTGCCTTTATAAGTCACTTGGCCTTTTTCCTTTGCTGCTCTTAATATTCTTTCTTTATTCTGTACATTTAGTTTTTCATTATTATGTGGCAAAGAGACTTTTTTAGGGAGTCTAGTCTGTTCGTTGTTCTATAGGCTTCTTGTATCTTCATAGGTATTTCCTTCTTTAAGTTGGGAAAGTTTTCTTCTATGATCTTGTTGAATATATTTTTTGTGCCTTTGAGTTGGTATTCTTATCCTTCCTCTATTCCTATTATTTGTAGGTTTGGTCTTTTCATGGCATCCCAAATTTCTTGGACATTTTATGTTATGACTTTTTTGTCTTTGGTATTTTCTTTGACTGACGAATCTATTTCCTCTATTGTATCCTCTACACCAGAGTTTCTCTCTTCCATCTCTTGTATTCTGTTGGTTATGCTTGCATCTGTGTTTCCTGTTCGTTTACTCAGTTTTTTTATTTCCAATATTCTCTCTGTTTGTGTCTTCTTCATTGTTTCTATTTCCCTTTTCAGGTCTTGAACTGTTTCCCTCACCTGTTTAATTGCTTTTCCATGATTTTCTTTAAGGGATTTATTGTTTTCTTCCTATTTTTTATTTGTCTTTTTCTCTTTTTCTTTATAGACTTCTTCCAATTTTTTATTTCTTTTTCTCAATTTCTTTATTGATTTCTTCCACTTTTTTGTTAGTCTCTTCCTTAATTTCATTTTTCATTTTTCTTAAAAAGCCTCTAGCATCTTCATGATGCTATTCTTAATGTTGCTTTCTTCTGCTTCTTCTACCTTGTGATGTTCAGGTCTTGCTGTTGGAGGAGGGCTTCGTTCTGGTGATGCTGTATTGCTCTTTATGTTGTTGTATGTACTTCTGCCTTGACATCAGCCCATCTCTTCCTCTAATGGGTATAAGAGGTACCTGTGTCTTAGTGAGTTGCTGTTGGTCCACTCTGTGCTTGTTGTGTCTGTGGCTCAGGGAGCCATCTCAGCCCTATCTTAGCTCTTGGTCTAATTGGAGCAGGCAGATTCTGTGTCTCGGGGAGCTTCTCTTAGGTCAACCCAAGCTAGTTGATTCTGTGGCTCACTGATCCACTCTTGGTCTTATCAGGGCTCTTGGTCCAGTCACAGCTGACAGATTCTGTGTTTCAGGAAGCCTCTCTTGGTCCACTGAGAGGTGGCAGATTCTACTTATCTGAAAGCTACTCTTGTTCTAATGGGGGCTGGCAGATTCCCTTTCTCCTGAGGTTACTCTTGGTCCAGTGACAGCTCTTTGTCCAATGAAAACTCTCTCTAGGGCTGATGATAGCTGAGGGTTGGTTTCCTAGCCTCAGGAAGTTGCTGGGGTCTCCAGTGGATGGGTATGGGGGCAGGGCTTGTAGATTGCAGGATCCACTGGGAGATCTTGGTGAGGGAAGGGCCTTCCCGCAGGAGCCCTGCCTACTGGCTAGAAACTGGGGCCGAGTTGGGCCGGTGTTCCCGGGGGGAATGTTTGGGGCCCAGGAATGGGTCCTAGGGGCAGGGAATCACTGGGTATGAAGAGTCCCTCACCTATAGGATCAATGAGAGCTGTCAGAAAGTTTGGATTGGATACCTTAAAACTACCTACATCAGAATTCATTCCTTTAATATACCTTAGGTTCATAGAAGTATACATCATTTATAAATTTCCAAAGCCATTTCTTTTACTACCAATAATACCTCCTCCCCACACAGATGAGAAAAATAGGCACACCCTTGTTTGTTTGAGAGAACTATAAAGAATTAATGGGACCAAGAAATGTTCCTCTATTGAGTAATTTTTTTTTTTACAAAACATGCTTTTAGGCTGGAGAATTGGCTTGACTGTCTATAACAATTACTGCTCATGTACAGGGTTCAAGTATGACTTTCAGCACCCACTGGGTGGCCCTGCACTGTCTCCACAATCCAGAGATACAAGCCATTGTTTTGGCATCCATATGCACCAGGCATACCAGTGTTGCAGAGACATATATGCAGACAAGACATCAATACACATTTAACAGAAAAAAGGAACAAAGAAAGAGAGAGACAAAGACAGAGAGAAAGAAAGAAAGAAAGAAAGAAAGAAAGAAAGAAAGAAAGAAAGAAAGAAAGAAAGAAAAAACAAAGTTATAATTCATAGGGTATCTAAATGGGCCATGAAAATGTTATCTTAATATTTGGTTAGCGATGTTGGCAATTTAGGACCTGTTGGTAAAAAGGCTTAAAACAAATTACTTAATAATAATTAATGGTTTGCCTGTGTTTACTTTATTCCCCCTTACATTTACCTTCAGTCTTTCAGCATCTATGTCAAAGGTTTAGCAGTAAAAATTACAAGCACTGTGTAGTAATCAGAATGGTATCAAGAGGATATTGCTCATTTTACTGGAAATAATATAGTACAGTGGTAACTATTAATTTTCTCTTTGTAATAAAAACAAGAAACATGTTCTGGAATGATAAAAAAATCACTGTATGCATGGTATGCATGTCTGAGAACCTCGAAGAATTAACAAAATGTCACATCAAGAACTGAAAAGAAGAAACATAAAGAGGGAGGCTAGAAAATGCTTCTTAATGGAGACAGTCTATTTCAGTGCATCAGTTACAAGGCAGCACAAATGGACCCCCTTGACAGTGTTACTGCTGTGTGACAGAAATAATTACAGTTAGGTCAGACCCACCTGTCTACTTCCTGTGGCCCACTCTATCACGTCTTCATATAAATGGAGCTGTTGACCATGTGGAAAATATGGACTAAATTCTCCTATTTTCACCTTGAGTCCAAATCCATTTGGGAAATTCCAAATCTGGAAAATGTCATATTCTGCCTGTAGGTTTTCTCTCTGGTTCATATTCACTTTTTCTCCAACAGGATTAGTGAAGTGAGTCTTCCTCAGAAAGGAGTGCAGCTGAAAGAGAGGCAGCATTCTATATTGTGTGTGTCCTTCCTTGATGTCAGAAAACATATCCTGATTTCTTCTTAAAAGCAACGTTAATGAAGTTGTCCAGGGGAGAAACATAATAAGAGAAATAAAAGCAAGTGGATAAATAAAAGTATCATAACATTCCTAGTATTTAAGTTCTTTCAGAGGAAACTACCAAACAGAAACCCAGACATACATGCAGACACAAAACTTTGGTAATAAAAATGCACACGCACACACACACACAGAGATACAGAGAGAGAGAGAGAGAGAGAGAGAGAGAGAGAGAGAGAGAAAGACTCACATCCATACAGACATACATACATAATACAGATACATACAATATACACACACGTATATATGTCAGATACACACATCAAAATACAGTCAGAAACAGACAGTCATACTAACCCAAACAAACACACAGAAACAGAAACCTGAAAAACACAGAGGCTCACACACAAATGCACACATTTATAGACAAATACACACGGGGAGACATACACATATTGAAACACCCACAACAAGAAACATTGACATATACAAATTTATGCTCACAATCAAAGATTGACAGACAGACAGACACACACACACACACACACACACACACACATACACACACACATACACATACACACACACACACAGAAAAACAGATATTCATATGTGCAAGCAGATACACAAAACACTGAAGTAGTGACATGCAGCTGAACTGAAAAACACACAGGAAAATATACATAAAACAAACACATATACACAAAGACATTGACACAAGATAAATTTATGCTCAGTTCCACAGACAGATATGCAGATAGACTGATATACACAATATATGCAGCAACACAGATATACACACAGATACACAGAGAAAAAGAATCATTCTCCCATACACAGTGAGAACCATTCATTCACACGCGGACATATGTATGTCCAGAAACAAATAACAGCACCACTGTTACACAGTAATTCCTGTGTAATTACACACAGTGTGCCAAAGAAGGTCCCTAGAGCCTCTACACTAGGGCAGAATCAGTTGAGAACACTTGTGAAAGCCATCTCATACACTGATTACCACATGTTTGACAATCGATGAACAAGGGCTCATCTTCTCATCATGGAGAGGATTAATGAGGAAGGACTGTTATATTTCCAGTAATAGAAGAAGTAAAATGATATTCAGGTGTTCTGTAATTATGTTACTGATATTCCTTGATAAATTGTGTCCTCCACTCCATTGCTTTGACATTAATATTTATATCAGACTCTAGATTTAAACCTTACCAGGAAATAATTTCAAAATATTCCTATTTTGACTAAATATTTGCTAATCCAGTAAATTGGGGCATCTGACAGGCTCTTAAAGGCTATATTGATGACACATAATTTCATCCAATAGAAAAAACACTACCTTCAAGCAGTTACCATAGTGTTCATTCCCATTATACACATGTTGAAGAAGCATCTCATGGGCAGCATGGACTGCAGTATACACAGCATTATATATGTCATAACTGTCATCACTAAAGTCCATGTCAAAAGTCTGTCCCATTAGAAATTGTAATGAGGCATTGGATGAACAATTCTTCAGTGTCTTACACTTAGAAGCTGAGACTTCACAGTTAAAGTTCATCCATCCCAGCCTTGCAATGTATTCATCTGTGTATTTCAGAGGGTTCAGTGTCTGGACAAATGTTTTAAAACCAGAAATCTCAGAATGGTGGTGTGTAAAAGCTAGTGTCCCATGGGATGAGCCAACTGTGGAGTCTCTCTTACTTGTAGTGACATCCCACTGTGAGGTGGTCACCCATATTCTCTGTATACCTAGGGATTCCCACATTCTAAAGGTCACAGCTAAAGTACTGTCTGTGTCACCATAAATGATAACTACATTTGCAGATGATGTTATGATTTGGTTATAATACACTTCAGCTCTTGACATGTATAAATGCATGTTGGCTGGGATCATGCTTACAAAGGCAAAGCAGACTATATTTTTTTCCATCTCATTTCTCAAATGTGAGAGAAATTGGGTACCCTGGTCATTGTCAGAGATGGCCAGTCCTATCCAGTTCCAGTTGAAATGAAGCATCAAAGAGACCATTGCCAGGGGTAGAGCTGTGTCCTTGGGGGCCATCTGATATAGATAGGGAAATTTTTCATGATCGTTCAGGATAGGATGGAAAGGTCCATAGGTAAGCTGAAGGATCTAGGACACAGGGACCAGCATGAGGTAGTATGCACTTCTAAGAACTTGTAAACACACTTTCAGCAAAGAGTTCTATAAAAACTTCTTACCTATAATTTTTCCCTCATCTCAACTTCAAAAAAGGAAATGAAGTGACATCAAGTCTCTGAATAGTATCTTGAACCACACTCTTTCACATAATTCCACACACTCTTCTTAGCATCCTGGTATTGTTCCAACAGAGTCACAATTTATTGCAAACCCACACCACAAAAAATCTCACCTGTTGAGATAGGTAGGGGTCCAGCAATGTACCAAACATAGCAGATGTTTCCCAATTTGGTCCTGTCAGCACCACTAAACAAGTAGGCTCTTCATTACACTCATAATTAGGGTAAATATCTTGATTTTCTTCAGTTAAAGGCATGAGACTGTATAATTTTGACACAGCCTTACAACCATCTTTGGGCCAATGAAATACTAATGACTTATTTGGCAAAAGATCAGGGTTCCTATTGACTTCATCCACGGAAAACGTTAAGGCCAATGGAAACTGGATGTTTTCAGTTGGTGTTCTGTAAGAGGGTATGATAGTTATTATGGACAGAGACCTAAAAATAATCCTTTGTAGTCAATAGAAGGACTACCCAAAACTGGATGGTATTCCCAACCAGACCCAAATACTGAATCAAATGTCCTGTGCTGTGAAGTTGAAATGACATAATAAGCTGGATGTGGTGATATTTTATTGTGCTGAAATGTAGTAATATTTTATTTGTATGTTAATAGATAAAGTTTGGCTGCAGATCAGAGGGAATGGCAAGTCATTTTAAGTAAACACAAAAGTCAGGCAGTGGTAGCACATGCCTTAATCTGATCACTTGGCAGGCAGGGTCTCTGTGTTCAAGGCCATACTAGGGAACAGAACCAGGCATGGTGACCCATGCCTTTAATCCCACTACCAGCCATAGAGACCTGGAGGTCTGAACAGACAGGCAGTGACAAGGAAGTGAGGAAGCTAGGCTAAGAGCCAATGAGGGGACAGAACAGCAAGGCAATAAAGGTGCAGGAAAACAGGAAGTAGCACACACTTTGGAAGCTGTTGCATGGTGAGGTAAGGTTAGCTAGATACAGCTGCAAGGGGACAGAGCTGCAAGTGGCTGGACTGCTTTTGGGGTTACAGGGTCTGTGGCTCAGGCCCGGTTTGGCTCAGGCCAGAGCACGAAGCTAGAATTTTGCTATTTTTTTTTCTCCTGGTGTGTAATAGCCCACCCCCCTCTCTTTTAATTCCAATTTTGGACTACCAGCAGACTAGTTAGCTGCTTTTAAATTCGCTTGGACTGTTACTCTTCTAAGCAGACTTGGTAAGTCATTAAAGGGAGAAACTAGTTAAAAGAGAATTTTTCCTGTATTAAAAAATGGAAAACATTTTTACAATGGAACAAAATTGGTCTTTTTTTGATAACACGTTAGGCAGTCTGAAAATGGAACAATTAAATGAGAGGATAATTATTGTTGATGGGATGCATATAACATCAATTATGAGTATTGTTTGTTTAATCATCCTTATTATAGTATTAAAAAGGTTGTTCAATTTAAGTGCCAAGATAAAAGCTTTAGAAAAATCTGTTAAAATGATTTATAGAGAAATTCAGACCCAAAGAAAAGAAGTTAAAGGTGAAATTGTTTCAGGATTGACTTATATGGTTACAGAGAGACAGTCTGTTTTCAAACAATCAAACTTAATCTATCTGGTAACCTTACAGAAATTGCCTGCTTAAGGGCATGTACAAGCTAACTGGACTCTGGTGGAAATGGGAGATTTAAGGAAGCTATAGTATCCTATGGCATGCATTCTCCACTTGTAAAGCAAAAGTTAAACTCATGGCAAACTTGTAATAGGATTACTCCTCAGCATTGGAAAGAATTGGTAACAGCTGTCCTAGAGTCTGGAGCACAATTACAGTGGAGAACATGGTAAAAAGAGGAGGCTAAAACAATAGAAAACGGATGTAGAACAAGAGATGTGGAAATTTACCAGGATCAACTGCTTGGATAAGGCAATTATGCTGATATACAAAGATACTGTTTATATGATAACCAAACCTTAATTCTATGTCACATGGCAGCAATGAATGCATGGAACAGAATTGAGGAAGCAGGAAAAAAATTGAATCATTCACAAAAGGTATATAGGGTCCTGGAGAATCCTTCACAGATTTCTTACAAAGGCTGTCCTCAGCAGTATATAGAATAATACCAAATTCAGAAGCTGGACAGATAATAATTGAATGTTTGGCTTTTGAGCATGCAAATGAAGAATGCAAAAGAATAATCAGGCCATTAAAAGCAAGATCAGCACCCTTGGAGGATTGGATCAGGGACACAATTAATATTGAATCTCATGACATGACGAGATGTGGATAGAAGTGATTTCAAAACCTTTGAGGGAAAAAAAGTCAGAAGTTTTGGTTGTGGTAAACAAAATTATTAGAAAAGGGAGTGTGAACAGGGTGTTCCTAGAAAGAATGTTTATTCAAAGAACAATGGCAACAGAATGTCCCTCCATCCTGGATTATGCAGAAGATGTGGTAAAGGTAAATATTAGACCAACAAATGTAGATCAACAGGAGACAGAAAAGGTAATCCTTTGCCTCTGCCTTCAGGAAACTCCCAGAGGGGCCTCATGTAGGCCCCCACAGCAAATTCAGTTCAGACCTTTATGCCATCATAAAAGAAACCTCTACTCCGAGCAATTAAATAACCAAATGACTATTGAAATAAACCAGACAGCTCGGGAGGATAGAACAACTACAGCAGAAAAGTAGAAAATTCAGGAGGAACCATAAAGCAGATTTTTTACAAACTTCTCTAAATGAACAAAGACCAAAATTAAAAATATGAATAAATGATGTTTTCTTGGAAGAATTAGTAGACATGAGTATGGATGTGACAATAATTGCACCAGAATTTTGGCACCCAAATTGGCCTCTGCAGGAGGTAAATGTTCAGCTGTTAGGGAATAGAACATTATCTCAAGTGAAACATAGTGCAAGATGGCCCAAATGTGTAGGACCAGCAGGACAGAGAGGAAAATGATAGCCCCATGTGGCTAATATAGCTATGAACTTATGGAGCTGTGATCTAATACAACAATGGAATACTCAGATTAACATTCCTCCAACCTCAGAAACAAATCATAAACTAATACATGTTTCTGAGAGAGATATTAGAAGATATTATTCTAAAGAGCTATCAATAACCATCCAGATTGTACAAGAACAGGGCACAACAACCAATGATCTTCCAAAGACACCAACAGCTCTACCTTTAAAATGGTTAACAGACAAGCCTGTATGGGTTCAGCAATGGGCTTTAACAACAGAGAAACTGCAGGCTTTAGAAGAGCTGATACAAGAGCAGTTAAATGTTCAGCATATTGAAGAATCAACCAGCCCTTGGAATTCTCCTGTATTTGTTATTAAAAAGAAATCTGGTAAATGGAGAATGGTAACAGACATAAGAACAATTATCAAAGTAATTCAACCAATAGGCTCTCTACAATCTGGAATTCCTTTGCCTATTCTGTTACCTGAAGGATGGCCTCTTATAGTTATCAATTTAAAAAAAACTGTTGCTTTTCATTAGTTTGGCTATTTGTCCCTGTGCTTTTTCCAATCATGGTCTCAACAATTCTCACTCATACAACCCCTTCTCTTTCTCGCTGACTGGACTCCTGGAGTTCCACCTGGGGCATGGCCGTGGATCTCTGCATCTCCTTCCATCAGTCATTTGATGAGAGTTCTAGCATGACACATGTACTGTGAACCAATAGCTAAGGACCCCCCAACTGGATCAGACCCTCTGGATAATTTAGACAGTTGATTAACTTGAACGGTTAGGGAGGCCCCCAGGCAATAGGACCGGGACCTATCCTTAGTGCATGAGATGGCTGTTTGGAACCTGGGGCCTATGCAGGGACACTTTGCTCAGCCTGGGCGAAGGGAGGATGGGACTGGATCTGCCTTGATTGAATCTACCAGGCTGAGCTGAATCCCCATTGGAGTCCTTGCCCTGTAGGAGATGGGAATGGAGGGTGGGCAGGGGGAGGATAGAGAGAGCGGGCTTGAGGAGGGAGGACAGGGGAATCCGTGGACCTGGGACCGGGACCTGTCCTTAGTGCATGAGATGGCTGTTTGGAACCTGGGGCCTATGCAGGGACACTTTGCTCAGCCTGGGCGAAGGGAGGATGGGACTGGACCTGCCTGGACTGAATCTACCAGGTTGAGCTGAATCCCCAGGGGATCTTTGCCCTGGAGGAGATAGGAATGGGGGAGGGCTAGGGGAAAGGCAGGGGGGAGGACAGGGGAATCCATGGCTGATATGTAAAATAAAATTATAAAATAAAAAAGTAAAAAAAAATGTACATATCTTTGTATTACCATGTACTTGGTGATGGCGATCTATACATTCCATCAGAAAGTTCCTAATTCTTGTTTGCTAACTTTGCATTCTTTTTTTGCATCTCCTATGCACTGGATCATCTCATGTTCCCCCCAAATATGGATAACTACCATGCTTCCTTTCTGTTATGGTTGAAACAATGTCTCACTGTGTAGCGTTGGTTGAGGGCAACTGTCTTTCTTGACCAGGCTAAAATGTTTCCTTCTTCTTTGTATTCCTTTTTTCCCATTCCCCAACGTTTGAAGGACTATTTTGAAGAAGTGTGGGGAAAACGCATATCTCTGACCAGTTTCTGTTTAGTTCTGTCAAGGCAGGGTTTCCATATGAGACCCTCCCTGTCTGACTTGGATTTGCTACATAGGCCATCCTCTCTACAAGAGGGCAGAGATTTTCTGCCTGTGCTTCCAATGTGCTTGGATTAAAGACATGCACTACCACACATACCTGTCCTCATTTCTAATTTTAGTAAATATTATTTTTTTCTCTAATGTAGTACAATGATGTCCACAAATTTACCACAGTAAAACTTAAAATGTGAAGATGTGTTCATTCTATTCTTTCAGGCTTTGTTTTATTTTTTAACTCTGAAGGGATGCTAGATTTTGTTAAGTATCTTTTCTGCACATTTTTGAAGGAAAATGTAGTTGTATCCTTATATTTCATTATGTAGTGTATTACACTTAACTAATCTGCCTATGTTGAACCATACTTGCATCTCTTGAATGAAGCTAACTTGGACACAGAGATGGATCTTTCTGTTGTGTTGTTGAGTTTTCTTGGAAGATGTTTTTCTATTGCTCTAATATGGTAAGCACAAATGTGATTTTATTGCTGCCCTCAGAAAGGATTTTTAGCTCAGTAGCTACATCTTTAGCTCATATGTCTTTTCCAAGAGAATGATTATCCTTATTACTCTGAGGAAGAATATTAACTGCCTATTTCATACTATCTGAGCAACCTAAGATAGCACTTCAAATCAAGTTAGAAGACTTTTCTGAAGTTAACTCCCTTAAAAATCAATCCACTTTTTTTAGTTAGTCAGTATGAATTGGGTACCTTAAAACCACCCACATCAGAATTCTATCTATAATTATGCCCAGAACGTATATGGAATATTTCATTTGAATGTGTGGAAACAAACTGATGTAATGTTTAGTAGCTAGAAAACCCTAGAAATTTTTTATTACTACTGATACCTCCCATACAAAGAAGCAAACTAGATGTAATCTTATTGGTTTTAATGAACTATGCAAGAATTATGGGGACAAAGCAAGATTCCTCCAGTGAGCAAGTTTTTCATTGGGTATATTTCAAGGTTGGAGAGATGGCTCAGATGTCAATTATAATTGCTGTTCATGAAGAGGACCCAAATTTGATTTGCAGGTCCAATTCATTGGCAAGAAGCTCTCTCAAGTTCCCAGGATCCTGAATCACTCTTCTGGTATCATTACACATCAGTAATGCCAGTGTTGCACAGATATATACATGCAGACAAAATACCCATACCCACATAAATGAAAAAAAAAGAAATACAGACAAAGAATTAATTGCACTAAAATGCTATAAACTGTACTTAAGTAATTCGGCTATGAGCTTACAACAAAAATAAATACTGCTGTCCAAATGATTAATTATAGTTTAGCATAACTCAACATCAGCAACCAGAGTAGTCACTATTATCTGATGTGTCTGGGCATCTTCTAGTCTCATTTCCTTCTGGGTTCACAAACTCAAGGATACAGGAAAAGATACAATTCTGATGAACAATATGTGGACTGCACATGTCAACTTAGGAAAAAAAAATCCCACTAGAAACTCCAACTGCATGCCTGTCTAAAGTCACAGCGCTCATCCCAGATGAGAACTGAGGGCCTTGAAACACAACTCTACTACTAACTCTAAGTCTGAAGTTTTAAGAACTATCTTAGAGACCTTGGCTTACTTCAGAGTCTCTTTCTCTGAGGAGAAAAGGAGACTGACCATAAACCACATCAACAATGCACAATGCCCTGTGGCCAGAAAAGTTGCATTTTCTTTCTCGAAAAGGAAGGCAGTCTTTTCTTATTTGTTTTGGACTTTCAAAGCTTGATTTATAGTTAACTACAAACATCACTACTTTTGGAACGTTATAGAAAAATCCTTAGAAAAAATAATTCCAAACATTAGTCACACTGTTGAAATACCCATCCAATATTAATAATTTGTTCTTCAGTAAGAAACAGAATTCTTCATAGCAAATGCCCCAGAGCTGCCTCACTCAGGCGTCACAGCCGTTTCAACCCACACTGCTCACTAACTAGCTGTGTTTCCCCAGCCCTGGACACCCGCAAACCCTCTGTTGTTTCTAGGCACCTCTATCTGTGCAACAGAAGATCCCACTGGAGAGAGGCTGAAGACTAAGCTCACATTCTGGGTGCAAAGTCCTAGCAGCCGACTCTGTGCTTCCTATGGGAATACTGTCTGATGCACATGAGAGCAGACCCTGGGGAATGCTCTTGGGGGACAGGGGTTACTTTGCCTTGACTGGTTCTCGCTCTAACCAGCGAACCCTAACTTTCTGTTTATAATGATACTCTTTTAAAAAATCCTGTAACATTGATGGCAGAGGGAGCCCACCGATCCCATCATACGTGGTGAACCTGCAGATCACCGCAGGGCAGATATACTGCAGGCTGAAAGGAAAAGTCCTATTCAGTGATATCGTAAGCAATAGTTCAAAAAACATGTAAGAGCTGGGGTCTTTGTAATGTTCCAGAAGGCCCGTGACAGTGGAGGAGTGAAACATGCAAGGGTCGTGGGCATCAAAGCTGAAGTCGTGGTTCCACTGTTCGATTCGGGCATGCAGGGATCTGTTGTAGTGGCGGAAGTTCACAGAGAAGAGGTAGTCCTCCTGCGCAGAGTCCCTGAGAAAGAACGTGCCTTCAGGTTTCCCTTCCAGAGGGGCTTCTGCTTCGTATCACACCCCAGTAACAGGGATTGCCTGTGATCTGAAGCAAATCCGGCACAAGGCAGTGTATGTAATCGATCTGCGTATGAACTTTCCAAGCTCCCTGTCTGCTAACGTGTGAGTGGCTGTCCCCGGACACCTGGCGCTGCTTCTGCCTCCGTGACTGCAGACACAGGGTGGCGGAATCCTCTTCCGAGTCACAAGTCGTTTGTGGAACTGCAGCACCGTCTCCACTTATTTCCGTCATCCCCGGGGCTAACTTTGGTCCCAGATTACACAAGGTGTTAACCTGTGCAGTGACTTCAAAGGTGTGTATTTGTGCATTGAGCCTATCTTCCTCATCTTCTGTAGACACCAATGAGGGATCAAATGTATCAAAAAAACGTTGAATGTGGGCTCACAGGAGCTGTATGATGCTTAATCAAATGCCACTTCTGGGCTAGAGCTGAGCCAGCAGGAAAAGGGCATTTCTCCAGCATTAATTCAGAAAGACGATTTTTTTTTTTTTTTTTTTTTTTTTGGTTTTTCGAGACAGGGTTTCTCTGTGTAGCTTTGCGCCTTTCCTGGAACTCACTTTGGAGACCAGGCTGGCCTCGAACTCACAGAGATCCGCCTGCCTCTGCCTCCCGAGTGCTGGGATTAAAGGCATGCGCCACCACTGCCCGGCTTTTTTTCTTTTATTGGAAAAGAGAGGCTTTGACTTCTTGCTGTAAGTTCTCATGGGGAAACACAAACCCACAGTGTCCTGGAGCCTCTGCCTCAGAGAGTGGCTCCCGACCGCCCTGCTGGAAACACTGTCCATATCGTGCACCGAGCTGGCTCCATAGCACTGCTCTCACCTCTGAAGGCTGCTTCGAGTTCTACCAAATTTCTTCTCAGTATCCAGTGAACTCTGGGTCTTTGTGGAACAGGAATGTTTCTTCTTCCCTCCCCATGGGGCATGTCGAGAGTAGCAGTCTCTTCGAGCAAGCCTTGTTCCCGGGGTGGCGCACGAGTCACTGTCCTTCTCAATGCTTATTTCAACCACCTGAGGGATCTCAGCCGCGCAGTTTTGGTTTCCATCTTGCAAAGGTCTTTGAAGGGCTTAGTCCCAGCTGTAAGGCAACGTTTTCTCTTAAGGGACTGCTCTGCTGCTGGGGAGCGGACTCTCCCAGGCTGATGCTTTTCTCTTTGACAGACAGACACCTGCTGGAACTCACGTCCACCTTCTTGCTGCGGCTTCCTCCTTCGTGGTTGAACAGAGCCTGGCACCTGTGTTTCAAGTTGTTCCACATTTTCCCCACTTTATCCATTGATTAGAAGAGCGAGAGCGAGAGAGGGTAATGAAGGGCGAGGGTCGAGGGAAAGAGAGCTTGGGGGAGCAGGAGATCCCAGCTGGATCAACAACAGAGAGGGAGAACAAGGAATAGGAGACCATGGTAAATAAAGACCACATGAGAATAGGAAGAAGCAAAGTGCTAGAGAGGCCCACAGAAATCCACAAAGATAACCCGTACAACAGACTGCTGGCAATGGTCGAGAGACTGCCCGAACTGACCTACTCTGGTGATGGGATGACCAAACACCCTAATTGTTGTGCTAGAAACCCCATCCAACGACTGAGGGAACTGGATGCAGAGATCCATGGCTAGGCCCCGGGTGGATCTCTGAGAGTCCAATTAGCGAGAAAGAGGAGGGTTTATATGAGCGAGAATTGTTGAGACCAAGGTTGGATAAAGCACAGGGACAAATAGCCAAACGAATGGAAACACATGAGCTATGAACCAATGGCTGAGGGGTCCCCAACTGGATCAGGCCCTCTGAATGGGTGAGACAGTTGATTGGCTTGATCTGTTTGGGAGGCATCCAGGCAGTGGGACCGGATCCTGTGCTCATTGCATGAGTTGGCTGTTTGAAACCTGGGGCTTATGCAGGGTCACTTGGCTCGGCCTGGGAGGAGGGGACTGGACCTGCCTGGACTGAGTGTACTAGGTTGATCTCAGTCCTTGGGGGAGGCTTTGCCCTGGAGGAGGTGGGAATGGGAGGTGGGCTGGGGGGAAGGGGAGAGGGGCAGGAGGAGAGAACAAGGGAATCCGTGGCTGACATATAGAACTGAACTGTATTGCAAAAAAAAATAAAATAAAATAAAAAATAAATAAATATTTTTTTTAAAAAAGACTGTTGCTTTTCAACACCCTTACAAGAAAAAGACAGAGAAAGATTCACCTTCTTGGTACCTACATATAATAATTCTCAACCAGCAAAGAGATATCAATAGAGGGTTCTCCCACAGGGAATGTGGAATAGCCCAACCCTGGGCCAAAATTGTGTAGAACAGCCATTGGAATTAATACATAAACAGTTTCCTAAGTCTATAATTCATCATTACATGGACGATATTAGGTGTCCCATCATAGGTATTTGGTTCCTAAAAGCCTGTTGATGCACCAGGGATGGATTTTTTTGTTATTTTAATTTTGTCATTGTAGTTTTTGGTGGCAGTATGTTGCTTGGTAGAAAAATTTCTGCTATCCTGAGAGGCCTGCTCACTGAGGTTCCCATGTAAAATATATTTTTAGGACTGGGAGCTGAGACCGATTAAGGAAGAAAGGCCATGTAGGGAGATGGAAAGGGTTGGTTCCTTTGAAGCAAGGACACTAGGTTTTTCTACCAGTATGTCTTAGTTCCCTAGGAATGTGTTAGAGAGTCAAGAATGGCCAAAGCAGAAAGTCTGTTATAAAACTGAGAATGGTAATGTGTGATTTGACAGGGGAAGAATGGAAGCAGAGGTGAATATCTGTGGATAGCCAATCTGCTTCTCTGGCCATAGTTTTGTGAGTGTTCCCTGGGTATAGTTGCTCAGGTTGCATGGCTAGGAAAAAAGCATAGAGTATGGACAAGGAAGTTTGGTGAGGAAGATCTGTGTGATTCACTGGAGAAGTTGATGCAGCTGGCTGAAGCAGGTGATCGGCTCTATAACTGGGTATATGACATGGCATTTTTTTTTTTGAGGAACTGAAGGAGAGGTGAACATTTGCCGTTAAGTTTTATGCTTCCCTGCCTGGAGTGGACTATAAGTATCTAGGGAATGTCTCCTTGAATTTGGGGCTCTGTTAAAGCAATGAGTGAGAGGAGGAAAGTTAGGAGGGGGAGATTCCTGTGTTCCATTGGCAACAGGGTCAGAGGTAGGGAATTGAGTGCCCAACATGTAGTCTGCTGCTGAGATGGGGAAGGGATTGAGGGATTGGATTTGTTGGAATGGAGGGGAAGGTAATGATCTGCAGTTAGTCTATTAGCATGCATGAATTAAAGGAACACATGGTGCAAAGTAAACTTGATGTGTGTTTATAACAGAGGTTGTAACATAATCCCATGATGCAACTTGTGTAGCAGTGTAAGAAGCATCTGAGTAATTTTGCTTTTAATATTTCCTTACTATTTGCTAATTGACTGTTCAGAAAAGTTTTATGGTTTTCACATGTACTTTGAACATTGTGGGTTCCTGGGCAAATGAACAAATGACTGTTAACCCCAGATAAAGCACCAGTGACAGAGTAAGTCAATGATTCAACCCAACCATACACTTGTCAATCAAGTCTCTACCCTTTAACATGCCTGCCAACAAAACTCTTTATAGGCCATTTGCATGCTCTCCAGGTCTCTCTCTTAGTGCCAGCCTAGTCTATTCCCTGTTTTCATAACTGTTTCTACATTATCCCAGACCCCAATGGGGCAGAGTTTCCTATCTCTATCAGAGACAACAATGGCCACCAGAATTTCAAGTAGGCCACCCATCCTTGAACATCCCCCACTGTCTTTGTCCCCCCAAAGCTATCACCCATCCATAACCCTCCAGACCACAATGCAACAGACCCAAAATACTAAGTGAGTCTCTGATCAACTGGAGAACATGCAGAACTGTAAGATGTCCACATTGGAGGCCCACCTCTATACTATCCCACATTATGGTGCTCCACTCTATCTACAATCACAAATCCCTGTGCATCAGAGTGCCTCAGCCCCAACCTGGAAAGAGTTCCCCTGATGGACCAGAGGCCAATTCAGACACCAGAACTTTTTCCTCCAACTCAAGTGGAGATGTCTTGAAGAACCTCAGGCCAACTGGAGGGGAAAAAAGAGAAAAAAGGAAACAAAGGAACAAAACACATCCAAATAAGATGAACATAAAAATAAGCACCTAGGCTTATATTCACCACAAACTTAGATGCCTAGGCACAAGTGTAAGTATACAATCAACAACAGCTGAGGCAATATGTCACTAGCAATGCCAGCTGTCTTACTACAGCAAGCCCTGACTATTCCAACACAGCTGAAGTAGAATAAAAAAGACCTTAAAGCCAACTTCTTGGAGATGGTTGAGGACCTTAAGGGAGAAATGAAAAAAATCCCTGAAAGAAATAGAGGAAAAGACAAATGAAACAGTGTAGGAAATGAGTAAATCCTTTAAAGAAGGAGGAAAATCAGATGAAAGAGATGAATATAACTTTAAGACCTGAATGGATAGAACTTGAAAATGTCATCCTGAGTGAGGTAACGCAGACTCAGAAAAATAAACATGACATGTACTCACTCATATGTGGGTATTAGATATAAAGCAAAAAATAACCAGACTACAACCCACAGCTCCAGAGAAGTTAGCTAACAAGGACAACCCTAAGAGAGATGCATGAATTGCCCTGGGATGGGGAAATAGATGAATGAGTAAACTGAGAGGTGGGGAATAGCAGGCATGGGATCAGAGATGAGAACATGAGGGAACAAGAGTTGAGCTGGAGCATGAACAGAGTGGGAGAGCAATGAAAGAGATGCCATGCTAGAGGGAGACATCATGGGGACAGAGAGAAACTGGGTGCTAGGGAAGTTCCCAGGAATTCACAAGGATGACCCCAGTTTAGACTACTAGCAATAGTAGAAATGGTACCTGAACTGACCTACCCTAGTAATCAGATTGGTGAATACCCTAACTGTCATAATAGAGCTTTCATCCAGTAACTAATGGAAGCAGATGCAGAGAACCACAGCCAACCATCAGGCCAAGCTCCAGGAGTCCAATCAAGGAAAGAGAAGAGGGATTCAATGAGCAAGGAGCATCAAGATCATGATGGGGAAATCTACAGAGACAACCAAACCAAGATAAACTTTAGACCAACACCTGTAGATCCTCCATGGGAATCAACTAGGCCCTCTCCATAATTGAGGCAGTTGTATACCTTGATCTGTCTAAGGGGCCCCTTGGCAGAAAAATCAAGATCCATCCCTGATGCATGAACCAGATTTATGGAGCCCACTACCTACAGTTGGATACCTTGCACATCCTTGATGCGGGGGGTGGGGGGGTTGGACTTGCCTCAACTGAATGTACCAAGCTCTACTGACTTCCCATAGGAGGCCTTACCTTGTCAGAGGAGGGAATGGGGAATGGGTTAGGAGGGAATGCTGAGGGACGGGAGGAGGGAAAAGAGGGGAGTCTGTGGTTGGTATGTAAAATGAATAAATAATTTCTTAATAAAAGAGACCTGAAAATGAATTAGAAGCAATAAAGAAAACACAAACTGAGGGAATTCTGGAAAAGGAAAATCTAGGTAAGCAAACAGGAACTACACACATCAGCATCACCAACAAAATACAAGAGATGGAATAGAGAATCTGAGGCATTGAGTTATGAGAGAAAAAATAGATACAATTATCAAATGTTAGATCCTAAAAAACCTTGACACAAAACATTCAGGGATACTTGAACACTATGAAAAGGCCAATCATAAGAATAATAGGACTAGAAGAATGAGAAGAATCTTATCTCAAATTCCCAGAATATATTTTTTTCAAAATTGTAGAAGAAAATTTTCCTAACCTAGAAAAAGAGAAGCCTATCAAGGTACAAAAAAATTTAAAAAACACCAAATAGATTGGAACAGAAAAAGGATGCCCTTACAAAATAATCAAAAGATTAAATATACCTAACAAAGAAAGAATATTAAATACTGCAATGAAAAAGTTGTAGAAACATATAAACACAGACCTATCTGAATTTCATCTGACTTTTCCATGGAAACTATAAAAGCCAGAATGATGTGGTCAGGTGTACTGCAAATGCTAGGAGATCACAGATGACAACCCATACTACTATACCCAGCAAAACATTCAATCAATCCTCATAAAAGGAGAAAATAAGATACTCCATAATAAATCTAATTTAAACAATATCTAACCACATATACAGCATTAAAGAAGGTAACAGAAGAAAAGCTGAAACTAGGGATTTTAACTTCAACCATGAAAACACAGGAAATAAATAATTTCTTACCAGCAAAGCAAAGAGGCAAAACAAACACAAGTGCCACCATCAACAACAACAATAAAAAAAAACAGAAATTAACAATCATTGGTCATTGATATATCAGTGGTATCAGCTCCAAAATAAAAAGAGACAGACTAGCAAAAGTACAGACCTGGAAAGCATATTCATCCTTCTTCTGGAAATAATGAGTATACCTCAAAATCAAAATAGTCATACCTCAGATTTAATGACTAGAAATATATTTTAAGCAAAATGACCTAGAAAACAAGATAGTGAACCATTCTAACATCTAACAAAATGCACTCCAAACCAAAATTAACAAAAGGAGATGAGAAAGGATACTTACTACATATCTATCATATGAGAAATCGACATAGATAACATTTCACTTCTCAACATCTATGCTCTAAATGCAAGGGCATTCACATTTGTGAAAGAATCATAATTGAAGCTTAAATCACACATTGATTATCAGACATTGATAGTTGGAAATTTCAATATCCCACTCTGTCCAAAGGACAGGTCATCTAGACAAAAGTTAAGCAGAGAAATACTCAAGCTATTAGATATTATAAATCAAAGGACCTAACAGATATCTACAGAACATTGCACTCAAACACAAAAAGTGTTTCTTCTTTTCAGGACCTCATGGAACTTTCTCCAAAACTGACCACATGATTGGTCACCAAACAAGTCTCAATTGATGCATGAAAATTGAAATAACCCCCTTCATCCTGTCAGACTACTACAAATTAAACCCAAACATCGACAATAAGAGAAAAAACAAAAAGCTTTCAAACTCATGGTAACTGAACTCTTTAATGAACGACTAAGGGATCCAAGGCAAGAACAAAGAAATTAATGACTTCTGAGAGCCAAATGAATGTGAATATAGCATACATCCAAATTGATGGGACAAAGTGGCAGTGTTGCTAAAAGAAAAGTTTGTTTATCTAGCTTTTTTACCAAAAAAAATTGGAGAGAACTAATACTAGCAATTTACAATACACTTGAATGCTCTAGAACAAAAAGAAGTAAGCGCCATCCAAGAGGAATAGACACTATTATAATCAAACTAAGGTGTAAAATCAATAAGATAGAAAAAAGAGAACAATAAAAAAGATTCAATCTAACAAGAATTGGTTCTTTGAGAAGAGGAACAAACTCTTATCCAACCTAATGTAAAGATAGATGGAATATTCAAATAACAAAATCAGAAATTAAAAGGGAGATATAATAATAGATATCAAGGAAATCTGAATAATCATTAGATCACATTTGAAAACTTGCAATTAAAAAACTGGAAAATCTAAAAGAATTGCGTAATTTTCTCAATAGATACATCTTACCAATTTAAATCAAGATCAAACAATTGAAATGCACCTGCAACCCCTAAGGAAATAGAATCAGTCTTTCACAGTCTCCAAAACATATAAATCCCAGTGCCAGATGGCTTTAGGATAGACTTCTACCAGATATTCCAGTAAGACCTAATATCAGTTTTCTTCAAATTATTCCACAAAATATAAACAGAAGAATGATTGCCCTCTTCACTTTATGAAGCCACAGTCATCTGATACACAAACCACAAATAATTCCACAATGAAAGAAAATTACAAATTCCCCTTATGAACATAGATATAAAATACTCAATCAAGACTTCCCTTCTGGACCAGAGGTGAGTGTCCTGGCTCAGCCTGGACCCCATCCCTGGGCACCAGCCACTCCGGGGAAGACCTGCTCAACTTGGCCCCAGGTTCTGGTCACTGGGCAGGATACCTTCTAACCCCACCGGGAAGGATCCCCTTCTCCAAGACCCCGGGCAGACCCTGCGATCTCCAGGCCCTGCCCCCATGCCCATCCACCTGAGACCCCAGCCACATCCTGAGACTTGGAGACCAGCCCTCAGCTCCCATCCTGCCCCGGATTTCCCTTATGGACCAGAAGTGAGTATACTGGCTCAGCCAGGACCCCATCCCTGGGCACCAGCCACTCCGGGGAAGACCTGCCCAACTTGGCCACAGGTTCTGGCCACTGGGCTGGTTCCCTTCTAGTCCCACCGGGAAGGATCCCCTTCTCCAAGACCCCCGGCAGACTCTGAAATCTCCACACTTGCCCCCACGCCCATCCGCCAGAGACCCCAGCCACTTCCTGAGACTTACAGACCGGCCCCCAGCTCCCATCTTGACCCGGACTTCCCTTCTGGACCAGAGAGAGAGAGAGAGACAAGAGATCCCATCCTGCCCCAGACTTCCTTCTGTACAAGAGCTCCCATCCTGCCCCGGAGTTCCCATTTGGACAAGAGAGCTCCCATCTGGACAAGAGAGAGAGACTTCCTGAATCTGTCAGCTCTCTCTGAACCAAGTGTGCTGATAAGAACAAGAATGAACCACAAGGAGATGGGCAGACGTCAAGGCAGAAATACATACAACAAAATGAAGAGCAATACAGCATCACCAGAACATAGCCCTACTCCAACATCTAGACCTGAACATCAAAAATTGGAAGAAGCAGAAGAAAACAGCCTTATGAATGACATCATGAAGAAGCTAGAGGCTTGTGTAGAGGAAAAGACAAAGAAATGTGAAGAACGCTGTAAACAACTAGAGGAAAGGGCAAACAAATTAGAAGAAAACAAAGTCCTGGAAGAAAACAATAAAGTACTGAAAGAAAATCAAGAAAAAGCAATGAAACAAATGAAGGAAACAGTCCAAGACCTGAAAAGGAAAATAGAAAAAATGAAGAAGACACAAACAGAGGAAATGCTGGAAATAGAAAATCTGAAAACAATCGGGAACTTCAGATGCAAGTATAACCAACAGAAGGCAAGAGATGGAAGAGAGGATCTCTGGTGTTGAAGATACAGTAGAAGAAATAGATTCACCAGTCAAAGAAAACACTAAAGCCAACAAAGTCATGAACCAAAATGTCCAAGAAATTTGGGACACCGTGAAAAGACCAAACCAACGAATAATAGGGATAGAGGAAGGAGGAGAATACCAACTCAAGGGCACAGAAAATATATTCAACAAGATCATAGAAGAAAACTTTCCCAACTTAAAGAAGGAAATGTCTATGAAGATACAAGAAGCCTATAGAACAACAAACAGACAAGACCCCCCAAAAAAGTCCCCTTGCAACATAATAATTAAACAACTAAATGTACAGAATAAAGAAAGAATATTAAGAGCAGCAAAGGAAAAAGGCCAAGTGACTTATAAAGGCAAACCCATCAGAAAAACACCCGATTTCTCAATGGAGACTTTAAAAGCCAGAAGGACCTGGACAGATGTAATGCAGACACTAAGAGACCATGGATGCCAGCCTAGACTAATATATCGGCAAACCTTTCAATCATCATAGACAAAGTGAACAAGACATTCCAAGACAAAGCCAGATTTAAACAATACTTATCCACAAACCCAGCCCTACAGAAAGCACTAGAAGGAAAATTCCAACCTAAGGAAGTCAGATACACCCTCAAAAACACAGGCAATAGATAACACCACAGCAGTAAACCCCAATGAAGAGAAGTACATACACATTACCACCAAAAAATAACAGGAATGAACAATAACTGGTCATTAATACCCCTTAATATCAATGGACTTAATCCACCTATAAAAAGACATAGGCTTACAGAATGGATACGAAAGCAGGACCCATCTTTCTGCTGCATACAAGAAACACATCTCAAATTCAAAGATAGACACTACCTAAAAATAAAAGGCTGGGAAAAGTCTTTCCAATCAAACAGTCTTAAGAAACAAGCAGGTGTAGCCATCCTGATATCCAGCAAAATAGACTTCAAACTAAAATCAATCAAAAGAGATCAAGAAGGGCATTACATACTCATCAAAGGAAAGATTCACCAAGATGAAGTTCCAATTCTGAACATTTATGCCCCAAACAGAAGGGTACCCATATATGTAAAAGAAACATTACTAAAGCTTAAACCACATATAAAACCCCACACATTAATAGTGGGAGACCTCAACACCCTACTTTCACCACTGGACAGATCTCCCAAATCGAAACAACAAAGAAATAAAGGACTTAACTGATGTCATGATTCAAATGGACTTAATTGATATCTACAGAACATTCCATCCTAACAAAAAAGAATATACCTTCTTCTCAGCACCCCATGGAACCTTCCCTAAAATCGACCACATACTTGGCCACAAAACAAATCTCAACAGATACAAAACAATTGGAATAATCTCCTGTGTTCTATCAGACCCCCATGGTCTAAAGTTAGATTTCAAAACAACAAAAACTACAGAAAACCTACAATCTCATGGAAACTGAATAATATTCAACTGAATCACCAATGGGTTAAGGAAGAAATAAAGAAAGAAATTAAGGACTTCCTAGAGAACAACGAAAATGAAGACACCACATACCCAAACCTATGGGACACTATGAAAGCAGTGCTAAGAGGGAAATTCATAACACTAAATGCCCACATAAATAAGTTGGAGAAATCTCACACTAGTGACTTAACAGCACACCTGAAAGCTCTAAAACAAGAAGAAGCAAAGTCTCCCAGGAAAAATAGGCACCAAGAAATTATCAAAGTGAGGGCTGAAATCAATGAAATAGAAACAAAGAGGACAATACAAAAAATTAATGAAACAAAGAGTTGTTTCTTTGAGAAAATCAACAAGATAGATAAGCCCTTATCCAAACTAACCAAAAGACAGAGAGAGAGCATCCAAATCAACAAAATCAGAAATGAAAAGGGGGACATAACAACAGACAATGAGGAAATCCAGAGAATCATCAGGTCATACTTCAAAAACCTCTACTACACAAAACTGGAAAACCTAAAAGAAATGGATAACTTTCTGAATAGGTACCACATACCTAAGTTAAATCAAGACCAGATAAACAATTTAAATAGTCCAATAACCCCTAAGGAAATAGAAACAGTCATTAAAAGTCTCCTAACCAAAAAAAGCCCAGGACCAGATGGTTTCAGCACAGAATTCTACCAGATCTTCAAAGAAGAGTTAATACCAAAACTCTCTAAATTGTTCCACACAAGAGAAACAGAAGGAACATTACCAAACTCCTTTTATGAGGCTACAATTGCCCTGATTCCTAAACCAAACAAGGATACAACAAAGAAAGAAAATTACAGACCGATCTCCCTCATGAACATTGATGCAAAAATACTGGCAAACAGACTCCAAGAACACATCAAAACAATTATCCACCATGATCAAGTAGGCTTCATTCCAGGGATGCAAGGGTGGTTCAACATACGAAAGTCCATCAATGTAATTCACCATATAAACAAACTTCTCACTAGATGCAGAAAAGGCATTTGACAAAATCCAACACCCCTTCATGATAAAGGTCTTGGAGTGATCAGGAATACAGGGAACATACCTAAACATAATAAAGGCAATTTACAGCAAGCCAACAGCCAACAGCAAATTAAATGGAGAGAAACTCAAAGCTGTCCGCTCTCCCCATACTAATTCAATATAGTACTTGAAGTTCTAGCCAGAGCAATAAGACAACATAAGGAGATTAAGAGGATACAAATTGGAACGGAAGAAGTCAAGCTTTCCCTATTTGCAGATGACATGACAGTATACTTGAGTGACCCCAAAGATTCCACCAAGGAACTGATACAGCTTATAAACACCTTCAGCAACATAGCAGGATACAAGATCAATTCAAAAAAATTAGTAGCCCTCCTATATACAATGGACAAAGAAGTGGAGAAGGAAATCAGAGATACATCACCCTTTACAATAGCCACAAATGACATAAAATACCTTGAGGTAACACTAACCAAGCAAGTGAAGGACCTATATGACAAGAACTTTAAGTCCCTGAAAAAAGGAATTGAAGAAGATGTCAGAAAATGGAAAGATCTCCCATGCTCGTGGATAGGCAGGACTAACATAGTAAAAATGGCAATCTTACCAAAAGCAATCTACAGATTCAATGCAATCCCCATCAAAATACCAACACAATTCTTCACAGACCTGGAAAGAATAATACTCAACTTCATATGGAAAAACAAAAAACCCAGGATAGACAAAAGAATCCTGTACCTCTGGAGTCATCACTATCCCTGACTTTAAGCTCTACTATAGAGCTACAGTAATAAAAACAGCTTGGTACTGGCATAAAAACCGACATGTGGACCAATGGAATCGAATTGAAGACCCTGACATTAATCCGCACACCTATGAACATATAATTTTTGACAAAGAAGCCAAAAGTGCACAATGGAAAAAAGAGAGCATCTTCAACAAATGGTGCTGGCATAACTGAATATCAACATGTAGAAGGCTGCAAATAGATCCATATTTATCACCGTGCACAAAACTTAAGTCCAAGTGGATCAAGAACCTCAACATAAATCCAGCTACTCTGAACCTGATAGAAGAGAAAGTAGGAAGTAGTCTTGAACGCATTGGCATAGGAGATCACTTCCTAAATAGAACACCAGTAGCACAGACTCTGAGAGAAATAATCAATCAATGGGACCTCTTGAAACTGAGAAGCTTTTGTAGAACAAAGGATACAGTCCACAAGGCAAAGCCACAGCCTACAGAATGGTAAAAGATCTTCACCAACCCCACATCTGACAGAGGACTGATATCCAGAATATATAAGGAACTCAAGAAATTAGACATCAAAATGCCCAACAGTCCAATTAAGAAATGGGCTATAGAACTAAACAGAGAATTCTCAACAGAGGAAACTCAAGTGACTGAAAGACATTGAAGGAATTGCTCAACATCCCTAATCATCAGGGAAATGCAAATCAAAACAACTCTGAGATACCACCTTACACCTGTCAGAATGGTTAAGATCAAAAACATTGAAGACACCTTATGCTGGAGAGGATGTGGAGCTAGGGGAACTCTCCTCCACTGCTGGTGGGAATGCAAGCTTGTACAACCACTTTGGAAATCAATATGGCACTTTCTTAGAAAATTGGGAATCAATCTCCCCCAAGATCCAGCTATACCACTCTTGGGCATATACCCAAGGAATGCTCAATCATACCACAAGAGCACTTGCTCAGCTATGTTCATATTAGCATTGTTTGTAATAGCCAGAACATGGAAACAACCTAGATGCCCTTCAACTGAAGAATGGATAAACAAAATGTGGTACATATACACAATGTAATACTACTCAGCAGAGAAAAACAATGACATCATGAGTTTTGCAGGCAAATGGATGGATCTAGAAAAAATTTTCCTGAGTGAGGTAACCCAGACTCAGAAAGACAAACATGGTATGTACTCACTCATAGGAGGATACTAGATGTGGAACAAGGATGACTGGACTGCTACTCACATCACCAGGGAGGCTACCTGGAAAACAGGACCCCAAGAAAGACACGGGGATCACCCAATGATGGAGAAATGGAAGAGATCTACATGAACAGCCTGGACATGAGTGGAGATAATGAAAGGCGAGGGTCGAGGGAAAGAGAATTTGAGGGAGCGGGAGATCCCAGCTGGATCAAGAACAGAGAGGGAGAACAAGGACTAGGAGACCATGGTAAATAAAGACCACATGAGACTAGGAAGAAGCAAAGTGCTAGAGAGGCCCACAAAAATCTACAAAGATACCCCCACAACACACTGCTGGCAATGGTCGAGAGACTGCCCGAACTGACCTACTCTGGTGATGGGATGACCAAACACCCTAATTGTCATGCTAGAAACCCCATCCAATGACTGAGGGATCTGGATGCAGAGATCCATGGCTAGGCCCCAGGTGGAGCTCTGAGAGTCCAATTACCGAGAAAGAGGAGGGTTTATATGAGCAAGAATTGTTGAGACCAAGGTTGGATAAAGCACAGGGACAAATAGCCAAACGAATGGAAACACATGAGCTATGAACCAATGGCTGAGGGGTCCCCAACTGGATCAGGCCCTCTGAATGGGTGAGACAGTTGATTGGCTTGATCTATTTGGGAGGCATCCAGGCAGTGGGACCAGGTCCTGTGCTCATTGCATGAGTTGGCTGTTTGAAACCTGGGGCCTATGTAGGGTTCCTTGGCTCGGCCTGGGAGGAGGGGACTGGACCTGCCTGGACTGAGTCTATCAGGTCGATCTCAGTCCTTGGGGGAGGCTTTGCCCTGGAGGAGGTGGGAATGGGGAGTGGGCTGAGGGGAAGGTGTGGGGGGCGCGAGGGGGGAGAACAAGGGAATCTGTGGCTGAAATATAGAACTGAATTGTATTGCAAAATAAAAAAATAAATAATAAATAATTACCAAGTAGAATATCCCCAGGCAACATCAACAAAAAAAAAAAAATACTCAATCAAATAATTGCAAACTGAATCCACAAACACAACAATAAGATCATCCATCATGACCAAATAGACTTTATCCCAGATTTTGAGGGATGGTTCAACATATGAAAATCAGTCAGTGTAATCCACTTTATAAACAAACTGAAAGAAAAACATCACATGATAATCTCATTAGATGCTGAAATAGCGTTTGACAAAATCCAACAACCTTTGACCATAAAAGTCTTGGGGAAAGAAGGAATACAGGGAACATATCTCAACATAATACAGACAATGTACAACCATCCTATAGCCAAAATTCAAGTCAACAGAAAGAAACTCAAAGCAACCCCATTAAAATCAGGAAGAAGACAAGGCTGTCTATTCTCTATATCTACTCAATATAATATTTGAAGATTAAGTAAGAGCAGTAACACTGTTGAATTAGATCAAGAGGTTACAACTACACACACACACACACACACACACACACACACACACACACACACACACACACATTGCTACACACAGAGATACTCACATCCATACAAAGATACATACATAATACAGTAACATATTCATTTACACACATTCCCATACATGCTAAGACACACAGAGAAACATGCTGTCACATATAGACAGAGAGACATATACACCCAAATAGACACACAAAAAGAGAAACAATCAAAATATACCCAGGCCCACACAAACATACATGTTCTCAGAAAAATACACACATGGGGAGATACACAGATACCAACAACCACACTGAGAGACATTGACACAGACAAATTTATGCCCACATCCAAAGACATACCAACAGACACACCCATATACACCAACACAGACATATGTATGTGCAACCACTACACAGAAACATGCAAAATACCCACATAGGCACATGCAGGCACATACACTGACAAATACAGATACACAGGTAGACACAAACCTACATATATGTAAAGCAACACAGATACATACACAGATACACAGGAACACACAAACATACATCCATACACAGTGAGATGCATCCATTCACATACATGAATATGCATGTATGCACTGTACTGAATCACAGCACAATTTCATGCATAATTACTCCTCAGAGCCTAGAGTTGGGGCAGAATTAGCTAAGGACACTTGTGAAAACCCTGTCCTACACTGATTACAACATATTTGAGAATTAATAAATGAGGGCTCATCTTTTCAACATGGAGAGCATTAATGACTAAGGGCTGATATGTTTTCAGTATTAGGATGGGATGATGATATTTCAGTGTTTTGTAATATAATCACTGATTTTCATTGATAAATTGTTTCTTCCACTTAATTGGCTTTGCGTTAGAGACTAAAAACAACATCTACATGTACTTCCTCAGAAAGAAAAAATGTTCAAAAGTCTTTCCATTTGGTAATTATTTCTTAATACACTAGATTTGCACATCTGAGAGACTCTTAAACACTATGACATTGATGACACCAAATATCATCCAACAGAAGAAACACTACCTTCATGAGGCTAATATCAGGTTTTTCCTATTGTCCATTGGCTGATTATCTTCTTGATGACAAAGCATCTCATGCAGGGCAAGGGACACAGCATACACAGAATTGTATACATCATAACTTCCATCACTAATGGCCATGTCAATAGTCTGGAACATTAGCCATTCCAATGAGGCATTGGATGAGCAGTTTTACAGTGTCTTACACTTAGATGCCAACAGTTCACAGTTAAATTTTATTCCCCAGACTTGCCAGGTATTCATCTGAGTATTTGAGATGGGTCAATGTCCAGACAAAAAAATTGAAACCAGAAATCGAAGGATAGTTTTGTGCAAAAACTAGAGTCCTAAGGGATGAGTCAAGTGTGAATCTTCTCTTACTTGTGGTGACATCCCACTGTGAGGTGGTGACTCATATTCTCTGTATACCTAGAGAGTCCCACATACAAAAGCTCAAAGCTAGAATACTGTTTGTGTCACCATAAATAATTACTACATTCATGGATGGTGTCATGATTTGGTTATAATACACTTCAGCTTTTGACATGCTGCCCAGTATCATGCTCACAAAGGTGAAGCAGACTGTATTTTTTCCATGTCTCTTCTCAAATGTGAAAGAAATTGTATAGCCTGATCATTGTCTAAGATAGACAGCCCAATCCAGTTCTGGTTGAAGTGAAGCATCAAATAGATTATGGCCAGGGGTAGAGATGTGTCTTTGAGGGCCATCAGATACAGATATGGAAACTGATCATGATCACACAGGATAGGATGGAAGGGTCCATAAGTAAGCTAAAGGAACTAGGACACAGGGAGTATCATGGGGTAACATGCACTCCTAAAAACTTATAAACACTGGTAAACACTGTTCTGCTAAGTATTCTAGAAAATCTCCTTCCTTGTTACTTTTTCCCTCATCTTGTTTCACACAGGAAATGTGGAAGTCCCATCATGTCTCTGAATTGTACCCTTGCACTACACAGTTTGACATAGTGTGAAGCCTGTCTCTTCCTCACACTCTTCTTAGAATCTGGGAATGGTACCAGTGGAGACAGGATTTCCTGCAAAATCACCCTCAAAAAACTCATCTGCTGGGATTTGTAGAGGTCCAGGAATGTCCCAATGATGACAGATGCTGCCCAATAAGTTCATAAAGTTCATGAGAGTGCATCTCCCATTAAAAAAAAAAAAAGATGGGACATTGCATTTTCCACAGAGAGGGCTGTCAACTCTGTTTTTTGTGAGCTTGCTCAGAGGGTAAATACAAGGGCACAGTCCTTGACCAAACAGTAAACCTGATCTTGAATTCCTTTTGAAATTATAGTATATAACATGTGATGCATGAGCCAAGTTTCTGGTAATTTTTATGAAACAAACTGAATTGGATAAAGTATTCAAAGAATGGCTGGTGAGTGCACAATAATCTTTCTGGGGCAACATTTGGCTCCTGTACTTATAATTCATTATAATTAGTGGGCAATGTAGTTAACATATTCTTTCATGTCCATCCTCATCTTGTTCTTTTTTCTTTCTGGTTTGTCTATTACAGGCACAAAATGTTTTTTTAAAAGATTTATTTTTAAATAAAATTAAATAACAGAGTATATTTGGTAAATATATGCATCTGTGTATGGACATGAGAACTACTCATTTATGCCATAAAAGGATAATGGATTCCCTGATTTTGAATGACACTTGGCTTTAGACTGGACTGGCCTCAAATCCACGGCAATACTCCTACTCCATTTCCTGAGTGCAGAGATTAAGGGCATGTGCCACACAGTATTGGTCATCTATTTTATGTTTACAGAGGTGTGTTCAATGTACTCCCACTTGGTATATCTGACCAACATAAAATTTTCCTACAGAAAGCACCTTTTGTGTACATTTCCACATACATATGCACAACATTATCATATTACTGAGAACTAGGAACATCTGGAAATTGCATTGAGATTTGTTTGTGCCAATATTACATGTTTGTATAATAAAAGATTATAAAGTGTATGGAAAATGCTTATGAATTTTGAAAATAAAAATAGTCTAAAAGTTAGTAGGAATAGAAAAATACCATTTTGTGTTTATGTGTATGGGAAGAATAATAACTCCCATATCTTCTTACTCGTTTCATATCATCTGACCAATAAACATCAAACTCAAACATACTCTTTCATTCCGAATAATTCACTCAGAGTTAAATACAATCTATTTTCCACTTAGAAATTGTACCACTGTGGTATCTTTATGAATAAATATAAATGTTTATCTATACATTTTTAAAATAAAAAACATCTTAGAATATTCTTTATTATCACATGGAAAAATGTCATTGAAATTTTCAGTACCAGTCAACCCAGAATTTGAGAGTATAACTTATGAATCTCAAACACCAACTCCTGCACACTAAACAATAAGAAACATGAATGCCTTGAGCTGTTACTATTGCCTACTGGACTAAAGTGCTATGTTTGAAAAAAACTATCAATAATATACAAAATCAAAATGTATATTATGCCCAAATTGGTAAAATATGCAGCTATAACTAGTAAAATTACAGAAAGAGAAACATAAGAGGTAAATATAAGTGTCAGAGAATAAACACCTTAGACACAAAGAGAAGAAATGCATGCTTCTTAAATAATGTTAGAGATGTGCTTGTATGTAACTATTTTCAAGTGTAGCCAAGAATCACATGCCACAGTTGTCACTCAGGCAAGTGACAATGAAAGTAAGCAGTCATATGAGGGAAGAGGGGGATCTGTGATTGGTATGTAAAATGAATAAAAAAATCTTAATTAAAAAAAGGAAAGTAAGCAGTCACCACTATTAGTTACAGCCTCACATTTCAAAGAATGCAAACATATCATTTATAGTCTACACATTCCTTCTGTAGCCTATAAAGAGAGTGAAGAACTAGACTATGAAATTAAAGGTCAGTTGTTACACATGTCTATAAGTGAAGTACAGGGAAACAGGAACACATATGAAGTTCATAGTGGACAGGTCTCCACTTTTATTCTTGATGCAGCTTTAGAAGGCACAATGTGACTACGTGAAGAACATCTGAGAGAGTAACTGAATAGCTATGTAAAAATTCTCTGGAGACAGGGTTGCTGCAAATATTATTTGTCCTAGCACATGCATTAGGAGTGACATACTGATCAAAGGGTCATCACAGACTCTACTTGACAGTTATTTACTTACACTCATTTAGAATGATAATCATTGAATAGTGGGTTTCTTTCAGTGAGACATCACCAGCTACTGTGCTGTGGAAACTGTCAAGAGGAGGGCTGTATGTGATGGACAAGATACAGAGTCCTTTTTTGCTCAGCTTCCAGCCTAATAAGTAGGAGACTAACTCGGAGAATAACAAAACACTCTTTGGACAAATTAAAAGTAGAAAAATAGTATTGAGTCTCTAAAAGAATCTGGAGTTGTTTCTTGGTGTGCAGATTGGGTAACAGGACAAAAGACTCAAAGCAATGCTCTGACTCTCATCTTCCTACCCACCTACATCACACATTTACAAAGAAGATACAAAGAAACTTACTGTGTATTCAGAATGTAGTTGAAATAATCTTTCTCAACATGCTCCTCCACAGCCCTAAGGAAGAAGATACAACCTGTCAACAGGTCTCCATCCTTGTCTTTATTCTGCTTCATTCTCCAAAAGCACCTGGGATGAATGAAACTGGACACAAGAAGTGGAATGTTCAGGAGGAAGAACAGAAAAATCAAAGCGAACATCTTTGTCTTACTTGACACCTGGGCAGTGTGCATTGTGAAATGCTATTAAGATCAACACATTATATGGGCACCCATATATTTTCCTTGCTTTGTTTCTATAGCCAAAGGAGGGACTACTTATAAATTCATGTTTTCTTTTTCTCCAGATGGTCCCTCCCCTCTGGAGAATCTTGGATACTCTCTTCCCTGGGGCTCTGCATCTGATGTCCATGTGATTAAATTTGGTTTATAAATATATATGAGGAGAGTTCAGGTAGTTTTATGACATCACTCATAGTTGTGGAAATTAAGGCTCTTTGGAGGATGCCAGTTTGGGAAAATTTGATCCCAGGACTGCCTGAATAATCTGTTTATGTTAATGCCTTTATAAATGATGTCAGTAGATTTTATTGGATGATCCACATTGAGACTTGCAGTGATGGTTCAGGAGGGACTCACAGTCAGAATTCATGGTTACATACTGGGAATTGTATCACAAAGTCCCTGGTAGACAAAAGCAGCTTGATATTTAGAGCAATTGAGTTACACACAGTATGCACAGGACCTACACCTGTGACAGTTAATTTCTAAGCAATCCTGTGCTTCCACTGTGTTGAGAACCAATAATCAGACCAAATTCTAAAATTTCCTTAATCCTGCCATTTTAATACTATCCAGCTAATCATAGAACCACTGTTAAATTTATAGCATTACAAAATGTTTTTAAATATTCAAAAAGATTCATAGAGATCTTCTGTCCTACATTTCAAATACTAAATGAGATCTCTCATTCCCCCTCTACATCAATCATTATTAAAGCGTAGATAAGGTGAATATTTGATTTCTAAAACATCATCTTTGTCCCCAAGCCTCAGTTCTCGTAGATCAATTTCTTGTGTTGACTCATTTCTTCTGCTTTATATTTGATTTCCTACATCGTTTTATTTCATTTTACAATCTAGAAAATGCTGTGAAGAAGACTTTTTTTAGTATCTTAGAAGCAAATAACAAATGAGAAGTGGCCCTGTGTTTAATGTGTAAATTGTTCTTATAACACTTTCCTAGTTTCCTATTATTGTTTGCACTCTAGAACCTGCAATGCCAGTGTGAGAGCGCTCTGATGAGTGTGGGCCGATTGTCTTTCAGTGGGTGTGGACCACAAAGAAAGCAAAGCAAAAGTAGGGCACTTCTTTGCTGTGGTTAGCGATGTGTCTTATTTAGTATTTGAGATGATGCACACATGGCTATTGTTCTTATCTGTATCTTATTGTTTATTCAATAATAAACATTTAAAGAGTGCGTGACCTCTGGTTTTGTGATGAGCTATCCTGGGAGTCTAAAATGTGGAAATAGAGGAATGTGACAGGAAGAGTCTTTCATAGGAAGACAGAGAAAAATCACCTTCACGAAGAGTGCAAATAAAAATTCCAGTGGTCCAGTTTGGGAATGATATCCAGCTTTGTTTTGTGTGTATAATTATTTTTTTAATTTATATACTTTATTCTGGCAATTCACACATGTATCATGTGTCCTTTGGTGGTATTTTCTCTACTCTTGCCCATATCTACTGCTCAACTTACTACTCATTTCATTCCTCAGTCTAAGTAGTTTCCTTCTAACTTTCTGATGTTTGTGTGTTTGTATGTGTGCATATTAAATTAATGAGACAGTGTAATATTTTCTTTATATTGGTTTCACATGGGAACCCATCCTTAGGCCTTAAATTCTCAAATAATGCATATAGTGATATTTTATTTGTGCTGAAATGTGATTTTATTTGTATGTTAATAAATAAAGTTGCCTGGGGGTCAGAGCTAATAGCAAGCCATTTAGCAGAACTCTGGCAGTGGTAGCACACGCCCTTAATCCAATCACATGGCATGCAATGTCTCTGTGTTCAAGGACACAGCCAGCATGGTGACACACGCCTTTAATCCCAGTACCAACCACAGAGACCTGGAGGTCTGTATAGACAGGCAGTGATGAGGAAGTCATGTGGTTGAGTTAAAATCAATGAGAAGGCAGAACAGAAAGGCAATAAAAAGACAGGTCACACAGGAGAAGGTCTCTCTCTCAGGGGAAGAATGGCAGCAATTGGTAAGCTAAAGGCTATTCGCTAATGCTCTTACCTCTTGGGCTTTTAACTCTTTATTTGGCTCTGTGTTTCTTATTTAATAATACCGTTTAGAATTACATCTACATAATAACTCTCTTACTTTTTTGTGTAAAATGTTTGCATACATGCACACACACAAAAACATGCACATGCACACAAAAACTCACAATCATATACACATAAACACATAGACACAGAGATATACACAATTGTATCTAAAATCTGTGAAAAGTCTGAATTTCCAGAGTCTGTCTGTTTAGGTAACATGGATAACCTACTAATTTGTCCCCAATACTTGTTAATGACATCATTTAATTCTTCCAGGCTGCAGACATCTTCATTAGGTGTAAATAAACCTGTTGAGGATTTCCTCTAAATTATGTCTAAGAGAAGTCAGGACTCAGTAATCTTATTTGTTTAACTTCATCTTTGGTTCCAATCATTTATGAATTACATAGAATCAATTTGTTTAAATTTCTCTAAAATCCATGTATACAGTTTACTTAAAAATCACTGTGCATATATTTAAGTGTGGTAATTCATGAAACAAAACTTTCAAAATTCTAAGAATGCATGGCAAATAGCAATAGGGAATCTTTGTACATATGAAAATAAAATCAAAATTTTAGCTGAAGTCTTTTCTTTATTTCTTCATCTTTTGAGAATCCTTATGATTGATTCCATATCTAGCATATTCTGAATAACAGTGAAATAAATCCAGGCATACAAATATATATGTGCTATGCTGACTCATGTGCTTTCAGAAGGTTGCAAAAGGTTGCATGAAAGGTGTGGATGGACCATAAGATATTCCTACATTCACTGACTGAAGTAACTATATGTGCTTACCACAATGGAGCCCTCAGGTTCAACTCACACTAGAAACATTCACTGTTATTCCCACAACTCCTACGTGCTCATTAATTTATTATAGGTCATATTTTAGTCACCAATTTTCACAGTGATAGGGGACTCCCAACTTTACTATGGTTTCCCCTTTATATAGCTAAAACAATTGAGTGTACTTTTATACTCATGTTGTCTTTCACAATTTGAAAAAATTAAAGTTAAAATCTAACACTGGTTATGAAGAAGTCAGCATATCTAATATTTTAATGTTGGCCATGGACTGTCTTTAAACTGCATTAATCATGTTGAGATATGTACCATTTATCCCTAATTGTCTCCATGACTTTTACAACTAAGTGGTGTTGGATTCTTTCAAAGGCTTTTCTTCATCTCATGAGATGATCATATGTTATTTCCTTTTTTGAGGTTGTTTATGTGGTAGATTATGTTAATTGATTTTCTTGTATTGAACCATCCTTCCATCTCTGGGAAGAGGCTGACCTTGATCATGTTGGATGATATTTTTGATGCATTATTGGATTTGGTTTGCAAGTATTTTATTGAGTATTTTTGCATCTACTTTCATAAGGGAAATTGGACTATAATTTCCTTTTTTGTTCAATATTTAGGAGATCTGCATATCAAGGTAACTGCCTCGTAAAATGAATTGAGCATGGTCCTTCGATCTTTGTTTTGTGGAGTAAATGTTTGAGTATTGGTGATAACTCTTCTTTGAAAGTCTGCAATAATATTTTATGACCCAGGCTTTTTTTTGGGGGGGGGACTTTTAATGACAGCTTCTATTTTACTAGGGATTATAGGTCTATTTAAATTGTGTATATGATCTTGAGTCGACTTTTGTAGGAGATACATATTGAGAAAAATGCCTGTTTATTTTAGATTTTCCAGTTTGGTGGAGTATGTTTTGGTGGAGTATGTTCTTATGGTTCTCTGGATTTCCTCAGTGTCTGTTCTCTTCCCCTTTTCATTTCTGAATTTATTTAATCTCTATTTTGTTTCTGTGTCTTTTACTTAGTGTGGATAGTGATTTGTTTATCTTGTTGATTTTCACCAAGAACCAGCTCTTTGATTCCTTTTTTTTCTATGTATAGAGCACTTTGTTTCTATTTTATTGACTTCAACCCTGAGATTGATTAAGTTTTTGTATCTACTCCTCTTGGGTTACATTATTTCATTTTGTTATTGTTCTAGAGTTTCCAGGTGTGCTGTACTGTTGTTAGTGCGAGATCTCTCCAACATTTTTATGTAGCACTTAGTGATATGAAATTGCCTCTTAGAGCCAATTTCCCACAAGTTTGGGTATGCTGCATATTCATCTTGATAGAATTCTAGGATATCATTAATTTTTTTTCTTTTTTTCTGTCTTGGCCTATTTCTCATTCACTGGAGAACACTCCTGTTTGCATGAGTTTGTAAGATTTTGTTGTCACTCTTGTTGTTTGTATCCAACTTTAATTCATGATGGCCTGATATGATGCAGGAATTTATTTTAATTTTCATGTATCTGTCGAGAACTGCTTTGTTTCTAAAAATGAGGTCAATTTTGGAGAAAGCACATGAGGTACAAAGAAGAAGATATATTCTTTGGGTGAAATGTTCTGAAAACCTCTATTTGGTTTACAGCATCTGATATCGACAGTATTTCTCTGTTTAGGTTTTGTCTGCATGGCCTCTCCATTGGTGAGAGTGGGGTATTGAAGTCTCCAACTATCAATGTGTGGAGCTCAATATACGAATTTTAAAATACTGGGTTCTTTTACAAACATGAGTTACTTTGTATTGGAGCAGAGATTTTAAGAATTGAAATGCTATCTTGGTAGATTTTTTTTTCCTTTGATGAGTATGTATTGTCCTTCCCCTAAGAGCTTTGTTTAGTGGTTTGAAGTCTATTGTATCAGATATTAAAATGGCTACACAGGGGCTGGAGAGATGGCTCAGAGGTTAAGAGCACTGACTGCTCTTCCAAAGGTCCTGAGTTCAATTCCCAGCAACCACATGGTGGCTCACAACCACCTATAATGAGATCTGGTGCCCTCTTCTGGCCTGCAAGGACACATGTAGGCAGAATACTGTGTACATAATAAATAAATAAATCTTAAAAAAAAAAAAAGGTGAAAGCTCCGGCTATGTTCAATATTAGAAACATTGGAAAGACACTAGTCACGAGGACTCAAGGAACCAAAATTGCATCTGATGGCCTCAAGGGTCGTGTGTTTGAAGTGAGCCTTGCTGATCTACAGAATGATGAAGTTGCGTTTAGAAAATTCAAGCTAATTACTGAGGATGTTCAGGGCAAAAACTGTCTGACTAACTTCCATGGCATGGATCTTAGCCGGGACAAAATGTGTTCCATGGTCAAAAAGTGGCAGACCATGATTGAAGCTCATGTGGATGTCAAGACAACTGATGGTTATTTGCTCCGTCTGTTCTGTGTTGGTTTCACTAAAAAATGCAACAACCAGATACGCAAGACCTCTTATGCACAGCACCAGCAGGTCCGCCAGATCCGGAAGAAGATGATGGAAATCATGACCCGAGAAGTGCAGACAAATGACTTGAAGGAAGTGGTTAATAAATTGATTCCAGACAGCATTGGGAAAGACATAGAAAAGGCTTGCCAGTCCATTTATCCTCTTCATGATGTCTTCGTTAGAAAAGTAAAAATGCTGAAGAAACCCAAGTTTGAATTGGGAAAACTCATGGAGCTCCATGGTGAAGGTGGTAGTTCTGGAAAAGCTACTGGTGATGAGACAGGTGCTAAAGTTGAACGAGCGGATGGATATGAACCACCAGTCCAAGAATCTGTTTGAAATCCAGATTTTTAATAGTGACAAATAAAAGTCTTATTTGTGATGATGAAAAAAAAATGGCTACACAAGCTTGCTTCTTAAGTTCATTTTCTTGAAATATCTTTTTCCAATTTTTTACAATGAGTTAATGTCTGTATTAATGTTGAGGTGAGTTTTGAGAATGCAGCAAAAAGATGGGTCCTATTTTCACATCCATTCTGTCAGTCCCTGTCATTTAAATTTGGGAATTGAGTCCATTCATATTGAGAGATTTTAATAACTAATGATTACTGATTCTTGTTACTTGGTTTTGGGTGCTGTTGGTGCTCTGTGTGTGTGCTTCCCTTATTTTCTTTAATAGTCTAAGATTGTTTAATCCCTCTGTCTTCATGGTAGGCATTTTCCTTCTATCACTTTCTATATGTACTTACTTAAAGATGGATATTATCTGTAACATAATGGATAACCATGCCACCATCAACAGACCCAGAAAGGCTACCTAACAAGTAGGGCTCAAGGGGGTATATGATTCTCCCTGGGAAAGTGAGATAGAAGAGATTTTGTGAACAGGCTGGGTGTGGGTGTGAGTGGGAACAGGAAGTATCAGATTGGGGTGGGTGGAGGGAAATAGTATTGAAAAAGATGACTGGAAAGTGGAGGAAACTTGGGGTCAGGTAGAAACCTGGTGAAAGGGAAATTCACAGGAATTTGTAAAGATGACCCCAATTAGGACTCCTACCTAGAGCAGATACATATCCTGAACTGTCCATCTCCTATGGCCAGGTAAGATTTCCAGTGGAGGGACTGGAATAACAACCCAGCCACATAACCATTGACCTACAGTCTTTCCTGCCTATGTAATGTGCTGGGGTAAGGGTTGTACAGAGATTGTGGGAATAACAAACCAATGAATGGTCAAGCCTGAGACCCATAGCAAGAGAGTGAGCTCACTCCTAGCACTGCCTGGACCACCAGGACCCAGAGGCTGAATGGTCCATAGATCTAGGATAGAAATAAACATGACTACAGAAAAAACAATGTCAATATAATGTGGCCTTATGATCACAGATTTGTGCCTAACCCAAGTGAATTCAGAGAGGTTTCTTGCATTAACTAAAGGTACAGATGAAAAGACCCACAGACAAACATGATGAGCTCATAGAATCCTGATGAGGAGAGAGAGGAAGGAAGGTAAACGCCAAAAAGATAAAGAACATCACAAGAAAACCCACAGAATCAAATAATCTGGGCTTGAAAGAACTCACAGAGTCTGGACCAAGAACCATAGAGTCTGTGTGGGACTGACCTCGGCTCTCTACATATATGTGACAGTAATATAGCTTGGTCTTCTTGCAGGATTCCTAACAGTGGGAGACCGTGTTGTCTCTAACTCTTTGGCTGGCTTTTGGAGACCTATTCCTCAAACTGGAGTGCTTTACTAAGCCTCAATACAAGGGCAGATGTTTACCCTTATCTCACCTTGATATGCTAGGTTTTGTTGATATCCATGGGAGGTCTGCCACTTTCTGCACAGAAATGGAGGAGTGGATTGGAGGTGCAGGAAGGATATTCTGGGGAGAGAATGGGAGGAAAGAAGAAAGGGGAAACTGCAGGCATGATGTAAAATAAATAAATTTAATTAAAAAACACACAAATGATAAAACAAAAATTTGAAAGTTCACTGGCTACTTTTTCTAACGATGTGCCCCTTTGTTTGTGTTCAGGAGTGTTAGGTATTTATCATGTGCATATGTGTGTTTGTCTGTGTGTATATATCACATGCATACAGCCACAAGAGCCAGAATATGTTGCCAGATGCCCTCGGAATAGAGATGCAAGAGGTATAAGCAGCCCTGTAGGTCCTGGGGAATAGAACCCTGATCTTCTAGAAGAACAGCAAATGCTACTAACCACAAAGCTACCTCTTCAGGATGGTACAAGGAAATATTTACCTAAATAATGAACTGCAATTTTACCAAAACTTGAAGAAATGGGTTCCTTAAAAGTCATAAATGATAGAAGTTAGTGGTAAAATTAAACAAATAATAATTTTGATTACAATCTTCTCTTAGGCATATTAGAATTTTTTAAAGGGCACATGAGGTTTATATACACACAATTGATTAGTATTCAGCTGGTACTATCATTTAATTCACTGAGAATTAAATGATACAATTATCAAGAACAGGAACAAAATAAAACATCATCAATTCAGAGAAAGAAAACCCTTGTTATTTTACCTTTAGCTACAAACTTAAATGTGAGGGGTGTGTGTGTGTATGTGTATGTGTGTGTCTGTGTGTCTGTGTGTGTGTGTGTGTGTCTGTGTGTCTGTGTGTGTGTGTGTGTGTGTGTGTGTGTGTGTGTGTGCACGTGTGTGTATGAAAAGAGCCCGGAGAGATTTTTTTCAGGGTTAAAAAAAGTCTGATAGTTTTGGACATGTAAATTACATAGCCAATGATAAGAAAATTACAGTAGATGAATAAAAAAGCCAATCATTATGTGGAGCACCAGGAACCCTAGGGAAGAGAAGGAGGAAGGATTGTAGGAGGAAGAGAGGTCAAGGACACTATGAGAACATGGTGTTCAGGCTCAACTAAACAGGGATCACAGGGACTCAACGAGACTAAAGGGGCAGTCACAGGGCCTCCATGGGTCTGTGCTAGCTCCTCTGCATACATGCAGTGGTTGTTTAGCTTGGGGTGTTTGTGGGACTCTTAACAGTGGGAGATGCATGTCTCTCTCTGACTCTTTTGCCCGTTCTTGAGACAATTTTCCTCCTACTGGGTTGCCTCATCCAACCTTGATAAGAGGGTTTGTGTTGGGTTTTATGGCCTCTTGTTATGCTGTGTTTGTTTGACCTCCCTGAGAGGCCTGCTCTTTATGAAGGAAAAAGGAAAGCAATGGGTCTAGTGGAGAGAGGAAGTGTGGCACGGTGGCCGGAAGGGATGGAGAGAGGGGAGGCTACTGTTAGGATGTATTGTTTGTGGGAATAATAATAATTAAATAAGAAATCTAGGATAACACACAAAAAAAAACAGGGGAATGAAGTGAATAATACACTTCAAGACCTAAAAATGGAAATGAAATCAATAATAAGAAAAAGGACCAAAGTAAAAGATTTCTGGAAATAAAAAATTTAAAAATTCATGTGGGAAAAAAATATAGCCAAACTTCACCATCAGAATGTACCATTCCAATTCAATTTTTCACAGAACACCAGAGGAAAATTTTCACATTCATATGGATAAACAACAACAACAACAAGAAGAACATAAACAAAATAGCTGAAATAACTAAGAACAGTAAATGAACTCTTGGAGCTCTTACCATCCCTGATTTCCAGTTGTACTAAAAATCTATAGTAATAAAAACAGCATGATACAGTCATAAAAAGAGACAGGTTGGTCAATTGAATCAAACTGTTGATTCTTTTTCTTCTAGAGCTCTCAGGTGGGCTGTTAACTTGCTAGTATGAGATTTCTCCAGTTTCTTTATGTGGGTATTTAGAGCTCTGAACTTTCCTCTTAGTACTGCTTTCATAGTGTCCTATAAGTTTGGGTATGTTGTACATTCATTTTCATTGAATTCTAGGAAGTCTTTAATTTCTTTCTTTATTACTTCCTTGACTCAGTGGTGATCCAGTTGAGCATTATTCAGTTTCCATGAGATTGTAGGATTTGTGTAATTTTTGTTGTTCTTGAATTCTAACTTTAATCCTTGGTGGTCAGATAAAATATGGGAGGTCATTCTAATTTTTTTTGTAACTATTGAGATTTTCTTTGTAACTGAGTATATGGTGAATTTTAGAGAGGGTTCCATGGGGTACTGAGAAGAAGGTACATTCTCTTCTGTTTGAGTGGAATGTTCTGTAGATTTCTACTAAGTCCATTTGAGTCAAAACCTCTGTTAGTTCTCTTATTTCTCTGTTAAGTTTCTGTCTGGCAGACTTGTCCATTGGTGAGAGTGGGATGTTGAAGTCTCCCATTATTAGTGTGTGGGGTTTGATATGCAATTTTAAGCTTTGGTAATGTTTCTTTTACAAATGTGGGTGCCCTTGTATTTGGGGCATAAATGTTCAGAATTAAGACTTCATCTTGATGGATTTTTGCTGTGATGAGTATGTAATGACCTTTTTGATGTCTTTTGACTAATTTTAGTTTGAAGTCTATTTTGTTAGCTATTAAGATATCTACACCAGCTTGCTTCTTAAGTCCATTTGACTGGAACTTTTCCCAGCCCTTTCCTCTGAGGTAGTGCCTGTCTTTGAAGTTGAGGTGTGTTACTTGCATACAGCAGAAGGATGGATCCTATTTTCATATCCATTCTGTTAGCCTGTGTCTTTTTATAGAAGAATTGAGTCTATTGATATTAAGGAATATTAATGACCAGTGATTGTTAATTCCTGTTAATTTTTTGGTGGTAGTGTGTGTGTGTGTGTGTGTGTGTGTGTGTGTGTGTGTGTGTGTATTTCCCTTCTTTGAGATTTGTTGGTGTGGGATTATCTATTGCCTGTGTTTTCATGCATGCATCATCTAACTTTCTTAGGTTGAAGTTTCCTTTGTAGTGCTTTTGTAGGGACAAATTTGTGAATAGGTATTGTTTAAATCTGGTTTTGTTATGAAATATCTTGTTTACTCTGTCTATGGTGATTGAGAGTTTTGCTGGGTATAATAGTGTGGGCTGGCATCAATGGTTTCTTAATGTCTGTTCAAGACCTTCTGGCTTTCAGAGTCTCCATTGAGAAGTCAGGTATTATTTTGATGGGTCTGCCTTTATATGTTACTTGGCCTTTTTTCTTTGCAGAGCTTAATTTTTTTCTTTATTCTGTATGTTTAGTGGTTTGATTATTATGTGGTGAGGGTATTTTTTTGGGGGGAGGTCCAGTCTATTTGGTGTTCTGTAAGCTTCTTGTATCTTCATAGACATTTCCTTCTTTAGGTTGGGAAAGTTTTCTTCTATGATTTTGTTGAATATATTCTCTGTGCCTTTGACCTGACACTACTATTATTGTTATTGTTATTGTTATTATTATTATTATTATTATTATTATTATTATTATTATTATTATATCCCTATTATTCTTAGGTTTGGTCTTTTCATGGTGTCCTAGATTTCCTGGAAATTGTGTGTTATGACTTTTTTGGCTTTATTTTTTTTTGACTGATGAATCTATTTCCTCTATTGTATCTTCAATGCCAGAAATTCTCTCCTCCATCTCTTTCATTCTCTTGGTTTTGCTTACATTGTAGTTCCTGTTCATTTACTCAGTGGAGGGTAGTCAGGCCTGCCTGCAGGAGTCCTGCCTACTACCATGCGACTGGGGCTGCAATGGGTGGGGATAGAAGAGCATGAGTTGTGCCCCTGGGCCTAATGCCTAGAGGCTGAAGTGATCAGCTAGGAGAACAAAGATTCACCTCTTGGTTCAATCAGAGCTGGTGGAGTCCATGTCTCAGAGAGCAGCTGTGGTCTTAGGGGAAGGGTGGGTTTGAGCAGTGGAGTGGGGCTTGTTGGTTACAGGGTCTGGTGAAAGTCAGGCCTGCCTTCAAGAGTTTTGACTACTGGCCTGCACCTCAGGCTGCAATGGGTAGGGGTATGGGGGCATGGGTTGTGCCACTGGGCCTAAAGCCTAAATGCTGGGGTTACTGGCTAGGTGAACAAAGACTCACCTCAAAAATTCTCTTTTTAGGTCTCTGTCCCATTTTAGCTGGACAATTTGTTTTGATTGTGTCCACTTTATTGAATTCTTTATATTTTTGGATGTTAATCTTCTATTGGACATGTAGTTGGTAAAATTTGTTTCTCATTATGTGGGCTGCTGCTTTATCTGATGATGGTATCTTTGCCTTAAAGAAGCTTTTAAGTTTCAAGAGGTCCCATTTATTAATTGTTGTTCTTAGTGCCTGTGCTATCTGTGTTCTATTCAGAAAGACATCTTCTGTGACAATGCATTCAAAGCTATTCTGCACTTTTTCTTCTATCAGGTTTAGTGTATCTGGTTTATAGGTTTTATGATGTGAGTTTTGTGCAGGGTGATGAGTAAGGATCTATTTGCAATATTCTAAATGTAGACATCCATTTTGATCAATACCATGTGGTAAAGATGCTGTCTTTTTTCCAATGTGTACTTCTGACTTATTTTTTTAATCAAAAATCTGTTGTTCATAGGTGTGTAGATTCATGTCTGAGTTTTCAATTCAATTCCATTGATAAACATGTTTGTTTTTATTCCAATATCATGCTATTTTTGACTAAAGTTCTGCAGTACAACTGAAAATCTGGAATCAGGAGACCTCAATCAGCTCTTTTATTGTTCGGGATTGTTTTAGTCATCCTGGGTTTTGTTCTTCTACATGAAGTTGAGAATTATCCTTTCAAGATTTGTAAAGAATTGTGTTGGAATTTTGACAGGGATTGCATTAAATCAGTAGATTACTTCTGCTTGGATAGCCAATTTTACTATGTTAATGCTACCAATCCAAGAATATGAAAGATATTTCTATCTTCCTTAATAAAAATTGTTAGATTATATTCCTAAAGCTAGCCACCAAGGTCATTTCCCTTATTTGGGCACTTTCTCCTCCTGAGGTTGGCTACAAAGGTCCAGCTATCAAAGTATTGAAGTCTGGAAATCAAAAATCTCCTTTTGGATGCCCTAATTAACCATTCCAATCAAAAAATTAAACACCTCATCCTAACATGGGGTTTCCCCTTTTAGCTCTATAAACTGCCATTTGCCTTCAGACTACATCTGTCTCCTCTCTATCCAGATGCAGTACTTTTTCCCACCCCACCCCCAGGCAACTGATGATATTTTGTTTGTGCTCTAACAACTAAAGCTTACCTAGAGATCAGAGTATGGAGCTAGTGACTAGAGGCCCGGCTGTAGCTAGAGTTTTCCTGCCTGGCCCACAGGATAAATCTTTCTCACCCGCCAGTCCCACATCCATTTAGACCTGACCAAGTAAACACAGAGACTTATATTGGTTACAAACTGTATGGCCGTGGCAGGCTTCTTGCTAACTGTTCTTATATCTTAAATTAATCCATTTCCATTAATCTATACCTTGCCACATGGCTCGTGGCTTACCGGCAACTTCTCATGCTGTTTCTCATCATGGCAGATGGCAGCGTCTCTCTCACTCAGCCTTTTACTTCCCAGCTCTATTTTCCTCCTTGTCCCGCCTATACTTCCTGCCTGGCCACGGGCCAATCAGTGATTTATTTATTGACCAATCAGCAACACATTTGACATACAGACCATCCCACAGCACTTCCCCTTTTCTTTTCTTAAAAAGGAAGGTTTTAACCTTTACACATCATGAAAGTCAGCTTGGTATATTTGGGAATTTGGGCGTAGCTTCTCTTACTACTTCCTGCTGGAGGGGGGCGCTGTATCTTATGGGGACACAAAGAAAATTTTAGGATCATGGAGTAGTCCATGAGGCTGTATCATCTGAGCCAGTTGCCTTCAAACCATTCTGGATGTTGGATCATCTGGGCCATGGTGTCATCAGAGACCTTCAGGGGGTCTTGGCTGGTCAAATCTGATGTATCTTTTTTTTTTTTTTTTTTTTTGGTTTTTCGAGACAGGGTTTCTCTGTGCAGCTTTGCGCCTTTCCTGGGACTCACTTGGTAGCCCAGGCTGGCCTCGAACTCACAGAGATCAGCCTGACTCTGCCTCCCGAGTGCTGGGATTAAAGGTGTGCGCCACCACCGCCCGGCCCAAATCTGATGTATCTTAATCTGGAACAAAGCCTTTGGCTTTCTGTGGGAACAAAAGCAGAGTCTCCTTTCCAAAGCAACACATCCTTACATCCGAATTTTGAAGTCAAGGTATCTTTAAAATATACATATTGGTTTAACTCAACATCTTTTACAATCAAATGTTTTTCTGCAGTTAAAAATCCCAAAGACAACACAATCCAGATTCTCTGTGTAATATTCATCTTTACATGGCTTATTTTTTATATTAATTTCACTGTCTCTTTAAAGACTTTATTTTTTAAAACTATGTATTTGTTTCTGTAACTGTATATATCACCTTTTTAATCTCTTTCAAGCCTATGTATATTTTACACACATTTTAAACTATTACATCTGAATCTGTCTTATTGTGAATCTATTGCCTTAAACTGCAGCAGCTGTGGCTGCTGGCTCCGCCCACCTCAGCTTCCCAACATGGCGGCGGTATGCTTACCGCCAGCTCTGGGAGCCATCGTGGGTCTATGCTTTTATCCAAGCAGCATGTAGCCCAGAAACCTCTTTTTTTTTTTTGTTTTGTACTAGCAAAGTCTAAATCCACCAAGCAGCTTAATGTGCTACTTGCAGAGGCCTCATTCCCGCCATACAGCAGGTCGAGCGCGCATAATAGGAACCCGCCAGTAGCTCAAACCAGCAGCTGCCACTCATTTGAGAGAGGCAATTAGGAACTGTTTTTAGCTCCGTTTTAGAATCTTTTTTCTCAGTTTTTAGGTGGAAACTCTTGCCCCACGTTGGGCGCCATTTGTAGCTAGAGTTTTCCTGCCTGGCCCACAGGACAAATCTCTCTCACCCGCCAGTCCCACAGCCATTCAGACCTGACCAAGTAAACATAGAGACTTATATTGGTTACAAACTGTATGGCCGTGGCAGGCTTCTTGCTAACTGTTCTTATAGCTTAAATTAATCCATTTCCATTAATCTATACCTTGCCACATGGCTCATGGCTTACCGGCAACTTCACATGCTGTTTCTCATCATGGCGGCTGGCAGCGTCTCTCTCACTCAGCCTTTTACTTCCCAGCTCTATTTTCCTCCTTGTCCCGCCTATACTTCCTGCCTGGCCACGGGCCAATCAGTGATTTATTTATTGACCAATCAGCAGCACATTTGACATACAGACCATCCCACAGCACCCGGCAGTGGTGGCACATACCTTTAATCCCAGCACTTGGGAAGGAGAAACAGGAAGTGATATGGTAGGGTGGAGAAAGGAATATAAGTTGGACAGAGACAGGAGTTTGGCCCTTATAGGCTGAAGAGTTGGCGAGATAAGATGTGAGTGGCTGGCTGTTCCTTTGTCTCTCAAATCTTTCAGCATTTACCCCAATATCTGCTCTGAGTTTTTATTATTAAGATCAATTAGAATTCACCCTACATCTGGCATCCAACTTGTGAGACATGAACTCACAAAAAGCCACTCATCTGTGGCTTTGCAGCCACCAGCACAGACTAGAGCTACACATGGCCAGAGTCAATAACCCAACAGCCAAGGATTTCCTTTCTGTTCCCCAAATCCACTGAATAAGTCTGGAATTTTTTTCTATTGTAGCCTGTCTGCTGCAAACTTCACAGGCACATGGACTCAGAATGCTGCTGAAGTTATCCTCTCTCAGGAGCCACCTCTACCTTTAGGCAGCTCCCACCACACAAGTTTCTTCCTCACGATCTCCTGTGTGCATTTTTCAGATAACAGGTTCTCTCTCTCCTGGTGGGTTGTAGGTTTTCCCTGGACCCCTTTCTTGGGCTACTGTCACAGTAGGTAGCTGCCTCACTTCACCATCATCTGAACTGTAATCTTTGGCAGATTTGGTGAGACAACTGGAAATTCTCAAAGGCAGAGTTTTTCCCCACATTAAAATGGGAAACTATTAAAATGGAGGGAATTAGGTTTCTGTATGACAATACACTGGGCAGTTTGGAAATGGAGCAATTAAATGAGAGGATAATTAATTTAGATGGGATTTATATAGTGTCAATTATAAATATTATCTCTTTGATCATTTTTATCTTATCACTAAAAAAATAGTTAATATGAGTGCCAAGATAAAAGTTTTAGAAAAACTAATTAAAACAGATCATAGAGATATTCAGACCCAGAGCAAGTAATTTAAAGGAGAACCAATTTCAGCATTGCATTATAAGATTGAGAGGAACAACCTAAGATTTTCAAACAACCAATCTTAATTTACCCAGTAACTTTACAGGAACTGCCAAATGGTAAATATCCCCAAGGGTGAGTAAGAGCTTAATAGACCCCTGTTCAAATGTTAGATTTAAGGAGATTCAAGGAAGCAATAGTCTCATATGGTGTGCATTCACCTTTTGTAGTCAAGTTATAATAGAACTATCTCTCAAGACTGGGAGAGACTTGGTTACAACAATCTCAGAGCCTGGTCCTCAATTACAATGGAGGACCTGGTGGAAAGATAAGGCTAAAACCATTGAACAATGAAGTAGGGCTACAGGTATGAAAATCTCCCAAGACCAACCTTTTGGAGAGGGAGATTATGCTGATATACAAAGCCAATCTCTCTATGATGACTACACCTGGCTTTGTACCACACAGCAGCCTTGAATGCTTGCAACAGAATTGAAGAAGTAGAAAAAAACTGAGTCATTTACTAAAGTTATACAGGGCCCCAAAGAAACCTTCACTGATTTCTTACAGAGATTGACTTTTAGTAGTAAATTTGTCTAGCAGAAGCTAGATAATTGAATCTCTGGCTTTTGAAAACACTAATGCACATTGCAAAGGGGTAATTAGGCGATTAAAGGCAAGATCAACACCCTTAGAGGAGTGGATGTGAGATACAATCAATACTGAATCTGAAAAACATGATAATTTTTAGATATGAGAGGTGATTTCCAAAGGTTTGAAGAAAAAATGAAGTATCAGGTGTTTCAATTGTGGTAAAGAAGGTCACCTAAAGAGGGATTATAAACAGGTCACCCTAGAAACAATGCTTTTTCTAAGAATAATCCAAGAAGAATGTCCCTCCCTTCTTGAGTATGCAAGAGGTGTGGCAAAGGCAGACATTGGACTAATGAATATAGATCAATAAAAGACAGACAAGGTAACCCTTTGCCATTGGGGAATGACTTGATGGGCCTTTTGAAGACCACCATGTCAAATTCAGTTCAATCATTCCCTGTCACCATGGGGGAAACTCCTTCCCAGAGTAATTAAAGAACATAATTAATGCCTATTGGAAAAAGCCATGCTCTGGATGATAGAACAGCTATAGAAGATAAAACAAAATTTTCAGGAGAAACCATGAATCAAAATTGATAAAGGTTCAATTTGAATAAGAAAGACCCTCTTAATTAGAAGAGGTGACAGTTTATCAACCAGCATGACCATTCAATTTAAACTAACTTCTATGACTAACAAATGTTTTGGGTTTCTTTTTATCAGATATAACTTACCAAAGGAAACCTCCCCAAAATTAGGGTTGGGGAAGGGTTTTTTTTGTCTTTTCAGAAGAATGAAGGCATCCAGCTAAGGAATCTGAAGAACACTGGACAAATGAGACATCTGATGAAAAAGGAAGAAACGTTCAAAGGAAATGTTGCAAAAAAAAAAAAACCAAAAAACATTAAATTGGTCTATTAGTATATCACATCTCCAACAGGATAAGATTTCATAAATCTTCCTAAATGTTTGTTTTGGCTGTTCTTTATGGACATATAATGCAAATGGTCTTTTTGTAGTCCCAACTAAATTGAAAATTAAAATTGGCTGGAAATGAAGTGTGACTCTCTCCGTCTCTAAATCTAAGTATGTTTGTTAAAGTAAAATCTAAAATCTCTGTCTTATGTCTGAAGAGTCACCTGATATGGAACAGAATAAAAATCAAAATTGAGGACTATTCTATTCAAACTAAGCTCATAATTCTTTTGGTTTTGTCTGTTAACATTTTTCATAAGGTATAAATATATCTCAACATATTTATGTGTGTGTATATATATATATATAAATTTTTGTCATAATATTAATGGTCATATAGAGTACTAACTAATTCTAGAAAAAGGATTCATTTAACTTCCTGTATATCATTTCAGGTTTTGAGTCTCTATCAGGAAACTAGGAATTAAGTTTTGTACTCTGGATGTTGTCATGATATATTGTGTTCCCCAATATATTGTGCAGTCTAATAAAGCTTATCTGAGGATCAGAAGAAAAAGCCAGTCCCTCAATTAAACATAGAAGTCAGGCAATGGTAACACACACCTTTTATCCTAGCATTCAGGAGGCAGAGATCCATCCAGATCTCTTTGAGTTCAAGGCCTCATTGGGAACAGAGCCAGGTGTGGTGGCATATGCTTATAATCCCAGCACTAACCATAGAGGTCTAGAAGTCTGTACAGATAGACAGGAAGTGATGTAACTGGGTAGAAAAAGGAAGTGAGGTGGCAGAACAGAAAGGCATATAGGCATGAGTATACAGGAAATAGCTCTCTTGGTAAGCTGAGGCATTGGTAAGGTGAAGTTGGCTGTGGTTTGTCCTGTTCCTCTGATCTCTCAGTTTTTTCACCCCAGTATTTGGCTCCAGGTTTTTTATTAATAAGGCCATTTAGCAATTCATCTTACACATGGTACCCTAACTTTTGTGGCACAAATTCACTAAAACACTGCTCGTGGCCTTACAGGCCCCTGGCTCAGGCCTGAGCTCCATGTGGCTGGAGTGTCCACCACATGTGGTCCAGAGTCTCTTTGGCTTTTTCTCTCCTTGTGGGTTGTGGACTCTCTCTGGATTCCCATCTCAGATTACTATCACACTAGATAGCTGCCTTGAAACTCCCTCGGACTTCTGCTGTTCTGCGTAATAAGCAGATTTGGTGAGTCAATTAAAATATTTTAAAGGGAGAAATTAGTTAAAAGAGAAAATTTTCCCATATTAAAAAATGGGAAGCATTTTTACAATGGAGAGAATTTGGTCTCTGTTTGATAACACATTAGGCAGTCTGAAAATGGAACAATTGAGTGAGAGGATAATTAGTGTTGATGGGATTTATAAAACGTCAATTATGAATATTATTTGTTTGATCATTTTATTTTAGCATTAAAAAGGTTGGTTAATTTGAGTGCCAAGATAAAAGTTTTAGAAAATCTTTTTTAAACAAATTATAGAGATTTTCAGATGCAGATAGAAAAATTTAAAGGTGAACCTATCTCAGGAATGGATTAAATCATTACAGACAAACAGCCTCTTTTCAAACCAAACTTAATCTATCCAGTAACCTTACAGAAAGTGCCAAATGCTCAAGGGTATATATGAGCTAACTGGACTCCAGTGGAAATGTAAGATTTGAGATTTAAAGAAGCTATGGTCTCATATGGTATGTATTTTCCATTTGTAAATTAGATATTAAACTCATGGTCAACTTGTAATAGAATGTTCTGGACTGGAAGGATTTGGTTACAGCAGTCCTAGAGGCTGGGCCACAGTTACAATGGAAAACCTGGTGGAAAGAGGAGGCTAAGACTAAGAACAATATAGGGCTAGAGGTATGAAAATTTTCCATGATCATATTCTTGGAGATGGCGATTTTGTTGAAATACAAAGACAAACTTTATATGATTACCACACCGTAATTTTATTCAATTCTTGGGACAGAATTGAAGAAGTAGGAAAGATATCCCTTCTGGATTATGCAGAAGGTGTGGTAAAGGCAAATATTGGACTAACGAATGTAGATCACCAAAGGGCAGACAAGTTAATCCTTTGCCATTGCCATCAGCAAACCCCTTGAGGGACCTCTCACAGGCTACCATGGCAAATTCACTTCAGTCATTTCCTGCCATAGTAGAAGAAACCCCTTCTCAGAGCAATTAAATAATCAAATGCCTATTGTAATAAACTATACTGCTCAAGGTGATAGAGTAACTATAGCAGAGAGAACAAAAAATTCAAGAGAAACCATAAAGCAAATTTTTTGTCAAACTTCTATAAATGAACAAAGACCAAAATTAAAAATATGAATAAATGACATTCTCATGGATGGTCTTGTAGACATAGATATGGACATGCAAATAATTGCACCAGAATATTGGCATCCAAATTGGCCTCTTCAGGAGATCAATATTCAGCTGTTAGGGATTGAAACATTGTCTCAAGTGAAACATAGCACAAGGAGGGTCAAATGTATAGGGCCAGAAGGACAGAAAAAAATTAAAGCCATATGTGGCTAATATAGCTATGAATTTATGGGACTGTAATATATTACAACAATAGAACACCCAGATTAACATTCCTCCAATCTCAGAAACAAACCATAAACTAACACATGTTTCTGAGAGGAATATTAGAAGATATAAAGAACAGTCACCAGTCATCCAGATTGTACAAGAACAGGACACAACAGCTGCTGATCTTTCAAAGACACCAACAGCTTTACCTTTAAAATGGTTAACAGACAAGCCTATATGGTTTCAGCAAGGGCCTTTAACAACAGAAAAGCTGTAGGCCTTGGAAGAACTGGTACAAGAGTAGTTAAATGTTCGTCATATTGAAGAATCAAGAAGTCCCTGGTATTCTCCTGTATTTGTTATTAAAAAGAAATCTAGTAAGTACAGAATGGTAGCAGACCTAAGAGCAGTTAACAAGGTAATTCAATCAATGAGCACTCCACAATCTGGAATTCCTTTGCATATTCTGTTACCTAAAGAATGGCCTCTTACAGTTATTGATTTATTGTTATTGTTATTGTTTCTTCTCGATACCCTTACGAGAAAAGAACAGAAAAAGATTTGCCTTCATGGTGCCTACTTATAATTCTCAGCCAGTTAAAAGATATCAATGGAGGGTTCTCCCACTGGTAATGTTAAATACCCCAACTCTGTGCCAATATTTGTGTGACAGCTATTGGAAGTAATACATAAACAATTTCCTACTTTTATAATTCATCATCACATGGATGATATTTTACTAGCTGATTCAAATGCACATAATTTAGAAAGAATATTTGAAGAAGTAAAGAAAATTTTGCCTTGTTGGTGTAGCTAAAGTTTTCTTGCCTGGTCCACAGTCAGGACAAATCTCTCTCACCCGCCAGTCCCACAGTCTCTCAGACCCAACCAAGTAAACACAGAGACTTATATTGCTTACAAACTGTACGGCCGTGGCAGGCTTCTTGCTAACTGTTCTTACAGCTTAAATTAATCCATTTCCATTAATCTATACCTTGCCACATGGCTCATGGCTTACCGGCATCTTCACATGCTGTTTGTCATCATGTCTGCTGGCAGTGTCTCCTTCTGCCTTCCTGTTCATTCTTTTCTCCTCTCTGTTAGTCCCACCTATACTTCCTGCCTAGCCACTGGCCAATCAGTGTTTTATTTATTGACCAATCAGGGGAACACTTTTGCTATACAGAACATCCCACAGCATGTTGGGGATTACAAATTGCTCCTGAAAACATACAAATAGGATATTCTATTAATTATTTAGGATATGAAATAGGTCTACAAAAAAAATTAGACCCAAAAGGTGCAAATTAGGAGAGATGGATTACGACTCTTAATTACTTTCAAAGATTATTCGGAGACATTTCCCATCTATGGACTGTTGTCAGGGGAAAAAATGATAAACTGCATAATTTTTTCAAAACCTTAGAGGATGATAAGGACTTAAACAGTCCAAGAGAATTACCAGCTGAAGCTGAGAAAGAATTGGCATTGGTGAAAAAGAAAATACAGCATGCACATGTGGATCATGTGACTCCAAAGCTTGATTGCATTTTAGTTAATTTACCCTCTAGGCATTCTCCTTCAGGAATTTTAATGCAGAGGGAAGATATTGTATTGGAAATGATAATTCTACCATATAAAGGGAGTAAACAAAAATCAGTTCTAAAATCTCATGACTATGATGACACTTGGATAAGACAGGTGATTTCCAGTGGTTTGAAGAAAAATAATAACGTCAGACACTTTAATTGTGATAAACAAAGTCACCTAAAAAGTAACTGTAAACAGGGTTTTCCTAGAAACAATGTTTTTTCAAGGAACAATGGCAACAGAGGGCCCCTCCCTTCTGGATTATGCAGAAGATGTGGTAAATGCAAATATTGAACTAATGTATGTAGATCAACAAGGGACAGACAAGGTAATCCTTTGCCTTTGCCTTTGCCTTTGCCATTGGAAAACTCCCTTAGTGCCCTCTCTCAGGCCCCCAAGGCAAATTCAGCTCAATCCTTTCCTGCCATCATAGAAGAAACCCCTTTGCAGAGCAATTAAATAACCAAATGCCTATTGTAAAAAACCGCACTGCTTGGGGTGATAGAGAGAACAAAAACTCAGGAGAAACCATAAAGGGAATTTTTTGGCAAACTTCTATAAATGAACATTCTTATTGAAGGTCTTGTAAACACAGGTGTACCCCTCCCTTCTGAATTATAAGGACTTTGAACCACTTTGCTTAATTTTTTTTATTTGTTACCTGCCTTTCCTTTTTGGTTTGTGTCTGTATTAAAATGTAGGGGCTCTAGATATTGATGTTTCCCGTACAATGCCAGGCAGGATCCCATTAGCTCTTTTTACATGTTAAATCTATCACTTTGGGGATATTGTTTGTAATCTATCCCAGAAAATTACTGCAAGCTCTTTACCAAAGTTCACTTTCAGCCCCTAATTTGTCAATTTAATCATTAGTTAAAGGTACTACAATTTCTACTGGGTCTATTCCTGCTAATTGATGAAATCTCAATTTTCCTTTTGAAATCAACTCTGAGATCTTTTCCACATAAGTTTTTACAAAAATCAGAATTATATGCTATTCTGATGGTATTAATGGATTTTGGGGGAACCTCTCAACATAGTTATTAACTCTTAGTATGCTGAAAGAGTGGTATTATATATTGAGACTGCAGAATTTATTGCTAATGAGTCAGAATTAACTTTGTTATTTACTTATTAAGTTAAAAGATACAACCAGGAATAGGAAGCATTCCTTATATATAACTCACATCTGATACCATACAGGTCTGCCAGACCCTCTAGCACAAGGTAATGATGAGATCAATAAACTATTGACAGGAAATGTGCTGGAGGCCTCAGAATTACATAAAAAATTATGTCTGTAGTAAGGGTTTAAGAAAGGAATCTTCTATAACTTGGCAACAAGACAAGGGAATTAAAAGGAAATATTGTACTTGTTCTTTTTACAATGAAACTCCATTACCAGCAGGATGTAACCCAAAGGGTATTCAGAGGAATGAAATCTGGCAGATAGATATGTTTAATTTTGCAGAATTTCAAAAATTTAAATATATACACCATACCATTGTTACCTATTCAGGATTTCAATGAGCAACTGCTCTGAGTTCAGAAAAGGCTGATTCTGTAATCATGCATTTGCTAGAAGTTATGGCCATCAAGGGTATACCTGCACAAATTAAAACTGACAATACTCCAGCATATTTCTCTGGCAAAATGAAACTATTTTTTTTGCTTATTACAATATAAAGCATATTACAGGTATACCACATAATCCTATATGCCAAGCGGTTATAAAAAGATCAAATCAAACTCTAAAGGACATGCTAAATAAACAGAAAGGGGTAACAAAATCTCCCAGAAATAGATTACATAATGCTTTATTAATTTGGAATTTTCTCAATGCTAATGGGAAAGGAACAACAGCTGTGGAGAGACATTGGATAATAGAAAAAAACTACAGAATTTAATCAAACTATATACTTTAAGGATGTGCTGGCCTCAGAATGAAAACCAAACTATGTGTTACACTGAGGACGAGATTTTGCTTTTGTTTCTACAGGAGAAGAAAAGCTATAGATACTATCAAAATTGATAAATATTCAATTTGATCAAGAGAGACCTCTTGATTACAAGAGGTGATAGTTCATCAACCAGCATGACCATTCAATTTAAATTAATTTGTACAACTAACAAATGCTTTTCATTTGGTCAGATCTAACTTGCCAAAAGGGAACCTCCCCAAAGTTAGGTTGGGGGAAGGTTTTTGTTTTTGTCTTTTAGGAGAATGAAGGCTAGGGAATCTGAAGAAAACTGGACAAATGAGAAATCTGAAGAAAAAGGACAAATCATCCAGAAAAAAAAATGTTCCAAGAAAGAGTAAATTGGCCTATTGGTATATCATGTATCTAACAGGATAAAATTTTATGTCTTCCTAAATGTTTGTTTCTGCTGTTCTCTCCAGACACTTAACAAAAATGGTCTTCTTGTAGTCCCAGTTTAATTAAAAATTAAAGCTGGCTTTGGAGTTGGAGAATGGATCTCTCCTTCTCTAAAGCATACTTGGTAAAAGAAAATGCAAAATCTCTGTATCATGTCAGCAGCTCCATCTGATATGGGATAGAAGAAAATCAAAACTAAGGGTTTATTCCATTGCCATTAATCTCATAACTCTTTGGTTCTATTTTGACTCTTTAAAACATTTCTTAAGGTATAAATTTTATATCAAAATTTGTAAGAATAATATATATGTCTATTTTGAACTTTTGTCGTGATATTAATGGTCATATAGAATACTAATTCTAGAAAAAAGACTTCATCTAACTGCCTTACATGTTTTCACGTTTGAGTTTTTATCAGTTTTCTGCAGGGAATCATGACCACACCTAACAGCAAATTTGATGTCTCCAAAAAGTTGATGGGGCCCCACAATGATTATTCCATCAGGATGATGATAATACCACTAAGCTGACAAACACCTCCCAGAGATCAGCTTTAGACTACAACTGCTTAGCACAATCTTGAGATGAGACAATCCAGCCTCACAGACTACTCAAGCAAGGACTTGAGACAAGCCCTGCATTTTCACATTATGCAGAGAGTGGACAACAAATGATACAGGCACCTTTCCCAGGACTTGAAAATTAACTCAAAATTTTTCTTCTCAGGATACCCTAAAGATGCCATAACCCCCAGACAGAGGAAGTAATTTTAAGAACATGACGCCCACATTCCCAAGAGGTGGGGTGTGTGGTTTTTGGTAATTCTATGGGTTTGGGACAATTGTCATTGTTTAGAATAGTTAGTTACAAGTTGTTAATTGTTAAGTGTCAGGAAAAAGGTTAAACAAAGGAAATTAGATTCAGGATTCTTGTTTGAAAAATAAAAAAGGATATAGATAAAAGGTAGGTCATTGAATCTACTCTGAAAAAAGATATAAAAGATAGAATAAAGGATAGACTATTGAATATACTCAGATAAGAAAAAAAGAGAGACTATAGATATGATAAGATACAAAGGTGGATTATTTAATCTAGTTTTAAAAGGCAACTACTAGTTTTAAATATTTTACATTAGACTTGATTTTTGTATATTGTATGCAAATTGTGTATATTGATAGAAATTTGAGATGTATTTTTGTTAGAAAATGCTGTAAATATATTTCTTATCTTGTTCAAGGTATTGGACCTATACAGTTCATTTAACAATGTAATGCAATTTGCTAATCCTTGAAAGTTATTACCAACTATATAGGATATAAAAAATGTAAGTTAGTAGTTAGTCATTACAATCAAACTTGTAGTCATATTAGGTATGTTTTCAAGGTCAAGCAGAGATATATTTTAAATAGACAGGTTATCTTCAGACACTTCAGAGACCTACAAAATGTGGTATTTAAGATGTTTTAATAACATAGTTTGTTGGGGGGTTTTTTTTATGACTATGAGACATGTCTGCTCCTGACAGCACCAATCTACTTCACAGAAGATGATGGACATTGAAGGAACTCCACATGGAGTTTACTTTCATTGTGGCAAAAATTAGCCACTGGGCAAGAAAGTGCCCTCACATCAACTGCTGACAGTATACTGTCCAAAATGGACAAGCAGGACACAAAACAAAGGACTACCTGCCAATCCTTGCCAAGACAAGGTAGGAAGGCTCTTTAGAAAATCCTGCTTCACAAATGAGTCTGTCAGATATGCTAAGCCTATACACTGAAAATGATGCCCCAATGTTGCAGAGAAACCTTGGGTAACTATCCAGGCAGCTGGCTGTTTCTGTCATAACTCACATTTTTTGAAAGTCGCTTGTTTGCACTTCCTGTTTTACTAGGTAATATTGTTTCCTTCTCTGGTCTGTGAGGGAGTAGAATATTAGATAGTTATAGTTTTTCTGTTAAGAAATTCAGAAAAGAAAGTCACCAAAGAGGTGTAAAGTATGTGAATTTGAATGACATTGAAAGAGAGTTTTGATAATGTAAATTAGGATAGAAGGTAAATTAGATACAATCCTTTGGATTCACAAAAATAGGATAGATAATGGAATATTTTCTCTGAATTTGTCAAATGCAAATGGACTAGACATTGTTGATGTATTTATTTCTTGTATATGTTGTATATAGTTATAATACTTATTGTATATAGTTTTCCTTATATTAATTATAACTTTTTTATTTTTTATTTTAGATAAAAAAGGTGGAAATGTGGTGATATATTTTGTCTCCCAATATGTTGTGCACCCTAATAAATATCTGGCCCCAGTTTTTTTTATTAATAAGACCATTTAGCAATTCATCTTACAAGATGTACATAACAAATATTAATTTTTTAACCTCTTTGAGTTCTGCTGCATATGATATTTAAATGTATAAGTTTTCTGCAGTGAACCATTACCATGCATAACAGCAACATTTGAAGTCTCCAAAAGGAGGATGGGGCCCTACAACAATGATTCCACAGGGATTATGAAAATACCACTAATCTGATGAACACCACATAAAGACAGAATTTAGACTACAAACTGCTCAGAGAAATTTCAAGATGGATAACTGTTATGGTACAACCTCACAGACTACTCTAGCCAGGACTTGAAATAAACCCTGCACTTTCCCATTATACAGAGATTGGACAAGAAATGATACAGCTAGCTATCCTGGGACTTGACAACCTAATTTTTTTCAGGGTCTCCTAAAGATGCCGTCACTCCCAGAGAGTAGAAAGTAATTTTAAGAGCATGAAGCCCACATTCCCAAGAGGTGGGGTGAGTGGTTTTGGGTCTTTCAATGGGTTATGGATATTTGTCATTATTTAGGGTGGTTGGTTACAAGCTGTTATTTGGAATGGCAGGAAAAAAAGCTGAACAAAGGAGATTAGATTCAGGCTTATTGTTTTTGAAAAGAAAACAAGGAGATAGAGAAGTGAGAGGATAAAAGGGCAGTGTTGCTAGAGTTTTCCTGCCTGGCCCACAGTCAGGACAAATCTCTCTCACCCGCCAGTCCCAAGCCGCTCAAACCCGATCAAGTAAACACAGAGACTTATATTGGTTACAAACTGTATGGCCATGGCAGGCTTCTTGCTAACTGTTCTTACAGCTTAAATTAATCCATTTCTATAAATCTATACCTTGCCACATGGCTCATGGCTTACCGGTACTTTACATCTTCCTTGTCCAAATGGCGGCTGGCAGTGTCTCCCCCACCCAGCTTCCTGTTCTCTCAATTCTCCTCTCTGTTAGTCCCGCCTATACTTCCTGCCTGGCCACGGGCCAATCAGTGATTTATTCATTTACCAATCAGCAACACATTTGACATACAGACCATCCCACAGCACTTCCCCTTTTCTTTTCTTAAAAAGGAAGGTTTTAACCTTTACACATCTCCAAAGTCAGCTTGGTATATTTGGGAATTTGGGCGTAGCTTCTCTTACTACTTCCTGCTGGAGGGGGGCGCTGTATCTTATGGGGACACAAAGAATACTTTAGGATTATGGAGTAGTCCATGAGGGTGTATCATCTGAGCCAGTTGCCTTGAAACCATTCTGGATGTTGGATCATCTGGGCCATGGTGTCATCGGAGACCTTTCAGGGGGTCTTGGCTGGTCAAACCTGATGTATCTTAATCTGGAACAAATCCATAGCCTCTGGCTTTCTGTGGAAACAAAAGCAGAGCCTCCTTTCCAAAGCAACATATCCTTACATCCAAATTTTGAAGTCAAGGTACCTTTAAAATATACATTTTGGCATAACTCAACAGCTTTTGTAATCAAATGTTTTTCTTCAGTTACAAATATCAAAGAGAACATAATCCAGATTCTCTGTGTGGTAGCCATCTTTACGTGGCTTATTTTTTTATATTAGCTTGAGCCTATTGCTTTAAACTGCAGCAGCTGTGGTTGCTGGCTCCGCCCACCTCAGCTTCCCAACATGGCGGTGGTTTATCGCCAGCTCTGGGAGGTATCGTGGGTCTATGCTTTTATCTAAGCAGCGTGTAGCCCAGAAACCTCTTTTTTTTTGTTTTGTGCTAGCAAAGTCTAAATCCACCATGCAGCTTAATCTGCCACTTGCAGAGGCCTCATTCCCGCCATACGGCGGCGGCAGGTCAAGCACGCACACCAGGAACCCACAAGTAGCTCAAACCGGCAGCTGCTGCTCATTTGAGAGAGACAATTAGGAACTGTTTTTAGCTCCGTTTTAGAATCTTTTCTCAGGCTTTAGGTGGAAACTCTTGCCACCACATTGGACGCCATTTGTTGCTAGAGTTTTCCTGCCTGGCCCACAGTCAGGACAAATCTCTCTCACCCGCCAGTCCCAAGCCGCTCAAACCCGATCAAGTAAACACAGAGACTTATATTGGTTACAAACTGTATGGCCATGGCAGGCTTCTTGCTAACTGTTCTTACAGCTTAAATTAATCCATTTCTATAAATCTATACCTTGCCACGTGGCTTGTGGCTTACCGGTACTTTACATCTTCCTTGTCCAAACGGCGGCTGGCAGTGTCTCCCCCACCCAGCTTCCTGTTCTCTCAATTCTCCTCTCTGTTAGTCCCGCCTATACATCCTGCCTGGCCACTGCCAATCAGTGATTTATTCATTGACCAATCAGCAACACATTTGACATACAGACCATCCCACAGCAGGGCAGATTATTGAATCTGCTTTGAAAAACATCTACTTGTTTTAAATATTTTACAATGATATGGATTTTGGATATTGATACAAATTTGAGTTTATTTTTTTAGGACATACTGTACATACATTTCTACTCTTGTCCAATGTATTGTACCTATATAGCTCATTTAATCATATAATGTAAATTTCTAGTCCTTGATAGTTATTATTAGAAACTATTTAAAGATAATAAAGAAATGCAGGTTAGTACTTAGTCACCTATTGCAATCAAACTTGTAGCAATATTAGGTATGTTTTCTAGGTCAAACAGAAATATATTTTAGATAGACAGGTCATCTTCAAACACTTCAAAGATCTACAGAATATAGCATTTAAGATGTTTTAATAACAAAGAATATTTATGACAATGAGATAGGTCAGCTTCTGGCAGCACCAATATTCTTCAGAAAAGATGATGGACATTGAAGAAACTCCTTATGGAGTTTACTTTCTTTGTTGCAAAAGTTAGCCAATGGGCAAGAAATTGCCCTTGCCTCGACTGCTGACAGTATGATGTTCAAATTGAACAAGCAGGACACAAGACAAAGTGATTGCTGAGCTTTGCCAAGACAAGGTAAGACAGCCCTTCAGAGTATTCAACTTCAAAGAAAATTCTATAAAATATGTTAGGTCTGTGGGCTGAAGATGGATGTCCCAATATCACAGAAGAACCTTGGGTGAATGTCCAGCTGGCCAACTGTCTCTGTCATTTTCATATACTTTGGAAATCGCTTGCTTGCATCTCCTGCTTATTCAAGTAATATTTCCTTCTCAGGTCTCTGATGGAGTTGAAGACTAAATAGTTATAGTTATAGTTTTCCTTGTTAACAGATTCAGAAAAGAAACTCACTAAAGATGTGTGAAGTATATATTTGAGAAACAGCAAAAGATAATTGGGATTAGTAATGTAAATTAAGATAGAAGTTAAATCAGGCATAACCTTTGGACTTATGAAGACGAGAGAGACAATGGAGTATTTTTGAATTTGTAAAATGTTAATGGACTAGACATTACTGATGTAATTATTCCTGTATATATTGTATATAGTTATTGTTTATAGTTTTTCTTATATTAATTGTAACCTTTTTTATTTTAGACATTTTCCCATCTCATGTGTTCTATTACCCATTCTCTTCTCCCCTACCTCTAAATATCTCTCTCTCTTCTCTTCCTAGACCTCCTTCTTACTTTAATATCTCTCCCCTCTCCCTCTATGTCTCTGTCTCTGTCTCTCTCTGTCTCCTTCTCTCTCTCTCTCTCTCTCTCTCTCTCTCTCTCTCTCACAAACACACACACACACACACACACACACACACACACACACACACACACACACACACAAATTCTACATATGTGGAAAAAGCAGACAACACTCTTTTTGACCCGGGTTTATTTCACTTGACACTATGATCTCCAGTTTAGCCCATGTTCCTGCAACAGTAATGATTTTATTCTGATTCATGAATTCATAAATTCATGATTCATAAAATTCATTATGTATTTGTATCAATTCTTTTCTTTCTTCTTCTTCAAAATTTTACTGGTACACAGGTATTCACCTGACAGGACTGTTCTCTAAAATGTATAAGGAACTTAAAAATAATTAAACATTAAGAAAATAAGCAGCCCCATGAAAATTGGGCCATGGAACTAAACTGAAAATTCTCAAAAGAAGAAACATTTGTGCTCACCATCACTAGGCATCATTTTGTCCATTGTATGATGTTTATTTTCACACAGACATATTGTTTCAGCCATCTTATGTGCATTGACCACATCCTGCATCCCCAATAAATGGTTTTTTTGTATCTATAGAAAATCCTATGACACATAAATGAAAGAAACCAAACATGTAATATTTGTCTATCTTCATATAACCTATTTTACTCAATATAATGATAATGCCCCATTTAATGTTTGTTTGGGGAGGAATAGTTGCTGTACTGTTTGTAGCAATCATACTACAATACTACAGAAATGAATACTATATGTATCAGCATAATAGAGCATGCTATGACAATGTGGAAGTTGTTTCATTTGGCCATTTGCTGTGAGCCATTGGTGATGTGGGGGAAAATGTATTGAGGAGATCTCTCCTCTCATTTATTTCACCATGGATTTATTACCTTAATCCTAGCCAATGAGAGATTAATCTAGTTGGTCTCTATCAGGACTGGAGAGATGGCTCAGCAGTTAAAAACACTTGTGGCTCTTACAGAGGACCCAGATTTGGTCTCAGCACCCACAGGGTGGCTCACAACTGTCTGTAACTCCAATTACAAGGGATTCAATGCTCTGCTCTCTGAGGCACTGTGAGCATGTGGTGAATTCACACATATGCAGCCAAAACACTCATACATATAAAATAAATATACTTTAAAGCATCTTTACTGCCTTATGAAAAAATAACCTAGTTTATACATTTAAAGGGTGAGTCAATTATTAAGACATACTTTTATTATATGACTAAAAAATTTCTAAACTGCTTTATGATACGCAAACTTAAAATTTTAGGATAAGTCTGTTTGCAGAGACCATTTTTCATAATTACTAGGCTTGATATAATTAAAATATACATAGCTTATAAATGTAACAATAGGCTAATTTTGTTAATTGTGATTTAAACTGCTCTCAGAAACTCTATTTTTGGCAGCAATATCTTCATTTCTTTTTACAGAATTATTTCTTTTACATTTTGAGATTATAAAATAACTAAATCATTTCTTCCTTTCCCTTCTTCCCTCCAAGCCTTCCCATATACTCCTTCTTGCTCTCTTTCAAATTCAAGGCCTCTTTTTTCATTTAACAGTGTTACATAAGTATATGCATATGCATGCAGATTATATGCATTAGTGATTAACTCCAAGTCATTGTTATGCCCAGATCGTGGAGACCCCCCCAAAAGACCACCACAGAGACCGAATTCCACATGTAAAAGCAAACAACCTTTATTCTCTTCAAGCTCCGAGCTTGGTCTCTCTGTCTGTCCAACACAGTGGTGAGAACAAAGAGCCCAGAGCCCAGGCAGGGTAGGGTTTTTTATCACAGCAGAGGTTGGGGTGAGGGGATTTCCAGGGTTTAGGACTCTGATTGACTGACAATTGTCTAGGGGTATCTGTAAGACAAAAAGAGGTGTGTGCTAGACTCATCTGGCCACCTTATCTAATGGTTGCAATGTTTGGGATGTTAGGTACTTCCCCATCCCTGAGTGGATCCCTGGGTGGTGTTAAGCTTAAGGCTTTTCCTGGACCTGGGTGTTGCCTGCCAGTAAGCCTGTCACAGAAGCTGTGTGTGGGCCTCCAAGCCTGTCATGGTGATGGCTGTGTGGTCAAGCTGTTTTGGGGCCCCTCCACAGTCATCGATAAAGAATCAATGTCAAGGAAAGAAATAAACACCTCACCATTGGAGTCATTTAATCAAGAGGAAGTCCAGATTTTGCTCTCTCCTTCATGCTTTCTGTGTCTTCTGACCTCTGCTGTCTGTTGCATGAGTCTCAAACTGTGCCTTCTGGAAGGCTGTCTTGTGAATCTGTCTCTGTGTGTCAGTCTGTCTGTGTACTCTGTCTGTCCCTAACAAGATACAGGGAGTATGAAGTAAAGAATTCAGATATGGACTCTTAGTTAAAAGCTTTCATTTCTTTCCTTAACTCAACTTGGAGGTATTACTGGTGATCTGGAGTTAATCACTAATGTGTTTAATCCATGCACATGTGCAGAATCTATTAGCTGGTGACCGTGCTCACTTCGGCAGCACATATACTATTAGCTAGTGATGTCTTTTTTCTTTCTTTCTTCCTTTTCATACACAGAGAAACAATAAACTTACAACAATGTAAAACAAGTAGCCATATCATCTGAAAACTGAACTCGCTCACAACCCTGTGCTTTAAAGACAGGGCTTTAATTCTGAGTTTGTTTTCCTGAGCTTTCACCCCCTCTAGAGCTGGGATACCTTTTTACTGTCACACTCATGACTGTACAGCTTGAGCCTCAGAACACACCAGAGAAACATGGTCTTCATTATAATTATGACAAATCTATTTCTTAGCTAGAATCCCTAAAGGAACTTGGATAATTCTAGGGTCTCTTTTCCTCAGCTTGGGTGTATACAGAGAATTGTAGAGAACAATCAAGAGACCGAACAGTGTAGTATATACAGTAGTTTTACTTCTAGTTTTTTTGAGAAAAATCTAGACCATTTTCCAAAGTTGCTGCTCTAATTTACACTCCCATAAGCAGTGTATAATACTATCCCTTTGCTCACATTCATGTTAGAATTTATTTTTCCTGATGATGGCTATTCTGACTGTGATGAAATGGAATCTTAAGGGAGATTTAGTCTGCATCTCCCTGAAATCTGTGTATACAGAATTATTTTTGTCAACATGACCTGAGAAGTACCCAAACTAACTGCACATCCTAATCAATAGACACAAGTGTACAAGTGTATCTGATGTCCACTGACTTTAAACACCTCCAGGAAACTACATTGGAAACTCCAAAAGAAATGGACAAATAATCTGATTCATACCATATGCCAAAATTACATCAACATTGAAATAAATAAACTGATAATCAAGCAGCAACAACAGTGAGGCAATAATAAATGTACCCCCATTCAATAAAAAAAAGAAGAGAAAAAGAAAAGAAAAAGAATCACCAAGAAGAAGATTGATTCATCACAGAAGTCTGTCAAAACTTCAGAGAATAACTGATACTGAAGCTACTTAAAATATTCCTTGATTTAAAAGGAAAGTGAGGCTTCCAGACTCTTAATGAAGCTGGTATTACCTGATTCCCCACAAAAATGAAAGTACAGACTGATGTGGTCATTTTTATTATTTTTTTTTTCCTTTTCACATGATATACCTCACTTTCAGTGCACTCTCATCCCTGACTCCCTACAATCCCGGACCATTCTTCCAATAATTCTCTCTCCCCATCCCCCCCCCTCTGTGTGTGTGTGTGTGTGTGTGTGTGTGTGTGTGTGTGTGTGTGTGTGTGTGTCCTCTTCACTACCTCTCTCTCTCATATTCATTTCTATTCATTTTGGTTTTTTTGACCCATCGAAATTAACCAGGGCCATCTGTGAGGATGTGGGTTTGGTGCTATGTATTGGAGCTTGGTAGTTTCTCAGAGGAGACACAAGCAAAGACAGTGATTCCCCTTCTCCTAAAGTCTATCCATAACCACAGTTGAGAGCTAAAGGGAGGGGTCCTGTGAGTCTCTGCCCTTCCTAGACTGATTGTGACTAAGGCAGGTCTTGAGTGTGGGCAGTGTAGGTAAGACTGCTGCTCTGGGTTACTGATTACTCTAGTTGTGTGGAGTCTGGAGAATGGCAGTTCATGCCCATCCCCCCTCTTCCCCTTCTTATTTCCTTCCCACCACCTCTTCCTCAGTGTTCTCGGAAGATGGGATGGTGTAGCTGACTTGTTTAGGGCTGTGGCCATATACATTATTTATTTTCTGCATCTGGGACAGCAACGGGTTTCTGCATTTTTTTTTAAATAAATTTCCTATGTTTTATGTAAAAACAGCTTTTAAATGATTCCTGGAAGACAAAGCTCCTTGAGAGTTAGCAAAATGGCAATGCCACCATCTAGCAGTTACAGGAGTGCAGCACAGGGTGAATTCAGCACTAGGCTGTAAAAGGATTGAGTGACCACTGATTTCCTGAGACACCCATTTCCTCTCAAAATAATGAGCTCCTGAAATGTCTTCCCCCAAGTCATTATTGCTAATAGTGTAATTCCAGATAATTGCCTGATAATAGTGGAGGTCTGTGAAGGAAGGATAAAGATGGCTTATTAGAGTCATTCATTTGTATAATGATGAAAATGATTATCCAGCTTCCCAGTAAAGCTCTCTAGGGTGAGTTTCTGTGTTTAAAATATAGAATACTTTTTATATAAGAGTAGGGTATGCAGCTGGGTTTCACTTTTACCTTAAATAGTGCTACTTGTATGGAGCATTTTATTTTAATTCTTTGTTTTCTTTGATTGAGACATCTGGCTCCTCTATTTGGTCTTCAAACCTGATACTGTCTCCTATTTGATTTATTTTATTATTAGGCTTATTGCATTCTCCATTTCCTGTTTCATTTTATTTTGGTTTTTTTTTTCAGTGTTTCTAGCTATTTATTGAATTTACTTTTCATATCTTGCATTGTCCTCTTTTCTTTCAGGCATTTGCTGTTTTCTTGCCCATCGATCATTTTATACTTACCTCTTTGAGTTCATTAACGTGCTCTATATGCTTTGACCTCCTTGAACATGACTCTGGTTTTTCAGTTCTGTGTCATGGATATCATTTAAAGTGCTTTTCTTAAGGGATACAGCTAGGATCTGAGATTTGAGTCAAGGGCATTTTGTCTTCGTTTTGTTTTGGGAATGGGACCTGATCACCAGAATTAGGGTGTTATCTTTTGCTGTGCATTTTTAAACCAGGAGGCTGCTACCCCAAGATGAGAAGTTAGGAAGGAAAACTTGTATCCGAAAGGGTCAGAACCCAGGGTGGAGGTCAGATACGGGGGTGCAACGTCCTCCTAGACCCAGTTCTGGTCTAGGCTGGCAGCAAGCATGTGGGGAGGCTGTGCAGAGCGGGTCCAGGGCAGCCTGACAGCAGGAAGGCAGCCTGAGACCGAGTGGGAGGGACGGGTCTCGGCAGAGCGGGGGCATTCACCCGATTAGAGGAGAGAGGGTAAAAGAAAAAACTTCGATGGACTTGGAAAACTAATTTGGAAACTAATTAAGAAAGGGAAAGCGCCTGGCATGGGCGGACCTAAAGGAACCACGTAACCGGAACCGGCGTGTAGTGGGCGGGGCCAGGGAGACACTCTCAGGACCCAGGCCAGAGTGACAGGAAATTCCACCATTCACTGTGGGACCTGGGAGAGCTCAGTGGTCGGGATTCCGGGGTGGAGGACAGTCGCTTCTCTCGGAGGACCTGAAAACTCCCGGTAGCCACAGGTGCCACGTGGGGTGTCCTGGCAAAGTCACCAGTCAGCAGCGCAGCGGCGGGAACCGCAGCCCGGCGGCCCTGGAACCTCCCAGGTCAGAGGAGCTGCGGGGCTGGGACCTGCGGGAATGGAGCAGGGGTGTGCTCGCTGATGCTGCTCTTAAGGACGCCGTTCTCACAATTCTGTCGCTGATACCTTACCATTGTCGGGAAGTTTGAGATCCTATGAACTGGGACTTAATCGTGAATTTTTCATTTATCTTATGATTGTATAGTATTTTCACAAAGTAACCTGGTAGAGCTTTATGCTTGCATTATGTGCTGTCTGCAAACACCGTTCTTTTTTCTATTTACAAAGCTCCTGGAATTTAAATTCATGCATGCTTTCCCTGGGACTAGGCACCCAAAGAGCTTTGTAGATATTAGCCACTTGAGGAACCAGTGCAGATTTGATTGAATCAGAAAATACACCGTGACAGGACAAGACAGTGCAGGAGTTCCTCCATCTTGTATTCTTGCTGAGGCTGTTTCCAGGGTTAACTAGAGTCTGATTTCCTTGATGGAGAATCACATGGAAAAATACCCAACTCTGTTCTAGAAACCAAAGGTCAGGATGTCCTAGCTAATCTATCTTACTTAGCCTTTGTTAAAACTGCTTTTTTGTGGAGAACCTACCCCAGCTAACCTTTTATCCTAGATGCCTGTGTGTGCAGGAACCCCGCCTCAGGCAGGCTAACATCCTCTCTTAGATTCTGTTAAAAACTGCTTGCTTCTGTTAAAAACTTCCCCTGCAACTTCCAAGCAAGACTCCTGGACCGAGGTCTCTGCTCTTAAAAATTCCATGTTCTGGATACTTGGAGCCTTGCCTAGGACCCTGAACACTTGAGTGTGGTCTCTGCTGGCTGGAATAAAGACTTTGAGTTGGCTATAAACTGTTTGAATGCTAATCTCTGTTGGGCTACCCATAACAATACTTTAACAAGTGCTGCAGTTATGGTTGTGAACATTAACTTTTACTAAGAAAACTTTTACTCCCCATTAATTTTCCATCTGAAATCTATGCACTCTATGATGTACATGCAGCATTCAGAAATGTATCTTCCTATGTTTAGATATTAATGTAATACCTTAGGTCCAAGCAAGCACTTTATGGATGCTGTGAATGGATATCAGCCCACACTCTTTTTATAGTTGGGAAACTCACTGTGAATGAAAACAAAATTAGAAAGCACTCTTTGAATTATTATGATCACTTACCTAGATCAGAAAAATGTCTCCTTGGTTCAAGAAAAGCCCTCTGTCTGTGCACACGTAGCCAAACTTGTTTTTTTATTTCAAGGTTTGTTGACATTCAGTGCTGTGACTGTGAACTTACTTCTTGCAGGAGGAATTGGAATGCCTCAACCCTGCTCACAGGGCTCTTTACAAAGATCTCCTGTTGGCAAAGTACAACAGTCTGGTTTCTGTGGGTAAGAAAGTTTTCTTGCAGTCTCCGTTTCTCCTGCTCAGGGTATCTGAGAAAACTACTGTGACGTGTGTGAGCTGTGAGTGAATGAGTCTCACATCTCACAGAGTAAAGTGAAATCCTCGGAGAAAGAGAGACATTTATCCTGATCTTTTCTCTCTCCCTCATGTTTATCCTTTTGCAAGCGTCGGCATCCTTCATGTTTGTTCCATGGAAATTTCCAGGTACTTTCTGAAGAATCTCTTTCCTAAATGCAGGTCTCCCCAGTGCTCAGCCAGATCTGCTCACCTGCGAATCAGAACAATGAGCCCTAGATGGAGAAGAGAGAAGAGACAGTAGCAAAGGATCCTGGTGTGTAAGAGGGATTGAGGAGGGGGTGAAGGGATAGCGAGAGGCTCAAATGACAGTGGAAACAGAGCATTAAATTGGTTTTGCCACATTCTATTTCATTTGAATTGATTCTAGAGTATTCCACTGAGGATAATCTCAGGATTATCGTATTGTAGGCATTAGAAGACTATCTAATGAAAGACTCAAAGGCAAATCAAATTTTATTGTCCCTCTTTCATTCACATCACTGATCGTGCCTTTATACCAATATTAAAGATTTTCATTACTATAATTTGAATATAATGTTTAGTTAGAACCATTGATGCCTCTTGGTTTTTCCTGTTCTCAATTTTTGGAGCATTTTATAGCTCCTTCAGGTTCTGTTGTCTTAGGGTTACTTTCTCCATTTCCTAAAATAATGCCAGCAGGATTTTGGTAAGATTTGCTTAGTATCTCTGCAGAGTATGAAACTCTGACTGCATTGTCTGTCCATTGATATTCCCTGTCTTCTGTCTTCATGTCAACTCTCAATGGTTTGCATTGCTATAACTTCTATATATTTTGAAATCACCTCTGAATTTGGTCCTTCTCTCATAATTTTTGAAGTTGTTTCTCACAATTTCTCTATTCCTGTGAAAAATGCCTATATGAGCTTGGCACAAATTACTTGGAGCCTTTACAGAACACAAACGTTCTTTTATATTTCTTCCTGTGTTTGAATGAGAACATACTATCAGTGAGTCAGTATTCACTTATCTTTTATGTATACTTTTTTACTGTTGATATCAGCGTTGCAAGTTCTTGGAGAAGATACTTTTTAGTCATTGATCTTTACTAGGTTTGAAGACTTGTTCTATTTCTAAGACATGGTTACACTGGAGCATGCTGCTTGAAGTTAGAAGACTGGGCGTCTTCTGCTGTTGTGTGGATGATTCTCTGGAGGCCTGCTAGACGTTACTGGTTTTCTGTGCTGTTCATGGTTTTTCTCACTAATGTTCTGTCTCTTTTCCAACATCACCCAATGAAGGATGTTGAAACTTCCCTGCTTCACTGTCTTACTTGCTTCCTACAATTCTGCCATTGATTGCTTCATGTATTTGGAAACTGTTATGTGAAATGCATTTATATTGATCACATAACTTCCTGGAAAATGGACCATTTGATCATTTGTTAAAATTTTTGTTTTCTATGTTGATAGATTTGGCTTTTTCTTTTATCTACCATTATTATGACCAACCCTCATCACAGCATATCTTATTAAAAAACTTCCCTCACTCTTAGCATTTTGTATCCTTATATTTGAAGGAAGTACTTTCATAGAATATTCTTGTATAATATTAGTGGGACTAGCCTTAATTATTATACAGCCCAGGGGCTCAGGAGAGAGAACTACTAACGTCGAGGACTATTTTCAGGAAATAGAATCTCAGCACACCGACTTCTTAGTCCACTTGCTTTAATTCCTCTGGCATAACATCCTTTATACACAGTTTCAGTTCTGTTCTCGTGCCTAGCTCCTGTCTTGCCTGATTTCTCTATCTATTGCTCCCTCTAAGTTCTATCTTAATTCTCTCATCTTAATTCTGCCTCAACTAGGTCCTTTTCATTTTGTTCTTACCTAGCTAGTATTTCCCCATCTGACTCTTCCTCATCTTCCATCATGTTCCTCTAGTACTCTCTTCTAGCCCTTCAATCTAGTTCTTCCCCATCTCAGGTTGTTCCTCTCAAGTTCTTACCCATCTAGTTCTTCCATTCTCTTTTCTCTTCTCTGTCCTCCTGTGCCCTGGAAGTCCTGGTATATATACACTTACAAGCAGTAATCCCTTAACTGTGCAAAGCCAGGCTCCCAGGGTCAAATGGAGGGGTGATAAGAATCACATAGAGAGGCAATAACCATTAATTATCATTTGCAACCCCAAAGGTAAGTGACCAATGGGGAAATGAATTAACTAAAGGCTAGATTCAGGTAATATCTAAGAAGAGGGCTCTTATGTGCTCAACTATAAACTTAAACATGATTGGTAGAAAATGTTAAGATCTATAAGTTGCTAGGCCAATGGGAGAAAATAAAACTGTCTTCTTTTTTCCTGTGACTCCTATCTGTCCAAGCTATCTGCCGTTTTTCTGTAGAGTGGGGGAAAGTGTGCTCAGTCGCTAGGCAACCTGTGTACAGCTAGATGCCTCTGGTGATAGTTAAAGGGAGATCTGGAACTAGAGGTAAAGTTTGGGAAAGGAGGAAGTTAAGCTTAATTGGCACATCCACCAGGCCTTCTCAAACAGGTAGCCTGGATGCTTAAGTCTGTTCTTAGAGAGTACAGAAGTATCTCTGATAAGGTACTTTCCTCGATCTGGGGATGGACCTGGCCGGATGCTGCCAATGATGATAATTACAGGGAGGCTTGAACTGGGGTTCTGGCTGAGCATAGCTGTCAGCACAGAGAGTTATCTAAATATTCCTAGAAGTGATTAGGTAAGGAGTTAAAAGTCTATAAAGTTAGTAAGGCTGTAAGAATGGAGGGTCCGAGCTAAATTGTGTAAAGCTATTACTTAACATCCACCTGACCTAGGTAGTGTCTCCTTGTGGAATTTGCCTTAAATCAGGAGACTTTCATGTGGACTGTTGTTACTGCTAGTCCTTGAAAGTGGCCAAGGGAGCTATCTGATTCCAGAGAAAGCCTTTCCTGAGGCTGTTCTCCAAATGCCTGGAATGTGTGGGTCCAGAGAGTGATCAGTCCACATTGTTAGCCCTTCTTAGGGAAAAGTCAATTGGGAAAACTATGAAGGCATGCATGATGAAGACAGCTGATATATAACAAGCCAACTAACACCAAAAGCTTTTTGGGATTTGGCTTCCTCTGGAGGAATTCCCTGATCCCTCCAGGTAGTGACTTTGCCATAACCAGCTGAGTTCTTATGATATATTCCTGAAGCTGTATCCTATATTTATGTTTGATTTGAGGAACAGTGTCCACATACATTTCAAGAAATCACTGAAGGATAATATAAAAACAAATCATTTTGTTAATTTTTCTTTATTTCTTATGTCTCTTTCTGAGTTCCTTTCTATATTGTTGTTATTTTGCAGCATATTTAATTCCTTCATCAACTTGATTAGTATCTTCTCTGTGTTTTCTATTTTTGCTTGTTTGGTTGTTCAGGAAGCTGCAACACTGACTTCCCTGGTGGCTGCAGTGAGTTGAATTCGCACTGAGACTGTGTGTTCTTTCTCCTGCATTTTCTCCAGGGTTTGTTATTGTTTGGGACCCTGAGTGTACACACTGACTAAGCAGAGACGAGATCTCAGTGTATAATAGATGAGCATTTTCTTCATGACTAAAAGTGTGAAGCATGTACTATGGACATTTTGGCTGTTTTAGTTACTTTGAACGTGCTCTTTTTTTGCTTATTTATTGATTGCAATATTTATTTGCTTTGCATTTTTTTTAATTCTTGATGAAAATCTGTGTGTTTTTGTATTGTGCTATTAAAAGTTTGCTAACAAATTTCTCCATTCTGTAGGCTGTTTCTTCATACTTTTAGCTGTTACCATTTCCGTGCAAGTTTTTAATTGCATGCAATCCTGTTTGCTGCTTCTTGCTCTTGTGTTCTGTTAATTTGTAGTGCCATTTAGAAACTGTATATGGATTTATTTCCCCTTGTGCTACTTTGCAGGCTTCACAATTCACTAGAATTGTGAATTGGAATTCACTGGACCCTTTCATTCTTTTATATGTGGATATTCACTTTTCTCAACACCATTTGTTGATGAGGCTGTCTATTCTGTAGCATATGTTTTTGCCATTTTGGTGAAATTCACCTGCTTGGCCTGGTTCTGTTTCTTTTCTTCTTATTGTGTTGTATGTCTGTTCTGCCATTCCCAAGTTGCTCTTGTTCCTGTGGGTCTTTAGTGTCATCAGAAATCACAGCTCAGATGACTGAAGCTGTGCTCTGTGTGTCTGGGCTTACTCTCCACTCTTAGGGTCTTTGTGCTTCCCTGTACATTTGTAGGATTCTCTTCATTGTACCTATGAAGTAAATCATGGGGAGCTCAATTGTCATAGATTTTGAGTTAATCATATACATCTTTTAACACTGATAATTTTGCAATAATATGCCCTATTCCATGTGGATGCACGATTTTCCCACCTTCTTGTGTCATTCTTAATTTCTTCAGTGAATTCAGATTTTCATTTAAGAGGTCTCTTCTGCTTGGTTACTTTTTTTTCTTTTTTTTTCATTTTTTTTTTTGTTTGTTTTGTTTTGGGGTTTCTTTTATTGTTTTTTTTTCGAGACAGAGTTTTTCTGTGTAGTTTTTGGTGCCTGTCCTGGATCTCACTCTGTAGACCAGGCTGACCTCGAGATCCACCTGGCTCTGCCTCCTGAGTGCTGAAATTAAAGGTGTGTGCCACCACCACCTGGCTTGTTTTCTTCATTTTTTTTTTTAAAGTGTTTTTATTTGCTATCTGGTTTTAATTAAATAAATAGAACAATAACAAAGTATAAGGCTTTTCTAATTAGTTGTTTATATAGATGATAAAAGGAGATTTGCCTCTAACTAGGCATTGGTATCCCCCTTAAATTCTGTTGGTTTAAATTTTGTTTAATACTTATAATTAATAAATACTGATATTTAATCATTGCATAGGTTTAATCACCCACCATTACCCCGTCTTCACCCTCTCTCTCATCCCTGGTTAGCTGTGTTTTCTTCCCACTAGCCTACCTCATATTTTGTGTATGATTTAGGGCAGGTTTAGGCCAGGTAGCCAGGCCATTGTGTGTTCATAATTCCAACTGCCCTGTCATATAGCAAAAGTCTTACATGTGTCCCCTTTTCATCCTCCAGATCTTAAAATTTTTTACCTCCTCTTCTGTAATGTTCCCTGTGATTTAGATGTGGGAATATGGAATTCCCATTATGCTCTGTGAAGTAAACAGTCAACTGTTCTTAGTATTTGACCAGTTATAAGTCTCTGAAATAACTCTTGCCCATTGAAAACAAAGTTTCTTTGACCCAGGCTGAAAGTCGTACCAGGCTGTGGGTGTGAACTGAACAATTTAAAAGCAGTTTAGGTATTTTTATACATGGAGCAAAGTGTCAAGAGTGAATTTCTTCCTAGAGTCTGTGATCTTTCTTTTAATTGGCTTTCACCCAGGTTCCCAGTACCAACTATGGATTTCCTTCTGTGGAGCCAGCTTCAGATCAAGCCAGAAGGCCTTCTCTTACCCACCGAATAGTCTTGCCACTGACACCGATGGGCATTTCTTGGCTGGCGGGTTGGGATTATAGCACAGGATCCATATCTGAGTATGGCCATTGATAACTCCACTCCTTTTCCCAGCCTGCATAGCAGTTTCTGACATATTTGCTACCAGCAGGAAGTCCAAGATATTTTTAGACACTGAGTGGTCTGTTGACTTCTTACCCATCTTCCTTTTTTAAAAAAGCATTTTAAAAAAACAAAATCAACCAAACAAACACACAAAAACCCAAAACCAGGTGGTGTCCTATGTGGATTAAATAGCTTATTAAGAGGACTATGAGTGCTATCAGATCTGAACTTTCCCATGGGTATTATTGGATTACAGAGTTCTATTTCCTCTGTAGGAGGTCCACTTGCTTTCTGACTCTCTTATATTTTCCCCTTTAAATTTTTCTCTGTCATTCTTGAACTGTGTATCCACTGATGCATTGTGTTGAGTTAGTGTAGAAGGAGTGGACACCCTTCTCTGTCCTAATAGCAGTGGAATGATTCCAGTTCTCCTTCTTTAGTAGTGTTTGGTTTAGGTTTGTCTCTTTGTCTTTTTTTTTTTTTTTTTTTTTTTTTGACACAGGGTTTCTCCGTGTAGTTTTGGTGCCTGTCCTGGATCTCGGCTCTGTAGACCAGGCTGGCCTCAAACTCACAGAGATCCGCCTGCCTCTGCCTCCCGAGTGCTGGGATTAAAGGCATGTGCCACCACCACCCAGCAAACATACACCTTTGTTTCCACCCAGTTTCGAACCGGGGACCTTTTGAGTGTTAGGCGAACATGATAACCACTACACTACGGAAACTCACCTCATTGTCTTTATTATGGTACGTTCCTTCTATTCTCGCATTCTTCAGAGCTTTTATACTGAGCAAATGTGAATTTTGCCATGGGCCTTTCTTGAGTCTATTGACATGGTCATGTCTCATTTCACTGATTCTACATATTTGGTGTCTTACATTGATTAGTTTGTAAGTGTTGAAACAGTCTTGACATGAACTCAGCTTTTGGTCAGTTTCCATGTAATTTAAAGAATCTCTGTGTCTACGTCCATCCTGACAACTGATCTGTGATCTTTCTTTGCATGTGTTTGTTTTTTCTCATCTGCTTTGGGTGTCAATGTAAAGCTAGCTTTGTTGGATGACTTTTTAGATTTCCTTTTCTTCATGGTTTCTCCAATATTCTCCTTTTCATATTAGTGTAAAGTTTGTCTAAAGGAAAGGAGAATTCTGTGCTGAATCTGTCCAGGCCTCAGAGTCTACGAAGAAACTCTTCCTGCTTCAGTCTCAGCACTCAAATAATGCCTGCTCTAGTTTTAAGACAGAAAGTTGATTTGTTCACTTGTTTCTAGGAACTCGTCCCTTTCTCCTTCCATTCTGATTTATCTGCGTATGACTTTCCACAGCACTCCGTAAGGTAACACTGACGTCACTGGCATACACTGCAATGTCCTCTTTTCAGCTCCAGTCCTAGTACTTGAGGATTCACTCTTTTAGTTCAGATAGGGAGAACAGTGCTTTGTCAGTCCTCTTGTGTTCACAGAAACAAGTCTATTCCATTGACTGTGCATTGTCTTGGAGTCTCTAGTTCATTAGTTTCTATATAATCTTTCTGATATCTTTCGTCTAGTATTTCAAATTGACTTGTTCTTATGCTTGTAAGCCCTTAGGCACATAATTACGGAAAAATGTTTTTCACAACCAGTACCTCTTGTTGCTGAAACTTCTCAGAATGTCCTTGTCACCTATTTCTGTGTGACTGTCTTTTGTGACCTTGTACTCACCCTGACACTGTAAGAAAAAAATTGTCCTCAGTGCTTCATGAATTCTGCCTCATCGTTCCTTGATTTAAGTCTCTACAGTAGCTAATCAAGAAGCAGTAAGCGCCGGGCGGTGGTGGCACACGCCTTTAATCCCAGCACTCGGGAGGCAGAGCCAGGTGGATCTCTGTGAGTTCGAGGCCAGCCTGGGCTACCAAGTGAGTCCCAGGAAAGGCGCAAAGCTACACAGAGAAACCCTGTCTCGAAAAACCAAAAAAAAAAAAGAAGCAGTAAGCAAGGGGCTGTAGATGTGGGCTTAGCAGTTTAACAGAGTTGTTGCTCTTACGGTTTCCAAGTTCAGTTCCCTACATGCATATTCAACACCCTCCTGTAAAAACTCAGGTTCCAGAGGATCTGTTGCCCTTTTATGGCCACTGCAGGCACTGCATGTAAGCAGTGCTTAGACCTATGTTCATGCAAAGCCACTCATACACATAAAAAAAAAAAAGAAGAAGGAAGGAAGGAAGGAAGGAAGAAAAGAAAGAGAGAAAGGCCTAGAGGTAATGCATAAAGGTAACAACTCAGGTTAACAGGACAGGAAAGAACTTGGAGGTATCACTGATAGTGTGAGAGTAAGTGTAGAGCCTGTATATGTGACGGGATAGCTGACACCTCATGTCAGCATTGGAAGAGTTAGGGATGATCCTTGTGGGTGAGAAATAAAGTTGTTTCTGTACATGAAGCCCAGATCTGGAGAACATCCTGTGCCGTTGTAATGTAGCAAAAGAAGGTTTATCATACTGATGATGTAGTTAGGAACACAGCAGTAACTTTTGAGAGGATCCTCCCTATTTGTGGAAGAATTTATAATACAAAAAAATTCTGTGGACCAGAATCTCTTCAACAGAGAAGTCTGCTGTGGTATCAAATACCACAGTTTTCTTATTATGTGGTGTAATGACAGGCCCCAGATCTCAAAACCTCCTCACTGATCAGTTAGGTCTAATGTAGAAAGGACATGTTCCCACTGTGAATAGTTCCCAATTACCAAGCAGGACTTGGGATAAGGGCTGCATGTTAATTGTGTCCTAAGTCATACACAACTCTTCCATGATGTTCATGTGGGAAATGCATTGAGAAACTAAACACATTGACTGACATTCTCACTGTCACATGCACTCCAGGACTGTGGTTTGCAGTTGAACTTCTAAAGTCCCTGAAGGTCATACATATTCTCTGAGGAGAGTTGGCTACACTGGGAGCTTTTGATCTTGCTGAATTTCGTATTCATCTCTACACTGCTGTTGATATGAACTTTCTAGTCCTGTGTCCTCAGCTTTCTGATGCATAGCATTAGTGAAGTTGTTGAGTGATGTTTCTTTCCTTCATGAAAGTTGAGGGTTTCTCTCCTGTTCCCTCATATTGTAGCTTTTTTCTGAGCTACAGTCTGTTGTCTTTGCATTGCTTTAACTCTGTTTTTGATACTGTGAATTTCCTGACCTCATTTACTTGTTATTCTTCTTGTTTAGCTCATTGAGAGTCTTTTAAATTCCTCAAGGAATTCATAAATATCTGCAGTTGGTTTCTAGAGATTTATTTGAATTCTTTTATTTATTTTGAGCTTTGGACACTCTCTTGACTGTTGCTTGTATTTAATCATTTATAAAATTTGAATGTATTATGGAAAACAGTAAAGCAGTTCCTCTGAAATCATGGAGAAGAAACATAGAATGTATCTGCCCTATGACTTGATATGGTAAGTTGGGAATTAAGTTAGTAATAAGTGCAATCTGCTCTCTATATTTACCCTAAAATTCTTTAATAAGGAGTCATGGAAATGTCCATTAACTATCAAGACAATTATAGTAGATGACATAAATATAAATATGGTATGTGTTTGTGTGTGTGTGTGTCATAATTATGTAAACTAAAAAACCTTATCTATACATGTAGAATTAAGGCTTACTTTGTTACACAGGATTAACATAAAATATAGCATAGGTAAATAAGCCATAATCCTAGTTTCATATGAAACCATAAAGTCGATTTCCACAAAAGAAATTGTAGCAAACACGGACTGAATGATCTCAGAGTTGACACAGTAAATATTGTCAACTTGAGTTGTTAAGAACGGCCTGAGCACTGGAGAGGTGACTAAGAGGTTAAGCATGTGAGAATCCCCATACACATCACAGCTGTCAGTGAAACAAACTGAGAGGTAAGAAGGAAAACTCAGTTCAGCCTGACCTAGTCAGTGTGCTTCAAACATCTACAGAGTCTGACACCAAGTGGTTCATAGTCCAGTTTTGAAAAACATTTCTCAGTGTAATACAATCCCCAATGCACAAGGAAGCATAATTACATCTAAACTCAACTCAAAGTACATGTCATTTCCTCCAAAAAGATAGGTTCTAGAGATAGGTTACATATATTAGTGTAAGGGCCTAGGGAAGGATCTGGTGTGGTGTCCATCCAGATCATACAGTTAGCATGGAGTTCAGCAGGCCATAAAAACATGTGACATCTACTGTAATGGTGGGTTCTAGTGACTGAGAAACAAAGCTGAAGAGAAAGGTCTAGAGAGGGAGAGTCTAAGATGAACATTCTGGGTATCATTAACAGCATCTAATTCCAGCCTTCTATGTGTAAAACAGGTATTCCTTTCCTCTTTTGAGGAGACAACCCTGTATGATTAACTTTACTGTTTTCCCTTGTGATTTGGCACAAAGACTTTATGCTCCCAACATCTCCTCCCTTCTAATTTTTTTTTTTTTTTTAAGAATAGACACTGGCTATAATAGAGGCCAAGTTTGAATGCCCTCTATAGTTAGTCTCATTAGTATAGGTAAGCATAAGGGAATTATAAAATAGCTAATAGAGGACCTAGGAAAGGGAAAAGCCATCTTAACTCTGATGGCCAGTCAAAGGTCACTTGAGAGATTTTTGTCTGTCACATCATATAACTCGTTAAATTGACCACCAATAATATGAGAAAAGTCTGGCACATTAAAGCAAAATATGCCAAGTGGTTGTTGATAATGAAGATTATGCTTAAGCCACAAATAATCTGTAGTAGATCTTATTTGTAAAGCTGTGATCCTCAGTTCACCCAACTCTATTTTCTGCTAATACTTTTGCTGTATTATTAGTAAGTTTACTAATTATACAGGCCATTTTGAGGCTTTTCTTTGTATTCCAGTAACGATTCCTGGGATAGACAATAAAAAAAAGCTGTTGTGGCTGCAACTATTACAGGATCCAACAGATGTAAGAAACTATTACAGTTTTCAGAGAAAGCTCTCTTAAGGTTATTGATCAATTGCAAAGATTTACTGAGCAAAATGAGTATAATATGGACTGTCCCACATAAACCCTTCATGAACAACCCTAAGCATTGCAAAACAGTATCATACTGTCTCCTATCACAGGTGTGCCTTAAACCCCCCATCAGAAAAAAGAAAAAAAGAAAAAAAAACACAACAACATTTGGATTCTGCATTGGCAGTAATAAACTTAGCAACGTCATTTTGGGGTCAGTTTTCTAGTGTCCTTGTTTTTTCCCCAAAGTCTCAGCTTAATGAGTTAAAGTCCTGATGTCTCCCCAAGCTATCAGCTTACTTTCCCTCTTGGGATGTCTCCTCTTGATGGATTTGTCATCTGCCTTCAGATGTCTCATTCATCTAGTGGCCTCTGGATGTCTTGGTCAGTTGTATTGGGTCAGGAGCCACCAGGGACTTTGTTCATTTACTGGAAGACATAAGTTAACCTCACCTCAATGTTAGAATACTGAGTCCTTTCTACTGATTAATTTCTAGATCTTTTCATTTAACATATACTTTAGGCTATGTCTCCTTTTATGGCAAAAGCATTATCCTTTAAAGTGAAAAAAAAATTTTTTTTTTAAATTTAAAGTTAGCATAAGCTAAATGTAGCATAGCATGTGAGGGATTTAGATGAGTGTAAATAATACCCCCTTTTTATTTTTAAATTTTTGTGTTGCCAGTTAAGCATTTGATGTTGTCATTCCACAATAGCTTGACCCTGTGGATAATAAGGGATTTAGTAACATGATTAATATTAAAATTCCTCAAATCACTTTTGCTAACATAGGTAGGGTCATTATTAGTATTTAATTGTGATGAAAGTCCTAAAAAGGAAATATATAAAAGACTCTTTTACAAAGTCAGGTTCCAGATGTATCACAATGGTAGGTTCCTGGAGTCACTAGGGCCCCATCCCAGGCCTGGGGATGTGTTCTGTAACTGACTAGTTAGGGAAAGATATTAGGCACTCTGAGCACAGACCTCTACATATCTGACAGCAGAGAAGGCCCCAGACACAAGTTGCTATAGTTTCAGATGTCAAACTGATATCCATTTGTTACTAATTATCCTGTTTAGATCTGTACCCAAGTTTTAATTATATTATTTATTTTTTGATATCTAGTTTCTTGAGTTCTTTATCTATTTTGGATATTAGTCCTCTATCAGATATGGAGTGGGTTTCTCACCATTTTCAGTTGATATTGACCAAAGACTTGCTCTAGTCTACCTTTGTTATGTTCAGATGTGTCGCTTATATTTTTAATCTCTAGAGGACTTTTATCATGAAGGGTTGTTGGATGTTGTATCAGGCATTTTCTGCATCTAATGAAATGGTCATGTACTTTTTACTTTCAGTTTGTTTATATGGTGGATTACATTTATTGACTTTTTTCATATATTGAACCATCCCTTCAACATAGTAAAATTACACATAACAAAACAGTTATCAAGCAAGAATTGTAGATATAATATCTAGTCTATTTGTATTTGGCAAAATTAAAGGAGACATTCTATCTATCCTATATTTGTGAGTCTAAAGTTTTATATCTAATTTATCTTTTATCATAACCAAGGAAAATTATAACTATAACAATCTAGTCTTCAACTACATCAAAGACCTCAGAAGGATACAATATTACCTAAGTAAACAGGAAGAGCATTGTAAGCAACTTCCAAAAAATCTAGAATAACAAAGACAGCTTCTTGCCTGGACAGTCATCCTAAGTTCCTCTGCAATGTTGGGGCATCCATCTTCAGCCCTCAGGCCTAGTCCCTCAGTCTTTTTTTTTTCTCCTATGTCCTGTAGAATGTCTGACAGTTTATTCTGTGAAGCAGGAACCTGAAGGACCATCTTGCTTTGCAAAGTTCAGTGGGATGAAGCTGACTTGATCATGTAGATAATCTTTTTAATGTGTTCATGGATTTAGTTTGCAAGTATTTTATTGAGCATTTTTGCATCTATGTTCATAAGGGAACTTGGTCTGTTATTCTTTTTGCTTGCTGCACCTTTGTGTGGTTTCAGTATCAGAGTAACTGTGGCCTCATAAAATGAATTGGGAAATGTTGTTCCTTTTGTTTCATTTTTGTGGAATAATTTATGAAGTATTAGCATTAACTCTTGTTGAACTTTTGGTAGAATTACACTCTATAACCATCTGGCTCTGGGCTTTTTTTTTTTGATTGTGAGACTTTTAATGATTACTTCTATTTCACTAGGGGGTATAGGTCTATTTAAATTGCTTATCTGATGCTGTGGGATGGTCTGTATGTCAAATGTGTTGCTGATTGGTCAATAAATAAATCACTGATTGGTCAGTGGCCAGGCAGGAAGTATAGGCGGGAGAAGGAGAAGAATTCTGGGAAGGATGGCTGAGTCAGAGAGACACTGCCAGCCGCCATCAGGACAAGGAAGATGTAAAGTACCGGTAAGCCACAAGCCACGTGGCAAGGTATAGATTAATAAAAATGGATTAATTTAAGCTGTAAGAACAGCTAACAAGAAGCCTGCCACGGCCATACAGTTTGTAACCAATATAAGTCTCTGTGTTTACTTGGTCGGGTTTGAGTGGCTGTGGGACTGGCAGGTGAGAAAGATTTGTCCTGACTGTGGGCCAGGCAGGAAAACTCTAACAACAATCTGATCTTAGTATAGTCAAGAAATTATCCACTTCTTTTAGGTTTTCTAATTTGGTGGAGTTCAGGTTTTTAAAGTATGTCCTTATGATTCACTGTATTCCCTGAATGCCTGTTATTATGTTCCCTTTTCATTTCTGATTTTCATAATTTAGATATTCTCTTTGCCTTTTCATAAGTTTGGATAAGAGTTTGTCTATATTATTGATTTTCTCCAAGAACCCACTCTTTCTTTGTACTGTTCTCTTTGTTTCTATTTTATTGGTTCAAGCCCTGAGTTTGATTCTTTCTTGTTGTCTACTCTTCTTGGGTGTGCTTACTTCTTTTTGTTCTAGAGATTTCAGGTGTTCTGTTAAATTGCTAGTATGAGATCTCTCCAGGGTTTGCTTTTTGTTTGTTTGTTTTAGGCACTTAGTGATATGAACTTTTGTTCTATGATTATATTGAAAACATTTGGGGGGGGGCTTTGAGCTGTATTTCTTCTCCTTCCTCTATTCCTATTTTTCATAGGTTTCATCTTTTCATACTGTCACAGATTTCCTGGATATTTTATGTAGAGTGTTTTTTATAGTTAACATTTTCTTTGACTGATGTATCTATCCATTTCTTCTATCATATCTTCAGTGCCTAAGCTTCTCTTCCATCCCTTGTATTCTGTACATGAAGCTTTCCTCTGCAGATCTTTTTTGAATTCCTAATGTTTTTTTCATCTTCAGAATTCCCTTAGTTTTTGTTTTGTTTATTGATTCTATTTCCATTTTCAGGTCTTGAATAGTTTTATTCATTTCCTTACACTGTTTGTGTTTTCCTGGATTTCTTTAAGGGATTTTTATCATTTCTTCTTTAAGGGCCTTTATTGTCTTCATACAGGCAGTTTTAAGGTCTTTTCCTTATGCTTCTGCTATGTTGGAATATTCAGGACCTATGGAGGTAGGGTAGCTGGGTTCTAGTAAAGACATTGCCCTGGCTGTATTGACTGTGTTTTTATGCTACCATCTAGACATGTGGGATTGGGTTGATTATAGGCCTAGGTACTGGTTTCTGAATTTCTCTTCACTGTGGTGTGTGTTTTTACCCCTTGATTTCTGTTTTCTCTTTGGATTTTTGAAGAGTATGATGTCTGTGTGTTGCCTAGTAGTAGATTTTCTTTTGACCTGATAGGTGTGGCCAGTGGGGGTTCCAAGTAAAATGTGTTTCTGGGTAATGGCAGCTGACACTTAAGAATGTGGAATTCGGATAGGCCAGGATTCTGAGAGTATCTGCCGGAAGGAGTAGATCAGAGTGTTCAACAAGGATTTACTTACCTGTCTCCTTGGATTGGGGGTTACAATGAAGAGATGTCACCACAGAGGGTCTTCACCACAGAGGGTCTGCTATAGCACTGGGCATGAAACTTGGGTTGAATCTGGACCACTGGTTCTCAGCATGTAGGTCTTGACCCCTTATGGGATTGAATGACTCTTTCTTAGGGATTACATATGAGAAATCCTGTATATCAGATATTTACATTATGATTCATAATAGCAAAATTACGGGTATGAAATAGTAACAAAATAATTTTATATTTGGGGGCCACCACAATATGAGGAGCTGTATTAAAGACTCACAGCGTTAAGATCGAGACCCACTGAGCTAGAAGAACAGAAGAAAAGAGCTATAGATAGCTCACCTGCTTTCTTGGCAGGAATGATTAGTGGGTTAGTGAGAAGTACCTGCTGGAGTTGGGGGCCAGGATAAAGCAGCAAGTGTGGAAGAGAGGTTAGGGTAGGAAGGTCTGTGAGGTCCATAGGAGATGTGGTCAGAGGGGGAAAGGCTACAGCAAGTGTTCTGTTGTGGAGCTGGGGATGAGTTGGGGAATTGGATCTTGGGAAAAGAGGGTTAAGAGAGGATCAGTAGGCAGTCTACCTGAATTTCTGGCATGCCTGGCCTGTGGGTTTGCAGAGGGTACCTGCTGGTGCTGGGAGCCAGGAGTAGGGGGAGAGAGGGTAGAAGGTAAAGATCTGTGGGATCTAGGAGAGATGGAGATTGCTACAGGTGTTCTGCTGCAGAGCTTCAATGAGACTAGGTATTGGATCTGGAAGAATAGAGGGAGAAGAGAGGATATACAAGCAGTCTACCTGGATTTCTGGCAGGTGTGGCCTGTGGGTTAGCAGCGGTGCCTACTGGTTCTAGGGGCTAGGATAAAGCAAAGAAGAGGAGTGGTAAGAAGGGAAAGATCCGGGGTTGGGGATTTATCTCAGTGGTAGAGCGCTTGCCTAGCAAGCACAAAGCCCTGGGTTCAGTTCTCAGCTCCAGGGGAAAAAAAAAAAGAAGAGAAAGATCCATGAGATCTACAGGAGATGGGAGGTAGGGGGTAGGGAAGGCTGCCATGGATGTTCTTTATCTGCTATTTTTAAGGCAAAGAAACTCAGCTGAAGTAGTACACTAAACCATTTTCCATTTTTGTCCCATTCTTCAGTTTCTGTCTCCTAGCTATTTATGTCCCATCTGTTCAAACTTTCTGTTGACTACTCCATCCTTGAAGACCTCGCTCCAAATGTTTCCTTCCATTATACCCTTTCTACAGTCACAATCCTTCTACAGCATTCATTTTCTCTTCAGTTAGGTTGGTTTCCATTCTAGGTGCTTCTCTATCCTTCATGTTGTAATTTATATATAAGGTCAGTTAATGTTAGCCTCAGTCTTCGTTCAGGATAGCCATTTTGGGTGGGGATGTGCAAAGTGGGTTTTATAGCTACCCAACATGACTGGATGACTCTGATTCTTCCTTAGTTCACCCAATACACTATCATCCAAATTTAAATAAACAACAGAGTCAGTTAAAATGTTCAGTGGTTGGGAAACATCTAATAAAAGCTGATTTGAATTTGTATATAAAACATAAGTTCCTTGTCCTTTTGAAGTGCCATCTGTTAAAACTTTAAATGTAATCTCTATAGGATTTGTTTTATGTAATTTTATACAATACCCATGGGGTATTTTCAAACAATATTAAGAGGGATTTGTCTATTGATCCCAAATAACATGCTGTTGCAACCTGCCAATTTTTTATGAAAATAATAATCAACCTGCATTTTATTTAATGGCATGATGGTTTCTGTAGGCTCTTTATTAGCAAATTCTCTAAGATGGGTCCTTTCCATCATTAAGTCTGTAATTTCTTGTAAATAAGGAGTTACAGATTGTTGCATAGAATTATGACATGAATGAATTTCTATAGTACCATTACCTTTTTGACTTATATTTCCAACCAGAAATGAAGAGGAAAGAAAGTAGGATAAGTAATTGATTAGAAAGTAAGGGATTGATTCTATGAGGTACTGCTTCAGCAGCAGCATTATTTAATCACCTAAAAACACTCTCAGCTTCACGTGTTACATTTCTTACAGAATTTAACCAAGCGTCTCCAGAAGCAACTTGAAAGAGCAGAGTTAAATCTGTAGTAGTTACAGGCAGATATGACATAACCCAAAATTTTAAATTTTGCTTTTAGTTTATTTACCATGAAAGTTAAACACTCATTTAAATATTGATTGGATGAGCAAGAGAAGAGAATGTCATCCATATAATGAATGACCTCAGGAAATTTAATCAGCATTGGCTTAAATGTCCTACTTGTAATTGTTCCTGTGCTAGAAGCTGGGCCTGTTTTCATCTTTCCCCGTTTCATCATTCCATCATTGATCAAGCTATATTGAATTATTCTCAATGTGAGAGAAAACAAACAAAAATCAAACAAAAAACTAAGTTCTGGAGCATCCAAGCTAGCTTATACTGCAGCAGCAGAGCCCCACTCACCGTTCCTTGGAATTGATGTATTGCCTCAGATGCCTTTCTGTGCTCCAAGCTAGGCCAGACCCCAGCCCTGGAAAAGACAGTGGGGCTGGAGGGCTTTGGGTTCCAGTCAGCTTTCTTGGGAGGGCAAGCCCCAAACACACATGGCTGGCCTGGAGGCTGAGTGGCCGTGGAATCCATTTGGACAGGCCTGGCAAGATATATCCTACAGAAAATGTTTTCTCTCTCTTATTTGTTTGTTTGTTTGTTTTTAATAATTGGCAGGGATTTTATTTCCCCTTTCATGGGCTCTCTTTAATTCCTGTGCATATGACATTACAGAGCTATAACTCTGAAAATTTGGTTTTTTGGACCTTAAAAAACATTTCAATAATTGTACAGAATGCCTCGTTGCAAAGGAGTGAGAAGAACCCATGTTAATCCCATTCTGTCACTTATGATTGTGAAACCTTGGGCAAGAGGCTGAATTTCCCAAACACCTAATTTCTATTTGAAGAAAACTTTTCTTACCTTCTCTAAGGATTGAGCTCCTCACATTGATATTTATGATTCTTCCTGTGATCACATGACTGTTTCCATATGTACTTTTGGGGAAAATGTCAGTATTTTGCTGCTGAGAATTGCATCAATTCTGCTGATGGTTGTTAGTTATATAATCATTTATACCAGTCCTTTGTCAGTCAGAGTGTCTGTCCATCCATTTCCTTGTGTACTTTTCATTTTTTTTTCTGAGTGCCTTAAAATTTTCCTCATAAAGGTGAAGTCTTTATTATTTCAACTTATTCCTAGATCTTTATGAATCAACCTAAGTGGGTTAAATTTCTAATTTAATTCTCAAATTGTCATAGATTTGTAGAAAAATAGTCATCATGTGTGTTGCTAGAGTTTTCCTGCCTGGCCCACAGTCAGGACAAATCTCTCTCACCCGCCAGTCCCAAGCCGCTCAAACCCAATCAAGTAAACACAGAGACTTATATTGGTTACAAACTGTATGACCGTGGCAGGCTTCTTGCTAACTGTTCTTACAGCTTAAATTAATCCATTTCTATTAATCTATACCTTGCCACGTGGCTTGTGGCTTACCGGTACTTTACATCTTCCTTGTCCTGATGGCGGCTGACAGTGTCTCTCCCACCCAGCTTCCTGTTCTCTCAATTCTCCTCTCTCTTAGTCCCGCCTATACTTCCTGCCTGGCCACTGACCAATCAGTGATTTATTCATTGACCAATCAGCAACACATTTGACATACAGACCATCCCACAGCACTTCCCCTTTTCTTTTCTTAAAAAGGAAGGTTTTAACCTTTACACATCTCCAAAGTCAGCTTGGTATATTTGGGAATTTGGGCGTAGCTTCTCTTACTACTTCCTGCTGGAGGGGGGCGCTGTATCTTATGGGGAAACAAAGAAAATTTTAGGATCATTGAGTAGTCCGTGAGGCTGTATTGTCTGAGCCAGTTGCCTTGAAACCATTCTGGATGTTGGATCATCTGGGCCTTGCTGTCACCTTTCAGGGGGTCTTGGCTGGTCAAACCTGATGTATCTTAATCTGGAACAAATCCATAGCCTCTGGCTTTCTGTGGAAACAAAAGCAGAATCTCCTTTCCAAAGCAACATATCCTTACATCCAAATTTTGAAGTCAAGGTACCTTTAAAATATACATTTTGGCATAACTCAACAGCTTTTGTAATTAAATGTTTTTCTTTAGTTACGAATATCAAAGAGAACATAATCCAGATTCTTTGTGTGGTAGCCATCTTTACGTGGCTTATTTTTTTTTATATTAGCTTGAGCCTATTGCTTTGAACTGCAGTCTTCTAAGCCGCTGGCGCTGCTGGCTCTGCCCACTTCAGCTTCCCAACATGGCGGTGATACGTTTTCCACCAGCTCTGGGAGCCATCAATTCTCAGAAATAGTGGGTCTATGCTTTTATCAAAGCAGCATGTAGCCCAGAAACCTCTTTTTTTTTTTGTACTAGCAAAGTCTAAATCCACCATGCAGCTTAATGTGCCACTTGCAGAGACCTCATTCCCACCATACTGCAGGTTGAGCATGCACACACGCTAGGAACCTGCCAGTAGCTCAAACCGGCAGGCTGCCGCTAACTTGAAAGAGACAACTAGGAACTGTTTTTAGCTCCATTTTAGAATCTTTTTTCTCGGGTTTTAGGTGGAAACTCTTGCCCCACGTTGGGCGCCATTTGTAGCTTGAGTTTTCCTGCCTGGCCCACAGTCAGGACAAATCTCTGACACCCGCCAGTCCCACAGTAACTCAGACCCGACCAAGTAAACACAGAGACTTATATTGGTTACAGACTGTATGGCTGTGGCAGACTTCTTGCTAACTGTTCTTACAGCTTAAATTAATCCATTTCTATTAATCTATACCTTGCCATGTGGCTTGTGGCTTACCGGTACTTTACATCTTCCTTGTCCTGATGGCGACTGGCAGTGTCTCCCCGCCTCAGCCTTCCACTTTCCAGCCCTATTCTCCTCCTTGTCCCACCTATACTTCCTGCCTGGCCACTGACCAATCAGTGATTTATTCATTGACCAATTAGCAACACATTTGACATACAGACCATCCCACAGCACATGTGTGTTTTCTATTTTTTCAATAATAACTAAAACACTTGTCAAGTCTAAGAGTTGTCCATGGCGTCTGTGGAGAATTTTATATGTAACTTTATCATCATTATAGAGGAGTTTGGTGCCTTTCTTTCCTACCTGTATCTCCTTTTTATCCTTTGTTTTATTCAGATTTCTCTAGCTCACTCTTATGCCTCTGGATTAAATTGGACTGGAGAACACATGCATCTTCCTCTCCTTCTAGTTTTCCTGCAAATGCTGTTCATTATATCTCGGCACTGTATGGTTCGCCTCTGTGTGGCACATGTGCCCTTTACTGTGTTCAGCTGTGTTTTCGTTCTTCCTAGTTCCTTTAGGAGTTCATCACAGAATCTTGTTGAACTTTGTCTTAGACATTTCCATTTCTTTTGAAATTTTCATATCACAGGGCTTTTATTTCTAATAATGACATTTTAAAAAAAATACTCTGATTGGTAAAATTACTGATAGTATTTTTCTTCCCTCCAGTTAGAAATAATGGCTTATTGTTATGGGGTTTGGATATGGTATGTTACCCCCAGCCCTCCTCTATTCTTCTACTCTTTATGTAAAATGTCTTTATTCCCTCTGTTATCATGGGTAATTTCTCTGATTTTTATATGTATAGTTTACTTCCAATTATGATCTTTAGTGCTGCTTGAGTTCATGACCTGTGGTAGGTTGTAACTTTCTTCAAGTGAACTTCCTTCTCTGTGAATTTTAAGAGCCAACATTTCTGGGTGCAATGATAAGATCCAGTTACTTTCGTTCATTATTCTAAGTATATCCTTCCCTGCTTTCCTGTCTGTAGGAATGTTCACAATACCTCTGGTATCTTTGTCATTTTTAGGTTTTCTTATGTTATTTAGCACTGTCTGTAACAGGGTTGTTTTAATTTTAGCTTTTTACTTTTGACACCTTGATGTGAAATGTCAAAAAGAGTTCCAGTCTTTGTTCCTAAGAACCTCAGAGAAGAGCAAGAGGAAGAATGGATGATTCTCCTGTAGATGCACCCCAGGTAAGTCTCATGTCCACATTTCTTTGAAAATTGTTTGTTTTTTTTTCCCCCCTTTGGTGATCTGGGCCCTCTGATGGAGAAGCCACAGCAGCCCTGGAAGCTCAATATGTTTATTATACATAGCTGAATAAGGAGGCAGGTTTACCTAATCTCAGGAGGAGCCGTCTCTGTAGGGGAACAGTCTTCAAGTAGTAAATATCACGGAGAAAGCTGTGCATCCTGGGGAGAATGCTATGGTAGGCATTTTCTGCACACACTGTCAACATTCACACTCAGATCTAAGGAAGGCTTTGCCATTCCTATGAGCTTTGACGCTCCCATAGAGCTGAGACATTGCTCCTTAACACTCCCCTGGGACTGAAACATTGGTTCTTGACATGACCAACTCACATGTCAATAACACACACCACTCAGGACTTAACACACTCAGGGTTTCCTCCACACTCCACATTGGGCACACTGGAATGATAGAAAAATCACCCTCAGGGAAATGACTGAAATTAAGCAGAAATGGAGAATGTGTCTGACTTCTTCCTCCCTGCAACTGTTTCTCCAAAGGCAGCCTTCACCCCATGAGAGCTCTTATCTCCAGGCTGCCACATTCAACACTTCAGGAAGACAGAGCCTGTGCCCTAAAGACAGGATCTGAAGCAAGCCTGGGAATGAGGGAGAGAGATTCCTGTGTCAGAGAGATTCCCTGAGCCAAGCCAGTAAACTGTAGAGAGAGCCAGCAACAGTGGGGCAGTCTGGGATGACACAAGCCATGCCTTTAGGGAGGTCGGGAATATGGAGCATTAGAAGGTAGAAAAATGACATTAAGAAAACCTATGAGCACCACACATAGTAACAGACTTGACTATTTCTTTAAAGCTTAAAAAAATCTATTATTGCAAAAAAAACATTTTATACATATATATATTTAAAACTACAGGCAACCCAAAACAAAATTTTATTTTTAAAGATATATAGATATAGATGAAAGGATAAATAAAACAGAAAGCCAAGTGGGGACCTTTCAGGGGACCGGCCACGGTGTGCCAGTGAGCAAACACACCATGCACAACAGAGTCAGTGCAAGAGGTTTACTGGGGGAGGGGGAGAGCAAAAGAGTGAAAGGCTTTGTCGGAGTGGGGAAAAGAAGAGGCCAGAGAGAAAAGAGGAGGCAAGAGAAACGAAGAGACCATAGAGTGAGCTGTGCTCTGGCGGGCACTTAAAGGGAGCACATGTTGCAAAGCTAACTGTGGAAAGGCACCTGGCAACAGGTGATGATGTAACTGCTTTGGCGACAGAGACAGGCTGCTGCTGCAGCAGAAACTAACATTCCTTCCTTTTAGTTATTATAAAAAGGTGAGGAAATAGGAAGGGGTAGCAGGTGAGACAGGAATGGTGATGTCGTGTTTTCTCAACTGCTTCCTGTTGTCTGAGGTGTCAGCATCCTTGGGGGACCTGAGAAAGCTGGAGTGCTTGCCAAGTCCTGGGATAGCTGGCTGATTCACTCGTCCAGGTTCTGTGGGAACTTCTCTGGTGCTAGGGACTAGGAAAGTGCTGACCTGGTTGAAACAGTCTGTGAGGTTGGACCATTTGGGGCTAGCCATTTTCAAGCTGTTCAGGTCGCAGACTTTGAGAGGGCACCTGTTAGTATGCTAGTAGAGCAGAAGATAAAGTTAAGAAGTTTATGGAGGAAACCTTTTCTTAGCTTTTGGTAATTAAGGGAGGGGAGGACCAAGACCAGGGAAAGGTGGGGGAGATCCCACCCTCAGGAACAGACAGTAGGTGGGAAACTTGGACTGTGATTGATAGTACTTATCTGGAGTTTATTTGATGACCTGTTTGAAGTGGATTTAAGTCAACTCCCTGGAGCTCACAAGAATTTTCAAAATTTTTTTTTAGTTTACCAAAAGAGGTTTTAGACACAGTAGCATTCCCACTGTTTATAATCTGTACTGAAATCAACATTGTAGAAAAGGCAGTAGAGTCACATCATAAGGAACCCAAAAATGATTCTGGTTAAAAGCTTTAACACTCTTTCCTTTATCCAGAAGATGTATATAGATTAGACATACGTTTTTAGCACAATGAGAAACACTTTTAAATCTATACTTAGAAAGCAACCAAAGGGAATTTAAAATCTTGAGCTTGTGACTATGATAATAGTAGTGATACTGTAGCAGAGATAGATTAATAGCTTATCAGAACTCCATTGGTTAATGTTAAGACTGAACTTTTGGAGTCTTAATAACAGTATATTAGGGAGAGAAAGAAATATGAAACATTGTTCATTCTTTTATACACCTTAAATCAATTTCTTTTTATCACTAAATACGCTTTTTCATCCTCAGACTTTTATAACTTACATTTATATACCTTAAAACACCCTCTTTCTATCTAATTGACCAGGAGATACAGGTAGTTGATTACTGAGGACAGTCTTTGTAAATAGAGTTCTTTTCAATAAAGGAATAGTAAAAAGTTACATTGAAATCTGTTTGTGAGTTTATCTCTTCTGAGTCTGATAACAAGTTAAACTGTGTCACAATCTAGTAGTAGCTGTAGCAGAGAGAGACCTGTGGCCTGACTTTTTACACATAAAGAGAACTGAGAAGGCAGCTGCAGTCTTGGTTGTTGCTGTTAAACTCATAAAGTTATTACCAGCATAGTTATTGAACATCAGAGTTCTGAGAAGGATAAATTTCACCTGAGCAAGCAGAAATGCAGACCAGGCAGCTTCCAAATCTATTAAATGACAGGCTTACTGGCTACCTAGACAGCTACCCCAGGGTCCTCTGTGGTGGTTGGGAGCAGAGGTCTCAGGGCAGCATCAGTCTTCAGCTATCAGGTCCAGAAGATCTGACAGCTTTTCCTATGGAGTAGGAACTTGGGGGTGTGTGGGGGTGGGAGGTGAGGGGGAGGGGAACCAGCCTACCTTGTCTAGGCAAAACAGGGCAATTAATTCCTCAGTGTCCTGATTGTCTTGGCAGCAGTTGAGGTGAAAGGCAGTTTTTTTGCCCAGTGACCAACATTTTAAATTTGCCCAGTAGCCACATTTAAAGCAAGCTCTAGGTGGAGGTTCTTCTATGCCCATCCATCTTCTTTGGAGGAGATGGGGTGCTACCAGGAGCTGGCATGTCCCTCTATCTTGAAAAGCTTTTTTATTAAACATTTTAAATGCCATATTCTGCATATCTCTGAACCATTTGAAGACCATCTGCCTATTAGGTATATCTGAATAGACAAACTTTGCTTGTTTCTAGTTACTTTAAGCTTAACTTTGAAAATATATACAGGGGACTAAGAAAGGCTTATCCCTGTAATTAATTATATTAGTACTTAGCATGACTACAATTAAAGAATTTGATCAGTCATAAGATGGCTATTAACATGTTCCTTAACAGTCTACAATAAGTTAGCAACTTTCATAAAACTAGTATTTTACATTCCATTTCTGTTTAAGTTGACTCATCATTAGTTTGCATTTCTTAATTATTCTTTGCAGTTTCCAATAAGTTTGTAGCTTTTATAAGACTGGTACTTTATGTTCCATTCCTGTCAGGTTTAGCTTTAAAAATGATTTTAAATTGATGTTCTAGTATCAAAATAAAAGTTTTTAATTGTGCATAATGCATTCAGTAAAGAAACCAAAATAGCTGTTCTGTGGGTGAAAATGGAACAAGTTTATTCCAAACTGCTAAGGCCGTTTCCTGAGAAGGCAAGGAAATGTGACAGGGGAAAGATCCCCAGGGCCAAATGGGAACAGGAGAAAAGGGGGCCTGTGAGCCTGGGTGGGTTCTGTGAACAGGGACTGAGGGAGCCGTGAGGCCAGCACTACCCTTGAAAAGCCATTGGGTGCCCCTGCCCAAATGCCCAACCCTGAGAAAAAGACCCTCTCATGGAACCAGAAACTCCATTATAGAATATATCTTATTTGTCAAATAACTTATTTATCAAACACAACTTACCATTTATCTAAATTCTCCAGAACCTTGATGGTGAACATCAAAGACCTAAGTACTTAGGTGTAAATCTCTAAGTCAGTTTTTGTTAATCTGAATAGACCTTTATAACCTTAAATTTTTATCACCTTATACAGTATATTCTAAACCGGAGTTGAATTACATATACAGTATGTTGTACTAAATACAACCTTATATTTCTATCATACAAAAGTCCATGCCAATCCAAAATATTTGACACTTGTTGCTTCCTTATTGTAAAAGGAGATACAATGAACAGAGAGCTCATTAGGACTAAGAAGTGTCACATGATATGTACTCTTTAACCTTAGTAAAACATGTTTGCCGGCCATGTGGTTGCCTCCATCATGATGAGGTCACCAGCCAAGATGAAGGAGAGCCATGCAGTTGCTATTTAAAACGTTTTCCTAAACAATAGTTGAATCTAAGTTACATGGACATATATGCACAGAGTTGAATCTATGTTACAAATATATACACACAGAGTTAAATCCAGCTTACATTCCTACATAGTGTTAAATCCAAGTCACATGTGTACACATACACATACGTATCTTAAAGAGGAGTTGAATCACACACACACACACACACACACACACACACACACACGCAATACATGTATAGAATTTTAATTATAAGGTTTATGTTTTAAGTTTAAAGCCAAATTTTGTTACAAATTATATAAATTTTAAACCATACACAATGAGTAATTTACAAATCTTGAGATAAGAGTTAGCAGCATAATCTTAAGATATTATTACTTTTCTGAGAGCAGAGTGCAAAGAAATCATAGAGATAAATTATTTTTAGGAGTGGGGAAGTAGAGCCTTAGAGATAAGGGACTTTGGAAATGTTAAGTGTAGTAGAGCAAGTTTAAGATATTTGGGGAGCCTTTGTGACAGTAGCAGTTGTTGACAATTTGTGAGAATTCAGAAATCAAATTTGCCAATTTTGGCCATTGATTTGTACTAAGACCAAGATGTAATAAAATCTGAGTCCATAGAGGAAGAGAGATAGGGTTGCAAAGTGGAGCACTGTGCAAGTGTGTTCCTGTAAGTCCTAAGAGGAAGTTGAGAGTGTAAATGAGCTGCAGGATTGCAGGCAGAAGCAGAGATAGCACAGCGGGTTTACGGTCTGGCTGCAGAGTAAGGGAAAGCCAGGAAGACACAGAGGGGAAGGGAGCGTGTGGATCTGCAGGCCACAAGAGCCAGAGCCATATGGAGAATACAGTAGACTAGAACTTAAGCTGTGGAAGGCCACTGGGAGATGGGAAAAAGCAGGAGAGGTCCACGTGGATGTAGCAGGCTGCAGGAGCCAGCCAAGCACACATGTGTCCATGTGGAAAGTAACACAGGAAGAATCAGACTCTAAAATCTGGAATTAGATTCACTCATCAGACAAATAATCCATACATACCTTCCTGAGGGTTAGATCAGCAGATACTGCAGAGGAGAGCTGGTGTATGCTGAGCAAGATGAAGCTGGCCTCCCTGTCTAACTCCCACATTGCAACAAACATACAAAGAGAACATTTACAGTTTAGAGAGGGAGAGCAGAGAGAAACAAGCAGGTCTTGGAACAAAGAGAAAGAAAGTGGAGCATTCTTTCTCAGTTTCTTGACTACCTGGTCCAAGGTATACTGAGGCCACATTTGATTTGAAAGAAGTGGTCAGAGGATCTCCAGAAGTCATCCCAGTGGAAGTGAGGTTTATGACACAGTTCCCAAGGATGAAGCAGAGAGAAGTCCATAATGTGAGAGTCTCAGGCATCCCCTAGACTGAGAAGAGGACCGAACAGGCACAGGCTCCTCCGTGTGTCATCAGGCAAGAACAGAGGCCAAGGGCTCCGACCCCAAGAGAGACACAGTCACCTGGACTTTGAGAAAAACAAGAAGGCAAGAACTGTGCTCCAGAAATGAAGCCTCATATTCAGCGAATTAGTCAGAGGCAGGTAGCCCCGCCAGAGACCCAGTTGCTGGTATTGAATGGAAGGCAAAGCCATCAGTGACAAGAAAGCAGATCTGTTGTAGGTGGAGCAGGTGGCCAGAACAAATGCTAGGAAAGCCTATTGAATCTTGGCACCAATGAAAGGATAAAAAAGAAAGGTAAAGTAGGTACCTTCTGGTGGGCCCTGCCAAAGTATGCCAGTAAGCAAACATGCCACACAAAACTGAGATAGTGCAAGAAGTTTATTGGGGAAGGGGAGAGCAAAAGAGTGAAAGGTCATGTCACAGTGGGGACAAGAAGAGCCAGAGAGAAAAGAGGAGGCAAGAGAAACAAGAGACAAGAGCGAAATTTGTTTTTTTCATCAGAACCATGCAAGCCTTAAATTCCCTGCCGATGGTAAAGTGTTTATTTTCTGGGTTTTTTTTTTTTTTTTTTTTTGCTTCCTTTTCTTTGATAATTAAGATTAAGTCTTTAAATTTTGACACTTACACAGCTCAGCCTTGTTCCATTGTATCCTCCCTCGATTATTACTGTAAGGACATATATTTTCATGCACTTAAGACTTATAATTCTGAAAAAGATTCCATTGTAAATGATGATCAAAGAAATATATTGATGCCCAATTCCTACAGAGTGTGGACTTGTGTCCTTATATATTAGTGAGGAAGGAAGATCTCATGTGCCACATAGGTTGTATTTCAGGGGTTACCTAAACCATCTTATGAAAGTAACCCTAGAATCACATGGACCTTTCGCCTACATCACTGAACAATTTAAGGAAAAGTAGAAGTAGAAAAGACTCCGAGTATTATGTCATAATAGTAAATATTTAAGCACCCTAGAGAGCACAAATGAAGGAATGAATACATGGCTTGCTTTTGCCATAAAACTGATGTTCTGAGAGGAGATGCAAGTTGTAGTTTAGTGGATTCTTTCTTTGCTATTTGATATCACATGGTGGTAATACACCTATGGATGTGTTGACATCTGAAAACTAATTGTCTCAGGAGAGGTCTTGGTCTTATCTTGTTCTTGATAACAATGTTCAGTGGTAAGTTCTCAATAGATCAGTATTTTCTCTTTGTCTTAGTTTTCAGACAAGGTATAGATAGTCCTGCCCCCACTCCTCTATATTGTATCATGTGGAATATATTAGGAAGAATATTCTAGAGATATTACCTTGCCTCTATGCATAAGCTGTCAATTTTCAAGCCTAAATGAATGTCCCTCTTAATGACTTTGCTCTTTTCTTTTGGAGGGAAAATGCTCCCCGACCCTATATTTTTCCTTCCCCTGGAGCTATGTAATACATGGGTAGAAATTCTGCAGAGAGCTGGTAATCGACAGGTTTCTATGTCTGACTTACAATAAAAAAATCTGTATTGAGTATATGAGTGTTTATCTACATGTTTTTATGTGTATTGCATGCCTCCATTGATGCCCATGCAGCCCTAAGGTTGACCCTAAACCCTTGGTAAGAGAGTAAAGCACTGTGGTATGCTGCCATAAACGTAGAGAGAATTAAACTGTATTTCTCTGCAGGATCAACAAGTGCCCTTTACCTCTGAGCCATCTTTCCATCCCTTAGGTTTACATTTCTGAGGCACATTCATGGCGGAGTCAGTGTTTAATCTTGTGTCTTCTATTTTTTTTTTTGCAAAATAAATAATTATAAATGATACTTATGTATGAAACATAAATCATGTCAGACTATTGAGCTCAAATACTGAAGAAAAGAATAGAATTGAAACTACAAGATTCAAATTTTCAATTGAGACAATGTCATGAGCAATAATATATTCAAAATTAATGAAGATTTAGTATTCTCACACAACAATACAATCATTTGGATCACAGGAAATCTCTCTACTTCATTTGAATGCACTGTCACATAGAACATTTATTTACACATATTTTTCTAACTATTCTGGAGTGAACCCTCATATGGAATTTCTGAAATTGTTATTCATCTATATTGGTTTTGTCGACTTTTAGAAGAATGTATTTACTTGATGGTTGTGAAAATACTCCCATACAGTAACTTCACAAAATATTTGATCCTATGTGTTGTTTGAAATGTTGGATTATGCGCTGTTACTCTCCTTACTGTTAAAAAAATATACTCCTTGGCTTTTATTCATCCATGAATTCTCCATTCCATATTCTACATCTGTGTTCTACAAATGGTATAGAATTGTACCTGTGCCATGGGATCTCAACTGAGCATCTTAGAATAAAGTCAGCTGTAGCCCAGCTGCAGACAAGATTGATCCAGTGTCCTTATTTGAGCAAGGTCGACAGAGTTTTGCTCATGATGACTTTTCCATCCGAGGTGCAACATTGTGATCCTGTTTGATATCAACAAAGCCTTCAGTAAGGTATACTCCTGCATCTAGAACTCCAATGTATATCTTATATGCCTTCAAAGTTTGCTGATTGTAAGCCTATTATGTCATCCTGTTTTCACAGAGATAGAAAATACAACAGAGTATTCTAGACTGTATCTTTTATTAAAATTAACTTTCACATTCACTTTATTTGCCTGAATGTATGCATGAGTATTATATGTGCATCCTTCCTGCAGAGTTCATAAAAGAGCATTAGATCCAATGGAACATGAGTTATAATCTATTATGTAGTGCTGTGTGGGTTCTGGGAACAAAACTTGGGTCCTCCAGAAGAGCCACCCATGCTCTTCACTTCTGAACCATCTCTGCAGCACTGTTAGAAAACTTTTGTCTTTGAGTGTCATGCCTCATCAATATCATGAAAGTGTCTCTAATTCCTTACGTCTCTTTTACCTAGGAAAGCATTTTGTCAACAGCACATGGTAAATGTGTAATTTTCCATTACAGGGTCTGTTGACGTTCAGGAATGTGGCTGTGGACTTTTCCCCAGAGGAGTGGGAATGTCTGGACTCCTCTCAAAGGTCTCTGTATATGGATGTAATGTGGGAGAATTACAGCAATCTAGTTTTTGTAGGTAAGTATGCTTTTCTTGTAGAATTCCTGACTCTTCCTTTGTATTTACTTACTTTGTGGTATGTAAACTCTCCAATCTGTGTAGAGACTACCAGAATGTAGGAAAATTCTGATAATAACCATAGCTTTATATTTTTCTGTCTTCTCAGCAAAAACAAGTAATGCTATATAGTGTACAGTCTCTCTAACCCTCTCATACAGTTTTTAATCTTAATTTCACTGTTCAAAGAAAATTGAATATTCAGAGCAAGGAAATGCATTATAGTGCACTTAGTTGTTGGAATATTTTGATTTTACTCTTGAATTAAGCTATTCACCTATTTCTAATTTTTAAAATAGAGAGTTATTTAAATAGAGAAAGAGCTGTTGGTGGTGTGCATATGGGTGATTTTGTTCAATACTCTGAGATATAGTTTCTAGTCCTGGAAAATCATGATTTTAATCCTATTACTAGGAAGACTGAAGCAAGTGGATCCGGTGAGTTGTAGGCCAGCCTGTGTTACATAGTGAGTTCCTGGGCAATGAAGGCCAAATAGTGTGATTCTCTGAAAAATACAAATAAGAAAAAAGAGAAGCATTCTCCATAAGATTTTTAAGAGAGCTCTTTTCTCAAAGTACATTATTGCTCTATCACCTATTTGTTTAACCTTCTGCAAGGTATGCAGATTAGGTAATACTGAGAAGGCTATTATTTGTCTTTGTGGTCCTTGAGGTTCTTCTGAGCATCTATTTAATGACAGTGAAACACAAAAGTCCTCTGTTGAAAGCTCTATCCCTGAGAACTGCTAGTTGTATGTCTAAGAAAACATCAGTTATTGAATCTGTTTAATCAAGCATCAATCCTTATTATCCCTAATTGTGCTAATTTTTCAGAGAACCATTGCATATGTGGTAAATATGAGAAGGTCTTGGATCAAGACTCAAAGCACATTGTCCGTGAGGATGTAAATATCCAAGAAAAGTCTTACAAATGTTGTGAGCTTGGGAAAACGATTCATGAATCCTCCCAGGGTATACCGTATAACACAAGTGATACTACAGAAAACTTCAAGGAGTACAGAAATGGTAACCACAGTGATGCCTCTATTGAATCATCAGACCCAAGGAGACATGAAAGTGGGAACACTGCAGAAGAACAATATAAATATAAAGATTATGGGGAGTGTTTAAATTTGTGCCCCATCATTAGCCAATATCAGCAAATCCACACTGGAAAGAAAGAACACAAAAATAGAGAGTATGATGAATTTTTTGACTCTAAACATAAACTAAAGATGAAACAAATCCACAGTGGAGAGAAACCATACCAATGCAGGAAATGTGGAAAATGTTTCAGAACCTATTTGAGCCTCAGTAGACATCACAGAATTCATCCTGGAGAGAAACACTATAAATTTACAGAATGTAATAAATCTTTTCTGTATTTGTCACACCACAAAGTACATTACAGCATCCATTATGGAGAAAAACCCTACAAATGTACAGAATGTGGTAAGTGCTTTTATCGTTCATTGGGTTTTAAAAGACGTTACAGAATCCACACTGGAGAGGAGACTTACAAATGTAGTGATTGTAGAAAACCCTTTACCTGCTGCTTAGGTCTTAGAAAACATCAGAATATTAATGGAGGAGAGAAGCCTTATGAATGTAAACAATGTAGTAAGTCCTTCTATACATTGTCACACCTTGAGTACCATTATAGAACCCACAATGCAAAGAAACTTTACAGATGTAATGAATGTGGAAAATCCCTCTCCACCTCCTCAGGTCTTCAAAGACATCAACGAATTCATACAGGAGAGAAAGCTTACATATGTGGTGAATGTGACAAATGCTTTATCCAGAAATCTCAACTTAAAACACACCAAAGAATTCACACAGGAGAGAAAACTTACAAATGTAGTGAATGTGAGAAATCCTTTACTGTGGGCTCATCTCTTAGAATACATCAAAGAATTCACACAGGAGAGAAACCTTACAAATGCGGTGAATGTCACAAATGCTTTATCCAGCAAGCCCACCTTAGAAGACATCAAAAAACTCATACAGGAGAGAAACCTTACAAATGTAGTGAATGTGAGAAATCGTTTACTGTTGGCTCAGATCTTAGAATGCATCAGAAAATTCATACTGGAGAAAAACCTTACAAATGTAGTGAATGTGACAAATGTTTTATTCAGAAAGCCAAACTTAAAAAACATCAGCGAATTCATACAGGAGAGAAACCTTACAAATGTAGTGAATGTGACAAGTCCTTTACTGTTGGCTCAGATCTTAGAACACATCAAAAAATTCATACTGGAGAAAAACCTTACAAATGCAGTGAATGTGACAAATGCTTTATCCGGAAAGCCAACCTTAGAAGACACCAGAGAATTCATACAGGAGAGAAACCTTACAAATGTAATGAATGTGAGAAATGCTTTATCCAGAAAGCCAATCTTAGAACTCATCAGAGAATTCATACAGGAGAAAAACCTTACAAATGTAGCGAATGTGGGAAATCCTTTACCGTTGGCTCAGATCTTAGGAAGCATCAGAAATGTCATACTGGAGAAAAACCTTACAAATGCAGTGAATGTGACAAATGTTTTATCCGGAAAGCCCACCTTAGAAGACATCAAAGAATTCACACAGGAGAGAAACCTTACAAATGCAGTGAATGTGAAAAATGCTTTATCCAGAAAGCCAATCTTAGAACACATCAGAAAATCCATACAGGAGAGAAACCATATAAATGTAGTTACTGTGATAAATGCTTTATCCAGAAAGACCATCTTAGAACACATCAGAGACTTCATACAGGTGAGAAACCTTACAAATGCAGTGAATGTGAGAAATCTTTTACTGGTGGCTCAGTTCTTAGAAAACATCAGAAAATTCATACTGGAAGAAATCTTACCAATGCAGTGAATTTGACTAATCCCTTATCCAGGAAGCCCACCCTAGAACTCATCAAAGAATTGATACAGGAGAGAACGCTTATAAATGCAATGTATATGGCAAACTCCTTACCTGTCCCTCAGGTCTAAGAAAATATCAGAAAATACCTACTAAAGGCAAAAGTTTACATACTAAGTAATATGGCATATGCTTTATCAAAGCTCTGTCCTTATGGACCACCACAGGATCCACACTAGGGAATCATGTACTTGAGAAATGTGTGAAAACCTTTGAGTAATTTTTGAATCTGAAAAAAAGAAAAATGTCCAGACTTTATACTAAGGAAAAATTCTGCAAATGTGACATTGTAGGAAAATTTTCATTAAGACGTTTTACCTTCTCAACTTCAAATGTTTCATAATGAATACAAAATGGAGAAGCCTGAAGAATGTGCTGTTGTGTAACAGTTTTGTGGAGACAAGCATTCCATCCTGTAGGGAAGCTAAATAAGACAGGAAATAAACCATTCAAAATAGCTTCCAGAACTGAAACTGTCAAGATTCACTATGCTTGAAGAAACTTATACCAGTCTTGCTGCTTAGAAGAGGCTTTGATGAATTGAGCCATTAAAATACATTGTCCTTTAACATGTAGATATATCTGCAGGTGTGTAGTATGCTATGGGTGTCCAGTATTCAAAAGCTGTATTTCATGCTGACTTGGAGTTTCATGATGACAACTGTCTTTATGTAACTTTTGCTCTTGTAAGCAACTCCAGTCTCGTATTTATATAAGTAACCCCAATAAAGCCCATTGGTTCAACAAGTTGGATTTCAGTGGCAAGCTTGGTTCTGTTGTCAGTTCCCATCTTGGCTGAGTGGGTGCATATGAATGTTGTATCTTCCTAGGAAAGGTCTCATATAGTATGTACTGAACATATTAATTGTTCCTCTAAACTTGTACACCAGAAAATCAATATTAGAAAGCATTTGAATCAACTAAAGTGGGGAAGATTGTTTTGCTCACTGCTCCAGGCTTACTGTTATAGTAGTACATTGTCTCATTGAAAGGGCTCAACACAGACAAAATATAGAGGCTTGGGAAGGCCACTCTCTTCCTTGCTTTCAAGGAGGAGAGTGAGAGGTCTGCAGTGGGACAAATGAAAATAAGAATACAAACCTGTGTTATTGACAGACATCATCCAAAATGGGCTGTGTCTATGCATTGCTCTGAAATCATGTTTAGTCTCTATCATTCAAACTCCAATGACCTTCAGAAGACTGCTGTTCGCAGGTAAATACTCAACATCATTTTGCTATCCTCATGTCCTGTTGTACCTTAGAAATTCCGCTCTATAAGCCTCAACACATGAATTGAATCCTTTTGTTAAATTCTTTACACAATACTAATAATGTAGACATATCAGAAAATTTAACATTAAATAAAACTTAAGAAAATACTTTAATAAAGACTTATAGTCAGCTTAATTTCATGTGAATCCATCCATACAAATACCGAGACTGTAAAGCTTTAAAGAGATGACCTATGAGCAAGAAAAGATGCACATACTCATATACAGCTTAGAAATCCCCAAGGGTATGCTGGAAAATCATTCTGAAGTACTGCAAAAAGATGAAGTATTTAGTCCAATTCCAAAGTATTATATTAGAATACTGATACTAAAAACAGCAAGGCTCAAAAATTTTAGACCTTAGACAAGGCAATGTGTTACAATGGACAAACCATACCATTGCGTGTTTCATGGATTTTTAGTACAAGAGAATAGTCATATTCAACTAATGAGGAAGTACTGTTTGAGAACATTTTGGTGTTTATTGAAACATGAACTTAAAAGGTTACTACAATCTTGAGTAAACTCAAGCTCCTATTGGCAAAACACCATGTGGTAATTTGTATCAATTGCTGCTGTATCAGGGCTGATTAATCTGAGAGGATACAATGGAAACAGGCTTCTGGACTGGCCCTTAGAAATCTGGAGAATGCAACCAGCTGAACAGACTTATGGGATGTCAATTTGGGGAGTTCCATGGATCATAATGCCCCTTCTTGATGACATTAGATGACTATTCTACTTAATTCATCACAGATTTCTAGGGATAAATTTGTAAACTTGAGTACAATGAAGATATCTCACCTTGTACCCCTTATATGATATTGTTTGCCTCATTCTGTGCTCATTTATAAACACAGTTCCTATGTATGATTGCAGCAACACCTTGGAAGCTTGGTAGAGTAGGACTAGGACAGCCTGACAGCTAAAGCTGTGTAGGAGGTAGCCTGAACAGAGTGGGACAGATGGGTATCAGTGGGACTCGGACAATCGCCTGATCTGAGGAATGATGGGGAAATGAAGCAGAGGTTGTGTGGGCCTGGGAAATTTAGCAGCATTTGTGCAAGTGCATGGTGAAATCTAGATTACAGGAGCTGTGTTTCCTGAACCAGGGCATCATGGTCTGGAAAACCCAGCATTCCCAGAGAAACCTCTAGGAGCTACATTGTTCAGAACCAAATAGAAGACACAGATGTCATCTCCATATCTTGTAGGGACAGGAAAACTCAGTTGCAGGACACCCTGAGGCATCTGAGAGAATTACCAGTCAGCAGTGCAATGGGGGAAACTGCAGCCCAGTGGAGCTGCAGGCCTGGGAAATGTGTCAGCAACCTAACCAGGGCTTAGACTGTGCAGGAGGATACTGGGAGGTAGAGAGAAATGTATGGTATAGTTTGGAGGGAGCAGAAGAGATGGCTCAGTATGTAATAGTACTTCCTGCTCTTGAAGAGGATATGGGCTCTGTTCCAAGCACCCTCATGGTGGCTGACAACTACGTCTGGAGAACTAATGCCTTCTTCTGACTTCAGCAGGCATCAGACACAACAGAGGACATACTGCTAGACATCAATACTTATGAGATGAATTTTAAAAATCTAAGAATTTTTTTAAAACAATGTGCAAATGGGAAATGAAATTGGGTTTGCCATATTTTTCTAAAAATTATTGTGGAATATTCTATACTAAATAATCTCAAGATTATGTTCTTGTATATGTTACTGGCTTATAACATGAGAATTAATACTAGGGAAAATATAATTTATTTTGTTGTGTTTGTGAACAATGACATCCCTATTCCATTTGTATCACTTGTGTGTTCATTTCACTATTATGAATTTCATTACTCTGATTTTACATGCTATAAAATTAGAAAAATTCTTCCCTTTAAGTTTTGTTTGCTGATCTCCTAACTTTGAAGGTTTTTGTAATTTCTTTAGATTCCATTTCCTTTGTGGTCAGTTTTTCCATTTCCTAACATGATGCCAGCAGGAATTTGGGAAGAATTATTTAGTATCTTTGCAGAGGATTAGGCCCTGTCTATATTGTCTTCCCATTAACATCTCCTGTTGTCTGTCTTTACAACATTATTCAATGTCTTTTATTGCAAAATTTTAAAAGATTTTGGAATTTTAGTTTAATCTCCTGGGGGTCTTTGAAGTCTTGGAGCTTTCTCCATATTTTGTATCTTTTTAGCATTACTTCGTTTGTCTTGCAGAAACTGCCCGTTCCTCTTGAATCAACTTTCTTAGAATCTTTATGGAGAGAAACCTCTCATTTATTGTCTTCTTGTGACTGAATGAGGACATGGTAGCCATGTATCAGTGCTCATATATCATATATGTATTTTTCTGTTTTTCATTTTCTGTTGCTTTTCAGTATGCATGTTGATCAGTGAGTAATTCTCCATTATTGCAAGAATGTACTATAGTTATTTCATACAAAATCACATGTGTAATATATTTGAATCTTATGTGAATTTCTTGAAGAAATTGTACACAGACTTGCGTGATTGTAACTGGAGAGTTTCTCTCCAGGTCCTGCCAAGCCCCCGCAGTCCCTTTGGATGACAGTCCAGGCTGCCAGCTGTCTCTGTCTACTCTCGCAAGACTCCCAAAAGTTGCTTGCGTCCTTCTTCTGTTTCTCAGGTAATAGTATATCCTTCTGAGGTCTTTGATGTAGTTGAAGATTAAATAGTTATAATTTCCTTGGTTATGATAAAAGATAAGTTAGATATAAAACCTTAGACTCACAAACATAAGATAGATAGGATATCTTCTTTAATTTTGCCAAATACAAATAAACTAAATATCATAAATAGACTAGATATTGTAACTATAATTCTTGTTTAATGATTGTTTTGTTATATGTAATTTTACTATGTTAAAGATAAAACCTTCCTTTAAAAAAAAAAAAGAAAAAGGAGAAGTGCTTTGGATGATTGATTTATAAATAAAACACTGATTGGCCAGTAGCCAGACAAAAAATATAGGTGGGACAAAAAGAGAAAAAAAAAGTCTAAAAAGTAAATGGCTGAAACAAAAAGATGCTGCCAGCAGCCGCAATGAAAAACAAGATGTTAATATACCGGTAAGCCACGAGCCATGTGGCAACTTATAGATTAATAAAAATGAGTTAATTTAAGATACAAAAACAGCTAGCTAGAAGCCTGAGCCATTGGGCCAAACAGTTTGTTTATTTTGTAAATGGTCTGTGAGACTGCGAGGACTTGGTGGGACCCAGAGAGAAACTCTCCAGCTACACATGATGCCTTCAATAAGTTGAATTCCCACTGACACTGTATCTCTGTGTTCTTTTTAATGCATTGTCTGCAGGGTTTGTTACTGTTAAGGATGTGTGTATAGACACTGACTAGGCAGAGACTGAATTTCAGTGCACATTAGGTGAGAATTTTGTTCATGAATAATGGTGTGTAGCATGGAGATTCCAGACAGAAAATTGGTTTCAGGGTGAATCAGTGGGAAACACAAGATAGGTTTCACCTATGATGAGTGCTGCCCATTGACCAGCTGTAATGGGTGCCCTGAGTGCTAGGCATCTCTTGTATCACTTTGGTTCTTATAAACAGGAAGTCAGGAATGAGATATGCAGTGAAAATGGTAGCATATGCATTAAACACGTGAAAGAACTTTCAATCTGTGATTGGGAGGGTGACTGTGTGGAGTGTGAACCCTATGGAGCAGTATCAGGAAGACAGGTACAGAGATGGCAGAGTTGTGAGCCTATGGTCACAACCTGAACCTGACTCAGTTGAGAGTTTCTATAAAGATAATGCAAAGGCCATTGCAGAAATGAAAAATCAGGACTTCTCTCATGTCTTTTCTTTGACTAGGACCCTATGATTATAACTAGACCTGTCTGAACATGGGTGGGAGGTTACTTACTAGATCATAACTGGTTCCCTCTCTGAAAAAGAAACACCCTTCCACCACCTCTTATTAACTGTCAACAGACATTCAGGGAAGCTCCCAATCTCAGGCACCCTACTCAGCAATGATGAATTGTTAGCCCCAATCCTCTGAGTCATTGTACTAATTACCAGGGTAATATGGTCAGATCCAGAAGGTTTTTCAAGGCATTCTTCCCCCATACCCTGGCTCTGGCTTTTCCTATATATTCCAGGATGGTCCTGTGACCTGGACAGGCTTGTGAAGAGGAAGATATAGGGGATTAGAATAAAGAAGATAGAAAAGATTGGCTCAAGTGTTCTTGTATGATCTATGTCTTATGCCAAGAAAGTTATTAAGAAGTATAGCATACTATACAGTTTTCCTGAAAGTGAAAATGGGAGTGCATCAATAGCCTATCATATAATGGGATGGAGTAAATGAGAATCTAGTCAATCCGTGTGGCACAAGGGGAACACACAACATCTCAATGGCATCAAAGAACAAGCACACAACAGCCTTGAGATAGACAACCCCAACCCCTTATGCTGGGAACAGTTGAGTTCTTGGGGTCAGAAAATATAACTCCCCAAGTCCCTTGCCTTGGGACATTCTTGGCTCTGCCAGGCATATTCCTGGTTTTAGAGGAGGTAATATATTCTTTCTGCATACACTGGGGCCTCAAGGAAAGCTTCAGGTTGATCTAACCATAACGATTACTTGAGCCTTGGAGGAGGTGATAGATGTTCCACTTAGCGTAGAGCATCTCAGTTTGGGCCATTATTGTTTTCTGTACTAAAGTCTGTGCACTGCCATAAGAAGATTCACTGATGAAGGCTGAGTACAGCACTTTACTGTCGGTGTAAGCAAGTATTTATCAAGAAGTTTGCCATACGGACATTTTAGGAAATCTACAGTAGTGTGTCCCCTATGGAGCCCACTACCTACCACACTGTGCTCCTCACCAGGTTTCCGAACCTGGTATTATTGCTCTCTGAAGAGAGCCTTAAATCCAGTCAGACAATGGTTGCCTGTAGGAGTTACTACTCTGTTGCTTTCATAAAGCACCATGACAAAGGCAACTTATAAAAGAAAGGGCTTTCGCCAGGCGGTGGTGGCACGCGCCTTTAATCCCAGCACTCGGGAGGCAGAGGCAGGCGGATCTCTGTGAGTTCAAGGCCAGCCTGGGCTACCAAGTGAGTTCCAGGAAAGGCGCAATGCTACACAGAGAAACCCTGTCTTGAAAAACCAAAAAAAAAAAAAAAAAGAAAAAGAAAGGGCTTTCTTTGGCTCATGCTTCCAGAGGAATAAGAGTAAATAATGACAGGGAGGGCTGAGAGCAAGCAGCTTTGTTGATGGAACAACAGCTGAGAAAAGACATGCTCAACCAGATCCTTAAGAAGGGAAAGAGAGTGAAGGTGACTTGTGGATGTTTTTTTCTCAGAGCCTGTCCCCAGTGACACATTTTATTTAATAATGTTCCATCAACAAAATTTCCCAAAATGTTTTGAACAACTGAGGATTTAGAGTTCCAATACATGTCTATGGGGGACATTGTCACTCAAACTATGACAAGCTTCCATGTCATTCATGCCACCAGTCTATCAAAGGGCATATTTTAGAGGAATTTAATATCAGTGTAGAAAATAGACCTTGAATTTCTTGTTTATTTCTGAGGCAGTCTCACTATGTCATCCTGACTGGCCTGTAATGTGATAAGGAGACCAGGCCAGCTTCCACCTCACATAGATCTTCCTACCTGTCCCTCCTTGGAGCTGACATTAAAAACCTGCCTTGACTCACAATTCCAGGCTTGAATTTCACTTTTATCTTTTAATATTCTGCTAGAATGCAACTAAAATTTTGTTCACTTTTTCATCTATTATTTCTTTGATTGAGTGATTCAGTTCTATTGCTTTATCTTCAAGCCCTGATGTTAGTCTTCTCCCTTCTCCATCCTGAAGCACAGGCTTTCCCTTGAGTTACTATTTAACTTATTCTGTTCTTTCTCACTTCATATCAGGTTTTGAGTCCCTGAGTTTTCTATCTCCATATAATGTAATGTTCACATTCTACATTGTTGAATTAAATCCTTAGCCATTTGCTTTTGTTTTCTTGGCCTTCTCTGAGTTTCTTAGATATTAATCTCATAAGGATCAACTGAAGATATGTTTGGATCATTTAATGTACTTTTGTAAGCTCTGTGGGTATGGTTGTAAACATTAACATTTACTGTGTAAAATTTTAACCATTAACTTTCCATTTGAGATGTATACACTCTGTGATGTAAGTAAAGTGCTCATTTTATTTCTGAGTTATCTCTTATTTGTTCAGACAGATTCTCTTTACACAGCCTTGCCTGTGATAGAACTCACTATATAGACAAGGCTATCCTGGAACTCACAGAGATCTGCCTGCCTCTGCCTCCAGAGTGATGGTTATAGAAGCCTAAGTGACCATGCCCAGCTTTTGTACTCATCATCTGGATTCCTTTTTAAACTGCTGCACATGGATTTGGGCTATGTGTGAGTGAGTCACACATCTCATACAGTTCAGTAAAATTCTCAAGGGAAAAAGACTTTCATGAACTTTCCTGTCTTCTTCATGAGTTTCATTTGGGGAGGTCTTAAGCTTTTTTCATTTTGTTCCACTATTAATTCAGAAACACAGTAGTGAATAATGTTGTCAGTTCCATTTTCCCCCTTGAATTTGATGGAGCTTTGATTAGAAGTGGGACTCAAGTTTTACAATGTGAAAATGGTCCCTCACTACCTCTTCTCAATCTGTTTGACTGTTAGGAAATATTTTCTAGACTCCTCTATTTTATTTTCTCTTTATCTATGGAGCATAGTGTTAGAAATCCAGGTGCATTCCGAAGAATGTCTTTCCCATATGCAGGTCTCACACTGCTTAGCTAGACCTTCTTACCTGAGAAGCAGAAAAGAAGCCCTGGAAGGTGAAAAGAGGAGACAGTAGCAAAGGTTCTAGGCATGTTGGTAGGTGGAGTTGAGGAAGATTTGATGAGTGTCTCAAGTGACAGTAGAAACAGGAAATGATACTGATTTGTCGCATTGTTTAAATAGAAATGATTCAGGAGAATTTTGCTGATAAACACCTCAGGATTATGAGATGTTTAAGAGTAAGGCATTGTAAGAATTAATAGTAGGAGCAACTATTGTCCTGACTCAATATAGTGATGCTGTCTGTCTTTCATTCACATTGGTGCTCCTGTCTTCATTTCAGTCCCAAATAGTTTCACTACTATAATTTTAATGTCATGTGAAATTGGGGGCATTGATGCCTCCATGTTATTGTCTGCTGTTATATTTTGGAACACTTTGTAGTTCCTTCAGATTCTGTTTATTTAGGGTTAATTTTTTCCACTTTCTCTAACAATGCCAGCAGATTTTTTAATAAGAACTGCATAATATCACTGTAGTGTATTAAACGCAGTCTACACTGTCTTTCCATTGATATCTGATGCTGGCTGAGCCATGAATGTACTCTATGTTTTTCATTCTTATAATGTTAATGAATGTTCGTTTCACCTTTAGGCTTTATGTTCCTCTCAAAATTTCTCAAAATGTATTTATTCACATTTTCTATAATTTTTGAACTTATTTCTATCCAAAGTACTAGGAGCATTTTTTGAGGAAATGTTTTGATTATTACGGAATACAAACCTCTTTCAAGATTGTCTTTATATAACTGCATATAACTGCATGTATTCTTTTTTCACTCTCTTCCAAGCCTACATACATTTTTACACACATTGTAAACTATTCCATCTGAATCTGCCTTATTGTGAACCTATTGCTTCAAACTGCAGAATTAGCAGGACTGAAAAGGCAGCTGTGGCTGCTGGCTCTGCCCACCTCAGCTTTCCAACATGGCAGAACTATGTTTACCACAAGCTTTGGAGGAACCATTCTCACCACCGGACACTGGGGGGAAATGAGTCTATGCCTCTATCAAAGCAGCATGTAGCCCAGAAACATTTTTTTAACTAGCAAGAACTATATCCACCACGCAGCACAGTGCACAGTTTGGAGACAACTGTGTAACATGGCGTAGGTCAAGCCCGCACACCATGAACCCATCATAGAGTAGCTAAAGCTCGCATATTGTTATTGGTGAAATTATTAAGGCCACTCCATGTAGTTAAAAGGAGATTTATTTAATGGTGTAACTAAAAATTAAGGGATAGGTAGGTCGCAGGGTCTGGGGAAGGTGTATCACAGTCCAGCGGTGTTCTCTGGAGCTCTGCTTGGCCCACCTCCACCGTCCAGGGTCCCGGAACAGAGAGAGAGAGAGCACTGGCCCATCCAGATCTCGGGTCTCCAGGTGCCTCCCTTGGCCCCACCTTGTAGGCGTGACAGTTGCCAAAGTCTCAATGGGGGTTGGAACTTCCAGATCAAAGCTAGAATGGCTACCCACTACATCTCCCCCTTTTTGTCTAAATAAGAAGGTTCTAACCTAATACAAGACTGTATACAAAGGAATGGTTATCAAATTTTGTCCAGGAATAATGAGGGATAATGACCTAGATAAGATGGAACTACAACCAATGCAAACAATATCAAGCAAGAAACACATACTAAAATCCAGAGAAGTATAGAGCATAGGTAAATGGCATGTTACAAAGATCATTCCAAAAGGTGTCCTATCCTAAAGAACCTGAATCTAATACTTAATATGTTCTATCTACTAAGTTGTAACTATAACTGCTAGTCTTCAATCCCATCAAAGACCTGAGAAGGAATATAATGGTACCTGAGAAATGGTAGATGGATGCAAGCAACTTTCAGGAGTCTTGCAAGAGTAGACCGAGACAGCTGGCAGCCTGGACAGTCACCTAATGTTTCTCAGCATTGTTGGTGCATTCAAATTGGCTACAGCCCTAAAGTATCTGACAGACCATTTTCAGAAGCAGAAATTCTGAAAGACCATCTTACCCTGTCTTGGCAGAGTACAGTGGTCGCTTTACTTGTGTCCCGCTTGTCCAGAAAGGACAGCATTGCATTCATACTGTTAGCCATCGAGGCAAGGGCAGTTCTTTGCCCAGTAGGCCATTTTGTGCCAAGAAGACAAACTTCCAAGTGGAAATGTCTTAGAAGGCCAACATTCTCTCAGGATCAAATTGGTACAGCCAGGAGCAATTGTGTCTCACGTCAACAGAATTCTAAGTTATTTGAATGCCATATTCTCTAGGTCTATAAAGTGTTTGAAGATTACCTGTCCATCTGACCTATGTATCTGTAAATCTGGATAACCTAACTAATGTAACTATAGACATGACAAGCATAGGTGACTATAAATCTATAAGTCTTATCTACTGAAATAACCTAAGGATGAAGGCTTCACGTAAACGAGGTAAACAGTCTATAATCAAATGTATGGTAAAGAACGATGACTTCAAAATTGTGACAATACACAAGATATGTATAACAGAGGTAGGAATGTATAGTGCAATATGCAATATGACAATAATCTTAAATACATATCAATATACCGAATGTCCTAAACAGAAGTAGAACATACATAAAGTATGACAGATACAAATTTACATTTGTATCAATATACAAATATTTCAAATAAGAGTAGAAATATATGTACATTATTAACAAATATAGTTCTGTATTTGTATCAATATACAAATTATCTTAAACAGGAATATAAAATAGTTTACATTTGTATCAACATATAAGAATCCATAACAGTACAAATTACAGTGCAAATTATCTAAGGCTGCCATTTTACTAAATTTGTTTACTAGTATATACAAAAATCTACCATAATATCTTTTTTGTTGTTGTTTTTTTTGTTTGTTTGTTTTTTGTTTTTTTTTCTACCATAATATCTTATACCTATCCATTCCATTTCTTCTTTTCCCTTTTTTCTCCTTTTTTTAGAATACTGAGTCTAATATTTTCTTCCACCCCCAACCTTATAACCATCATCCATAACCCTGAGACTTATGAAACCTAAGGAAGAAGGGGCATCATTTTCTTAGAATTGCTTCCTGCTGTTTAAGGGGTGATGTTATCTCTGTTGGGTACTGTGAGAAAGCTCAGATAGTTAAATCTCAGTTAGACTAACTGTAGGTTCCGCAGCAAGTCTTAGAGTAATGGGTAAGACTGTCTGAAATTCTGGCAAGAAGTGTAGTATGATGATGATTACCATGGCATCATTCTGGATTGGGTAGAGTTGTTGTTGTTGGGACCCCATCTTCCTTCTGGAGACTTCCGAGATTGCTATTGGAAAAACTTATTTGTTATCAAAATGGAAGGTTTGGATTTAAAGAGGACATAGCATGTAAGAAAGGATTCTGAGAAATCAAGAGTAAGCATAGAGAGAATTAAAATCTAGAAGACAATGGTCCCTTTTTATTGGTTTCCTTCTGTCCCACACCAGAGGGCTCTTCTGATATGGGACTGAAGAATCTCTCAACCTTTTCTTTTAGCAATATGCTTGGGTTTAGAGAAGGAGTGAGCCAATTCCATCTCCAAAGCCAGCTTAGCTTATAATTAAATTGGAACCACAACTTCTCTAGATTGATAGAGAGATAGGTGTTAGACAGTGAGATTTTACCATGTGTAGATTGGTACCAATAGATTCTTTCTTTCTGCTGTAAACATCCGGATATCCAAGGCCTTATGATTTTTGGAAGATGGGTATTTCCATTATCCTGGAAAGACAAAAACAGAACCCTACCCCAACCTTTGATTGTTAAATTTTTCTTACACCTTGTAGAGATGTCATATTGGTGGATGATCTTTTACTTCTCCTCATCAAGGGTTTTTTCCTGTTCGAATCAAATTTTTATTAATTTTGTTGGTATTCATAGCTTTTCTTCTCCTGCAGAAACAAAGGCAAAACCCCTTCCCCAATGTAGAACATATCCAGGTTTCCATTATGAGGTCAGCATATCCTTGAAATAAACCGGTTGGTTTAGCTCAGGAGTTTTGTCTGTCGTCCAATGTCTCTCCGCAGCTATTGTTCTTTTCTCATCGGCATTGAGAAAACTCAAGGTTAATAAAACACTATGTAATCTATTTCTAGGAGTCATTGTTACCTGTTGCTGTTTATTTAGCATATCCTTTAAAGTTCGATTGGATCTTTCTATGACTGCTTGGCCTGTGGGATTGTGTGGTATACCTGTAACATGCTTTATATTGTAATAAGCAAAGAATTGTCTCATTTTATTGGAGACATATGCTGGGGCATTGTCCGTCTTAATTTGTACAGGTATTCCCATGATGGCCATATCTTCTAATAGGTGTGTAATCACAGAATCAGCCTTTTCAGAACTCATAGGAGTTGCCCATTGAAATCCAGAATAGGTGTCAATGGTATGATGTACATACTTTAATCTCCCAAATTCTGCAAAATGAAACACATCCATCTGCCAAATTTCATTTCTTTGTATACCTTTTGGATTGCTCCCTGCAGGTAATGGAATTTGGTTATAGATGGAACAGTTAGGACATTTTTTCACAATATCCTTAGCCTGTTGCCAAGTGATGGAGAAATCCTTCTTCAAACCTTTGCTATTTACATGGTATTTCTTATGAAATTCTGAGGCTTCTAGCACCTTACCTATTAGTAACTGATCAATCTCATCATTACCTTGTGCTAGAGGTCCTGGCAGACCTGTATGGGATCTGATATGTGTTATATATATATATATATATATATATATATATATATATATATATATATATATATATATATATATATATATATATATATATGATGTTCCCTTTTTCTGATGATTTCCTGCAATTGTATGAATAATGAAGTTAATTCTATATTATCAGGAATAAATTCAGCAGTTTCAATATGTAAAACAACTCTCTCTGCATATTGAGAGTCAGTGACTATATTGAAGTGTTCTGTGAAGTCCATCAGTACCATAAGAATGGCATACAGTTCTGCCTTTTGTATAGAGCTGTATGGACTTTGTGCCACTTTACTTAAGTCTCCTGATTTATATCCTGCTTTCCATGATTTATTTGCATCAGTATAGAATGTGAGGACTCCAGAAATTGGCTTTTGTCATACAATGTGAGCAAGGACCCATTCAGTCTTCTTTATGAATTCTATTCTCTTGCTTTTGGGATAGTGGTTGTTAATCTCTCCCAAAAAGTTACTGCAGGCTCTCTGCCAGTATTCATTATCTTTCCATAGTGATGAAATTTCCTCATTAGTTAAAGGTACTACAATTTCTGCTTGGTCCATTCCTGTCAACTGGCGAAGTCTTAGTTTACCTTTTTGAATCAAATCAGAGATCTTTTCTATATAAGTCTTTAATTTCTTATTTGGTTTACGTGGTAGGAATATCGATTCCAATATAATATCTTCCCTCTGCATCAAAATACCTGTTGGGGAATGTCTGGAGGGGAATATGATAAGAATGCATTTAAGTTCCGGATCCACACGATCCACATGTGCTTCTCGAATTGACTTTTCTACTAGAGCCAATTCTTTCTCAGCTTTGGCTGATAATTCTCTTGGACTATTTAATTCTTTGTCCCCTTCTAGAGTATTAGCCAAATTTTCTAGTCCATCTTTGGGTATTCCCATAATACCCAGTAAGTTGGAAATGCTTCCTAATAACTTTTGAAAATCATTAAGAGTCTTCAATCGATCTCTCCTTAGTTGTACCTTTTGCAGTCTAATTTTTTTGTAACTCTATCTTATATCCTAAGTAATTAATAGAATCTCCTCTTTGTATATTTTCAGAAGCAATTTGCAGTCCCCAGAGAAGCAAAACTTTTTTTACTTCTTCAAACATGATTTCTAATGTATCTAACTTTGGATCAGCTAATAGGATATCATCCATATAGTGATAAATTATGGATTGTAGAAACTTTACATGAATTATCTCCAATGGTTTCTGCACAAAGTATTGGCAAAAAGTAGGACTGTTTAACATTCCCTGTGGGAGGACCTTCCATGGATATCTCTTGACTGGCTGAGAATTGTTATAATTAGGTACTGTGAAGGCAAATTTTTCTCTATCATTTTCTTGTAAGGGTACGGTAAAGAAACAGTCTTTTAAGTCAATAACTATTATAGGCCATTCTTTAGGTAGCAGAGAGGGCAAGAGCCTTCCAGTCTGTAGGGAGCCCATTGGCTGAATTACCTTATTAATAGCTCTCAGATCTGTCAGCATTCTCCAATTACCAGACTTTTTTTTAATAACAAATACAGGAGAAATCCAAGGGCTGGTAGAGTCTTCAATGTGTTGAGCATTTAACTGCTCTTGAACCTGTTCTAAAGCTTGTAGCTTCTCTTTTGCCAAAGGCCATTGTCCAACCCAGACAGGTTTATTAGTTAGCCATTTTAAAGGTAAGGCAGTTGGTACTTCTGAGAGTTCAACAGCAATCGTGCTCTGTTTGTGAACAGCCTGAATAGTTGGTGACTGATTTTTATAGCATGCCATGATATTATTCCTAGAAACATGCATTTGTCTGTATTCCTTTTCTGAAAGTGTAGGAATTTTAATCTGGGTATTCCACTGTTGTAACAGATCTCGGCCCCAAAGATTTACTGCTACATTTGCTACATATGGCTTCAGCCTTCCTCTCTGTCCTTCTGGCCCTATGCATTCAACCCATCTCGAACTCTGTTTTATCTGAGATAGGGTGCCAATCCCTAAAAGTTGGACATCTACCTCTTGAAGAGGCCAATTCGGATGCCATGATTTTGGTGTAATTATAGTCACATCTGCACCTGTGTCTACCAGGCCCTCCAGAACCAGGCCATTAATTCGAAACCTAAGCTTTGGTCTTTGTTCATTTACGGAAGTCTGCCAAAATATTTGTTTTATAGTGTTCTTTGTAAACTGTGATCCACCTATCAGAGCTGTTTTATCATCCATTGCAGTATCGGATTTTACATTAGGCATTGGTTTATTCAGTTGTCCTGGAGAGGAATTTCTTTCACAGTGGCTGGGAATGTTCGTACTACATTTGATTTGGGGGCCTGCAAGAGGCCCCCTGAGGTGTTTCCCACCAGTAAAGGGTTGCCTCGTATATCTATTTTTGATCTGCACTCACTGGTCCAATGTCGGCCTTTGCCACACCTTCTACATAATCCGGGAGGTGGTTGGGGTCTCCTGTTTAGGCTATTCCTAAAAGAAGTATTACTTCTAGGAGTACCCCATGTACAGTTTTTACTTATATGACCTGGTGTACCACATTTAAAACATTTGGTAACACGGGGCCTTCTTTCAACTCTGGGATTTGTCTCTCCTATCCAAGCCTCATTACTGTAGTTACGAGACTCAACACCATTAGTATACTGAATCCATTCTTCCAAAGGAGCTGATCTGATCTTTAATGGTGTAAGTATTCTTCTGTATTCTGCATTAGCATTGTTGAATGCCAAGGACTCAGTTAATACTTTTCTTAATTCTTTATCTGATATAGCTTTTGTTATAGCTGTGTTCAACCTTTGTAAAAAATCAGAAGGGTTTGTGCGGTCCCTGAAATATCTTTGTGTATACCTCAGTTGGTTTTCCAGGTTCTGGAATTTTTTCCCAAGCATTTAGAGCTGCTGTACAGCATAAGGATATTGTATGCTCATCATAAGTGGCTTGTACATTCCTGTCAGCAAAACATCCCTCACCAAGTATTTGATCTTGGGAGATCACAAAACCTCTGAGTTTACCTTGTTGTTCTAAATTTTTTGCCTCTTCTCTAAACCAGCTTTTCCACTGTAGCTGCTGGCTATATTCTAGAACAGCTGAAATTAACTGATGCCAGTCATCTGGGATGATTCTATGTGAGGTAGACAACGAATTTAATATCTGTCTTACATATGTGGAGTGTATCCCATACGTAACTACTGCTTCCTTTATATTTTTAAAGTCCCTTGTTGAAATTGGTTGTAATGTATATGTATTATATGGCTTGGGGTGTGTGTCATCCGCTGGCTTCTCATGGATGATAACAGGATAAGCCATTGTATGAGAGCCATTTGGAGATGTTACAACCTCTATGGTCTTGCCCTTCTGCTTATTAGGTCCCTTGTCATGTTTACTGAGAGTTTCTTCTAAGGCTTGCAAACGAGCACCTAGGGTCTGTTCTATGGAGTGAACCTCCTCTCTGGCAAGGGACTCCAGATTTCTCATGGAATCATAGAAGTTTTTATGTTCCTCAGAAACACATGATTCCATGGACCTTATCAATTAATGATAGTCTTTCTTCCTTATATAGTGTCTGGAGAGTTAGTGTTCTGTCCATTAAATATTCACATTTATTATCAATAAGATCAATTTTCAGTACAAGCCTGTTTTGTAAATCCTGATCAGCAGATTCCAGTGAAAGAATCTTTTTCTGTAAGCTTTCATTGCTCTCTTTTAAAGCAGATTCCAGAGAGAGAATCTTTTTCTGTAAGCCTTCATTGCTATCTTTGAAAGCCTGTAAATCCTGGTTAGCAGATTCCAGAGAGAGAATCTTTCTCTGTAAGCCTTCATTGCTATCTTTGAAAGCCTGTAAATCCTGGTTAGCAGATTCCAGAGAGAGAATCTTTTTCTGTAAGTTTTAATTGCTATCTTTTAAAGCCTGTATCAGTCCCAATAATGACTCATCTTTGTTCTTGTTATTAAACTAGTGTTTGAACCCTGTGTGAATTATTACAATGAATGCCAAAATGGTACAGGCCAGATATGCCTTAGGAAGGTTGTGTATTTCCAGGAAGATGTCATTCATCATACAGGTAAAAAGGTTTTCAAATTCTTGTGAGGTAATGTTGTCGGCCATATTACAAGAATTACTCAGAATTTGTTAGGTAATTTTAAGGTGTAAAATTACCAAGTACTTTTACTTGAAACAATATGCTTACCTTTCATGGTTTGGGGGGGTGTAGTAGCACTTTTCAGCCAGCAGGTGGCATTGGTACAGCTCCAAAGCAGGGCCTGCTGGTGATCTTGGCTGACTGCAGCTCTCTGGAGTCGAGATGACGAGAGCTGGAGCCGGCACTCAGGAAGCGGGGGAGTGCCTCTTTCGCTGGTTTCAGGGCTAAGAACCATGTAGGCGTTCCCTGGTTATATGGAACTTTGCAGGCGGGTTTAGGTACCCGCTAGCCGGGGAGGAGGCTGAGGGTGGGAGCCACCCAGGCCTTTAGAATTTGCCCCACATGAGCGCCAGATATTGGTGAAATTATTAAGGCCACTCCATGTAGTTAAAAGGAGATTTATTTAGTGTCGTAACTTACAAATTAAGGGATAGGTAGGTCGTGGGGTCTGGGGAAGGTGTATCACAGTCCAGCGGTGTTCTCTGGAGCTCTGCTTGGCCCACCTCCACCGTCCAGGGTCCCGGAACAGAGAGAGAGCACTGGCCCATCCAGATCTTGGGTCTCCAGGTGCCTCCCTTGGCCCCGCCTTGTAGGCATGACAGTTGCCAAAGTCTCAATGGGGGTTGGAACTTCCAGATCAAAGCTGGAATGGCTACCCACTACATATTGTGGTGTCTCGCTGCCCACATAAGACGTGAAGCAGGAACTTAGGTGGAAACTCAAACCTTTAGGCACCATTTGTACCTGAAGTTTTTCTGTGTCCCACCTGGCCCATTGTCAGGACAAATCACTCTAACATGCCAGTCCCGCAGCCACTTGGACCCAAGTAAACACACAGAGGCTTATATTAATTAAAACTGTTAGTCCATTAGCTCAGGCTAACTATTGACTAGCTCTTACACTTAAATTAACCCATAATTCTTATTTATGTTTAGCCACGTGGCTTGGTACCTTTTCTCAGTTCTGCCTTCACATCTTGCTTCCTCTGTCTGACTGGCAACTCCTGACTCAGCCTTCCTGTTCCCAGATTCTCCTCTCTCTTGTTCCACCTATACTTTCTGCCTAGCTACTGGCCAATCAGCACTTTATTTATTAACCAATCAGAGCAACACATTCACAGCATACAGAATGATATCTACAGCAAAAGTGTTCATTGTAGAAACCTCTCTTACGCTTGGTTTAAATTTTTCATATATTACCTCTTCATTCTCCAGCTCTTTCAATCATCTCCCCTGCCCCCCACTGCTTCTGTAATGTTTCTGATATCTGTATGTTATAATATGAATTTCCCATTATAAGCTTTGCACTCAGAAGTCTCTGAAATAACTGTTGCCTGCTGCAAAAATTAAAGTTTCTCTGAAACCCATGTTGAAAGTACTACTAGGCTATGGTATGAATAGAACCATTTAGAGACAGTTTGAATATTTGCACATGTAGCAAATAATGGATTCTCTCCTAGGACATGTGACATGTCTAGTCACTCATTTTTGGCCAGGTTCCCAGTGCCATGCCTATATTTTCTTCTGTGGAGCCTGACTCAAATCTCTCCAGAAAGCCTTTTACTGACAGAATAGTTTTTTGTTGACCAAGGAAGCAGGTAGACTAATTGCAGACCTCTACTTCTCCATTAGCTTCTCTAAATCTAATTCCCTATTCTCATCCCCAGCTCTACACCAGACTGCCTGCTATGGTCTTTCCTCACCCTCTGCCTCCATTTCCAGGGAATTAAGTAGATACTAGTAGAACACCCCACTTTTCTTCTTCCTTTGGATAACCTCAACCTCATCCCCTTTGACTATCCCCATTCATAAGTCTCAAGTCCAAATACCTAGAAACACATTTTACCTGGAACCCTCAATGGCCACACCTAGCAGGATTCCCAGAAGAACTTCATAACAGGAAATACACATCCACCAAACTCCTCAGAATCATGGAGGGGAACAGAACCAAAGGAATAAATCACCCACCCAAAAAAAGACAAAAGCAGATAGCAGCACCCAAAATTACCATTTTCTTGCTTCTTTCCTTCTTGGATTAAGAAGTATATGCTATATTTAAAGAAGCTCATAGTTAACAGGTATGGTGTTTTCAGGAATATTTTTGATATTTTATGTTTTTTTGTGTTTTTACTGTTGCATAGGACAGTGATATACCTCATAATATTATAAAGGCTTTATATTGGATAAAATTGTATTAATATGCATTGATATGAAGTTTTGTGTTGTGATATTTTGTTTCTGTTCTGACAAATAAAGTTTGCCTGAAGATAAGAGGTTGGAGCTTGCCACTAGTTAACCATAGAGGACTAGGGGTATGTACAGACAGGAGATAGGAAGTGACATGGCTGGGCAGAGAGAAGAAGTGATAAAGCAAGTTAGAGACAGGAGATTTCCCCCTTTTCTTTCTGAGGAGCTAGAGAGGTAGGAGGTGACTATGGCTGTCCCTTTGCTTCTCTGATGTTTTAGCTTTTACCATGATATCTGACTCTGAGTATTTATTATTAAGACTAATAAGTATCATGCATTATGCCCACCGAGCAAGTCTGGAATTTTTTTCTGTTGTAGCCTCTCCACAGCAAACTCCACAGGTGATTGGGTTCCAAACGTTGTCAGACTTAGCCCCTCACCTCCAGCCAACTGCCTTTAGGCAGTTTCCACTACATCTGCTTCCTCCCCACAATCCTCTGTGTGCATTTTTCAGACAGCAGTTTCCCTTTCCCGGTGGGTTGTGGATTTTCCCTGGACCCTCTCCTCTCCTCAGATGGCTGCCAAACTAGTTAGCTGCCTTGAAAACCTGCTTGGGCTTCTACTGCTCTACTCAGCACCAGTCAGCTTCACATCTTCATCATGATCAGCAGATTTGGTGAGACAATTGGGATTTCTTAAAGGGGAGAATTAGTTTTAAAAAAAGACATAAAGAGAACTTTTTCCACATTAAAAAATGGGAAACTATATCTTGATAGAGGGAGTTAGTTCTCTATATGATTACATAATGGATGGTTTAAAAATGGAAAAATTAAATTAGAAGATAAGGAACTTAGATGGAATTTATGTAATGCCAATTATAAACATCATTAGTTTGATTATTCTTGTTTTATTCATGAAAAAAGTTGGTTAATATGAGTACCAAGGTACAAGTTATAGGAAAACTTGTTCAAACAGATCATAGAGATATTCAGACCCAGACAGTAGAATTTAAATGAGAACCAATCCAGCATTGCATTATACAGTCAGAGAGGAATAGCCCAAGGTTTTCAAACAACCAACCTTAATTTATCTAGTCACATTACAGGAACAGCCAAAGGATAGGTATCTCCAAGGCTGTGCAAGAGCTGAATAGACTCCTGTGGAAATGTTAGATTTGAGGAGATTTAAGGAAGTGATAGTCTCCTATGGTATGCATTTACCTTTTGTGAAGAAGATGTTAAACTCATAGTCAACTTGTAACAGAATTATCCCACAAGACTGGAGAGATTTAGTTGCAGCAGTATTGGAGCCTGGTCCTCAATTACAGTGGAGGATCTAGTAGAAAGATGAGGTTAGGACCATTGAACAATGTAGGAGGGATAGAGGTAGTGAAATCTCCAAGGATCAACTTCTTGGAGAGGCAATTATGCTAATGTACAAAGATAGTCTCTATATGATGATCACACTTTGGCTCTATGCTGTGCAGCATCTTTGAATGCTTGGGATGGAATTAAAGAAGTCAGAAAGAGAACTGAGTCATTTACTAAAGTCATACAGGGACCAAAAGAAACCTTCACTGATTTCTTACAAAGATTGACTTTATAAGTAAATATAATGATACCAAATTCAGAAGCTAGACAAATAATAGGTGAATTTCTGGCTTTTGAAAATGCTCCTTCACAATGCAAAAGCATAATTAGGGCTTTAAAGGCAAGATCAGCACCCATAGAAGGATAAATCTAAGATATAGTCAATATTGAATCTCATAACTATGATGATATTTGAATAAGAGTAGTGATTTCCAGAGGCTTGAAGAAAAATCAAAACATTTGGGTGTTTTAATTGTGAGAAACAAGGTGACCTAAAAAGCAATTGTTGGCATGCTATTCCTAGAAACAATGTGTTTCTAAGAATAACCCCAACAGAACGCCCCTCTCTTTTGGAGTATACAGAAGATTTGGCAAAGACTGACATTGGACCAATGAATATAGATCAACAAGGGACAAAATAACCCTTTGCCATCAGGAAACATTTTAGGGGCCTCTGGAAGGCCACCATATCAAATTTTGTTCAGTTATTTCCTGTTACTATAGGAGAAACACCTTCCCAGAGCAATTAAACAACCTAATTCCTATTGTAAAAAAATGATACTGCTCTGTATGATAGAACAGCTATAGAAGATAAATCAAATTTTTCAGGAGAAACCATAAGCAAATATTTTGGCAAATTCTATAAATGATCAAAGACCAAAGTTAAAATTATGAATAAATGATATTGTAATTGAAGATATAGTAGACACAGGTGCAGATGAAACACTAATTGAACCATGATCTTGATATCCAAATTGTCCTCTTCAGGAGGTAAATGTTCAGACTTTAGGGATTGAAGCATTGTCTCAGGTAAACAAAGAGTGATATGGGTTGAGTACAGAGAGGAAAATTAAAGCCATATGTGGCTAACAGCAATTAACTTATGGGGACATGACTTTTTACAGCAATGGAATACCCAGATTAACATTCCTCCAATCTCAGAAACAAACCATGAACTAGCATATGTATCTGGGGAAAATATTGCAAGGTATTTTAAAGAACAATCACTGTCTTTTCAGGATGTACAAGAACAGGGTACAACAGGTGTTGATCTTTCAAAGGTACCAAGAGCCCTACCTTTAAAATGGTTAAGAGACAAATCTGTATGAGTTGAGCAATGGCCTTTAATATCAGAGAAATTACAGGCCTTAGAACAGCTGGGACAGGAGTAGCTAAATGCTCAGCATATTGAAGAATCAACCAGCCCTTGGAATTCTCCTGTATTTGTTATTAAAAAGAAATCTTGAAAATGAAGAATGGTAACAGATCTAAGAGCTGTTAATAAGGTGATTCAGACAATAAACTATCTACAGCCTGGAATTCCTTTGCTTTCTCTGTTACCTAAATGATTGCCTCTTATAGTTACTGATTTAAAAGACAATTTCTTCACTACACCTTGACAAGAAAAGGATAGAGAAAAATTGCCTCAATGGTGCCTACTTATAATAATTCTCAGCCTGTTAAGAGTTATCAATGGAATGTTCTCCCAAAGGGAATGTTAAATAGCCCCACCCTGTGACAATATTTTGTACAACAACCGTTGGAAATGATAAATGAGCAATTTCCTCAATCTATGCAATTATATGAACAATATCTTACTAGCTAATTCAAATGTAGATTCCTTAGAGAAAATGCTTGAAGAAGTAAAGAAAATTTTGCCTTGTTGGGGATTACAAATTGCTTCTGAAAAACTACAAAGAAGGGATTCTATTAATACTTAGGATATAAAATAGGTCTATAAAAATTCAACCCCAAAAGGTACAACTCAGGAGATATCAACTGCAGACTTTTAATGACTTTCAAAAATTGCTGGGAGACATTACCTATCTATAGCCCTCTTTTGGAGTACCAACTCAAGAACTGAGTAATTTGTTTCAAACCAAAAATGCCATTGAGTTTCTTTTTGTTTATGTTGACCTTCTACTTCTTGGTAAGTAGTTATCCTTATCTATAGTTTGGATACCCAGTGAGACTGTGTCAGAGGATATTTAATTTTTCCTTTGTGAGTGCATAATAATTAGCAGTTTCTTTTCTATTAGGGATGGGATCATGTGTCTTCTTCTCTCAGTGCTGGTACTCCATCTGACTTAGACTTGAACAGGCCCTGTGCATACTATCACAGTCTCTGTGTGTTTGTGTGAGAATTAGTCCTGCTGTGTTTCCAAGGCCTTATTTCCTTGGTATCTTCTGTCTTCACCATCTCCTACAATCTTTCTGCCTCCTCTTCCATAGAGCTCCCTAAGGCCATAGGGGAGGGATTTGATAGATCCATCCAATTTAGAACTGAGTGTTCCAAGGTTTCACAAACTGTACATTGTCCAGTTGTGGGTCTCTGTTTTTATTCCTGTCTACTGTAGGAGGAAGCATCTTTGATGATGGATAAACAAGGTACTGTCTATAGCAAAATGTTGTTAGAAGTCATTTAGTGCTCTAACGTCATATGCTCCTTTAGTATAACAGAAGTATTTTCCCCCTAGGTCCATGGCCTATCTAACACCAGATTATTGGCACTGGGAAGTTTTAGGAATGGATTCTATCTTATGAAGTAGGCCATAAATCCAATCAGATAATGGTTGGTTATGACCACAACTTTGGTGCCATTAATGCACCAGCATATCTTGCAGGAAGGTCACCATCATCAATTACAGGGTTTGCAACTCTGTTGTTAGTATGCACATTACCTTCTTGTACCTGGCAAAAGACTCAGTACGGGTGAAGGCTCCAAGTATGCACCTAGTGATCTCAATTTTGTCACATTTATGTAAATAACCAATATATGTTTCTGAGTGTCACAACCCTTCATTACTCTTTTGGAACCAATCTATACACATATGATAACTACCAATATTAAGACTTGGCTTATTACCTGATTTTGTGGATGGACCTATTTATTTTCAAATATTTGCATTGATATCATACAACAGATACAATATTTATTTTACTAGGCTCTCCTGGCTAGTTTTTTGTCAACTTGACAGAAGGTAGTGTCAGTTGGAAAAAGGAAACTTCAATTGAGACAATACAAGAACAGATTTGCCTGTGGAAAAGCCAAGCATACAATGATTTTCTTGATTGACATGAGTGCCTGCCTTATTGTGAGTTGTGCCACATATGAGCAAACGTTCCTTGCTGCAAAAAATCAGACTGAGCAAGTCACGAGGTAAAAGGAAATAAGCAGTTTTTTCCATGGCCTCAAAGTCAGTTCCTGCATCTAGGTTCCTGCCTTGAGTTCCTTCCATGTCTTCACTAGGTTATGGACTGTAAGATGTAAGATGAATTAAACCTTTTCCTCCTCAAGTTGATTTTTGTCTTTTTTAAAAAATCAGGGTAATAGGAACCCTAATCAAGACAATTTGTTTTCCAATATTTTTCATGGTCAGTTGTGGTTTAGCTTTTAGACTTCGAAGAAGACAGAAGACAGTGATGAGGATATGTAGCTTTCTTAGACATTTGTTTTGCTTCTTTAAAATCAGTACCTTACAAAATAATATATGTGGATTTTTCTTGGCTCACAGTTTGAGATTATATTCTGTCACAGCAGGAAGCCATATCTTTAGGAGAGGAAGGCAACTGAACACATGGGATTCCACACAGTGAGGAAGCAGAGAATGTAGGTTGCTACTATTTACATCTTTTGTTGGGGCATCTATCTTCAGCTGACAGGCCTTGAGTTTTTAAGCACTAGAAGTTTTTTTTTAAATAGCTAGAAGTTTCTCCTGTCCTGCCTGTGCCCTGCAGTCCTATGGCTTGCTTATAAAATAATCACTCAGAAGCTTATATTAATTAAAACTGCTCAGCCATTAGCTCAGGCCTACCACTGACTAGCTCTTACATTTAAACTCAGCCCATTTCTGTTAATCTATATGTTGCCACGTGTTCCATGGTTTTATCTATGTGCTGGTTACATGCTGCTCCCTGGATGGCGGGCTGGCATCTCCTGACTCAGCCTTCTTCTCCCAGAATTTTTCTTTTTTGTTTATCTCGCCTATACTTCCTGCCTGGCTACTGGCCAATCAGCATTTTATTTATCAACCAATCAGAGCAACACATTCACAGCATGCAGAAAGGCATTCCCATCATCTTTTCTTCTTTTTTATTCCTTTTGGAACCATGACCAATTAATTGGTGCTATCTATACTTAGGATTTCCCTCTGCAAATTAACATTCTTTAGAAAAATCTCTAACACTAATGCTCCAAGATTGGTTTTCACAGTAATTCTAAATCCTGTCATATTGGCCTGATTGACCATTGAAGACAAACTCATTTACCTTTGTAGCCAGGAGTCCAGAGATGGGGTAGATTTAAAATTCCAAATAGTTTTCATGGATATACTAGCAAGGATCTAATACACTCCTTCTTTCCTTTACTTCATAAGGTTTTCTCAGTTTTCTAATTAAAGTGGTGGAGTCCCCCAGCATTTTGGAGAGGCCAAGACTGTGTGATAATCACAAAGAACATTCAGCAGTGACAACTGTGCATGCTGTGGGTTATGGAGCAATATGAATGAAGATAATCAAGTTCTTTGTGTCTGTGAAGGCCTGAAGTAAAACTGACATGAAGAACATTGAGCTACTAGATAGATTTAATTAACGTTTAGAGACTTTCTGAATCGGCCTCCATTGGACCAACAACTGACAAGTGGAATTTCATAAAACTAAGAATCTTCTTCATGGCTAAAGAAATAATCAACATGGTGCAAAGGGGGCCCACAGAATGGAAGAGAATCTTTGACAGCTATACATCTCAAAGAGGTATATCCAGAATATACAAAAAAACTAAAGAAGCCATGAGTCAAATAAACAAATGACCAATTTTTAAAATGGACCTGGAACTGGCTGATATACATGGGAGGACTGCACTTTTCTCAAGGAAAGGGAGAGGAAGTGCTGGATGGAGAACCGAGATGTTGTGGGGAGAGAAGGGAGGGAGGGGAAGCTATGATCAGGCTAGAAAAAATTCAATTAATTGATTAATTATTGAAAAAAATTAACTTAATTTTGTTTAAAATAAAAAAGTAAAATAAAAATAAAATGGGCCTGGAACCTTACAGAGAGTTCTCAAAAGAATAAAATAGAGCCTAAGAAACTTCCAAAAAAGATAATCATCACCAGCTATTATGGAAATGCAATCATGATTTTTTAATAATTCATCCTATCCCAGTCAGAGTAGCAAAAATAAGCAAAACAATAAAGAGTTGCAGTGGGAAAACTGGCTACTTCAGGCAGGCTGTTAAAATAGAGAAGGGTGGAAGGGACAGTGAACCTCACTTAGCTGTGTACTAGTCCAATAATACTGGTTCATCCCTATCAAGGAGAAGTCATTGTTCACACAATGATTCACTTTGTATAATATGTATACTTTTCATTGTGGTAACCTTTACATTAGCATCATCATGGCTATAGTGCAACACACAGTAGTGTTCTGGACTTAATTCATCTCTGTGCTTTTAAAAACAGAGCACTTCTCCTGACAGATTTATTCAGTGTTTTGGGAGGGGATGAAAGCGTAGGTGAAGTTCTAAGGTATTATATTTCTTAACGCCACTATGATCTAAGAAATGAAGAAGTCACAGGTGGACCCAACGTTCAAAGAATAGAGTGTATCATGACAATATGTTGATTCAATGATTCATAGTGAATAGAATATTACAAAAGGTCAAAGTTCAGATTCAAACAGGAAACTTGATTTTTTTCATTGACATAAAATTGATCATTTAGAAATCAATTCAGCAGAACCATTATTTTCATCAGAAAGAGACAAAGTATTTAGAGTTAGCCATGGACATAATATATTCATTCAGACATGCATTTATAGAAGAAGGAATATTCTGTGACTCATGAAGACCCTGGAAAGAAAAACAATTGATAGTCTCTATTTCTGCAGAGCATCGTTTCTACTGTTGTGAGTTGGTCAGGCCTGGCATGGGCCTTTTCTGGCCCTCTTCCCTTTCATCTATTATGGCATCATCTGGTTTAACATGTTTGTATCATCATAAATGGTTTTCTCACAAATAGTTTCCTGGTTCACATTTGTGGACAAATCCAACAAGACAATTTCATGCCTTGGGACAGGTTCTCTATGATCTTGGATGAAGTCATACTGCCTGTGGCTAGAAAAGTTCCTAAAAAACATTTTTAAACCATCTTGTTTGTGATTCTTAATGCAGGGCCTCAGATTCAAAGCCTGCGGGGAGAAAGTATAAAAGAATTCCACAGGGGAGTGAAGATTCTTGTCAGAACATACTAGAGATGATTCAAGTGATTAAATTCAGCCACCAAAAATTTAAAAACCAACATGCATACACATATGAGCTGTGCATATCCATGCTGGACATTTAGAGTTCACATTATCATTCTCATGGATGGCCAGATACTTTGTTAATATGCTGTTCTCTTGGATTTTTATCTCTTGCTTTCTGCAGATTCCTATTCTTGTGTGTTCCTACAGCATCATTGAGTGCTTAGTCAGAATGAATTACCATTTAACTGGTAAAGGAAATGTGATGATTACTGGGTTTTTTCCTGCTTTTGCTATCTATCCACTCAAAAGAACAATTGATTGGCGGATGACTAATTTTAACAGAGATTTTACGGTTGAGTATGTCTTTTTTTCCATTTATTCATTATCTAAATTTGGCATTCATATGCCTTGGGGAAGTATGCATTCAAATATCATTATTCCTCACTTTGATTCCTAGATCTCTTCTGTGGTGCTGTCTTTTTAGTGACTCATCTTGTGCTTTCAAGGGGAAAATGGGAATTTGAGTTTTATTCATTTTCTTTTCCACAGTAGACACTGGGATTTTCCCCGATATTCCCTGTCGAGCCTCTAACTCCTCAGGATTTGGATGTTTTCAATATTACCTCTACTGCAGATGGATTATATAATAAAAGGATGATAGAGTACTGAGGGGACTCTAGAAGTCTATCTGTGCTCCTATGAGAAAAGATGATACCAGTGAAGTCAGTGACCAGTGATTTCACTGTGTGTGAGTGAAAGTATTATCTGTGTTTGCTGTTGAAGATTTGAGAGCAGGGATGTCAGAATTAGACATTGAGACCAACTTTCTGCTTTAGAAAAGCCTTCATTTGTCTCAGATTCTTTCATCTGACTTCTAATATTTGTATTATCTGATAACTTACAGGCTTATCTGTTTGCTTCATGAACATACAATATATATTTGTTCATTGTTATGAATGTGTTTCTGTGTGCCCCTTAATTGTGATGGGGCCTCTGAGGACTGCTTCTAGTTATTCTCAAAGATGCAAGATTGAGACTTAGTGTCAGGCATGTCTAATTGAGTATATTAGGTCGTGCTAAAGAGAAACAATCATGTATATTGAGGTTTAATAGAAACCAGGTGTGTTTTATCTCTAGCTCACATGCCCATCACTGTAGGTAACCACACAATAAGTATCTGAAAATGAGAAGTGCAGCTTACTCTCAAGTCTGAACTCAACAATGGCAATATGAAAATACATATTCAAGAGTTAGGTTGGAGGTGGTAGGTGGAAAATCATCTAAAATAAACATAGGACTGAGGTTGGATAATTATCTGTATAGCATTACTATGGCTGCTGAAATATGACTGTAGAGGAAGTAATCAATTCAGAAGTAGGAAGAGAAAAAGTGTTCAAGTGTGAAATGTCACTTGATATTTAGGATATCTTAAAAGGATTAGTCTTAAATGAACATACTGAAGGCAGCTAGGGAAATTTAAAAATTAGCATCTAGATAAAATATTCTGTGGAAGAATGTACTGGCTCCAGGGTTCATTGCTTACTTCAAGTAAGGTTACAAAGCTCTATGGTCTACCAGACACTTGACCTTGTATGCAGGAAAGAGACTCTTCTGCTTTACAGCAGATCGTGTCCCTTCCTCCTCTTCTTCTCTGCTCTCTAATCTTAGCAGATCAGTCACCACTGTGTAGCAGCCTAAATCCCTCTTCAGGTTATACATCAGCAACCCCATGCCTGCAAGGGAACTGTAACAATGTGAGCTCTCTGTGGCTGGCTTATCTAATATGTAAATGAAGAGAGTGCTTTGTAAGAATGATTTAATATCTTATGAAATTGGAAATGAAACTAAAATAAACTTGCAATAAAAGCTATAAAAATTAACATGTTTGATTTAGATAACACATTTTCAAATTATACCTTTCTTAGAGAGTGAGGCACATGCAATCTTATGCTTTTCAAGACTCATTACTGCTGCCATGCCTTTGATAAAAATTTTTACATAGGTATGTAATTTGAAAAATGGATTTTTCTGCTTTTCTCCAGTTAAATTTCCTCATGTTCTAATTTTAGCTGCATGATTATAATTATTTTAATTGACATAACTACAAAAGATCAGGAGTTGTGAGGCTAGCATTATTTTCTATTTCACTAGCTTTTGTGTGGTCTAATTTTCTAATTGGATTTTACTTTCTTGTTGTAGAAAGATGGTAAATAAATATTTTATAGGTATAGAATAATGTCTAGTAGGTACAAAACATGTCTACCATCTGATTAAGCATATGAATCTACATAAGCACATGTTTATGCACACTATAGAATCTCTTTTCCTGCAAAGTGGTGACAGTTTCTCTCACTGTGTATGGGAGTGCTTTTTCTTCACACTGCATTTGAACTATGGCTGACTTATTATGTCCAAGTTGCATTGTATCATTTGTGTGCACATTTGTGTATTAGTAACTTCAAACAATTTATATATTGGATGAACCTGTGAAGTCAGATTTTAAGATTTTTTTTTCTAGTTTACTGTGGATATATACCATTTTTCAGTATTTTTCAAATTGAAGGACATAAATATCTGGTTACAGATTATTTGAAAATATTTTACAATGTAAGGTTTATTTTAAATATTTATGATATTTCATTCTGAAGCTGTAAAATAACATGAACTTTTAATTGTACAAAGTCTATTTATCTTTTGTTCATCTTTGGTCATGAATCCCCAATCTAAAATAACAGAAGGAAAAGCATGTTAATTATACTATAGCATTTTCCTTCCAGAATAATAGAGAATCTCAGTAATTGGGTTTTCTCTGGAAAATAAAAAGACTAGGTGAATATCAATTTGTACACTGAGTTACCTTCATCCATTTTATTCAGAAGAATGAATATTTATTGAATCTCTTTTGCTATAGAATGGAAATGATGTGAGCCAGAAACACTTAGCAATCCACACAGGATGTTGATCCTTTCCTACTCTTCCTACTGACCAATCTGTGAATTTAGGCACCATTGTCACACTTCTTAAAGTATTATTATTTATCAGTTATCAAAACTATATTTTTCAGAAATGGCAGATCCTTTCTATTTAATCCTCAATTATTTCCAATGATTGACCTTAATTGTCATAATTCTCAGTAATATTTATACAAGTTCATAAATGTTAAACAACTTTTGAATATATTTATCATCATGACATGAATATCTAGTTATGGGGTAGAGGATGATAATTCATCATCTGTAAAAATGTACAATGATTAAATTATGGAGTTTAATATGTCCTCCTTTCAACTTTAATCATAATAATTATATGTTTTCTGGCAAACCATGTGCTATCAAATCAAATACGTTGCTGGTTATTGTGGTGGTGCACACCTCTAATCTGAACATTTGTGTGGCACAGACAGGTTTTCAAGACAGGCATGGTCTATATAGAAATTTTAAGAAAACCCAAATAAATATTTACATATTTAACAATAGTATTCTTTAACAACTATCTTTCTAGATGCTCTTAAGTACGAGAAACACTTTGTAAGTAGACCTAATAAAACAACACAGTTTGTGAATACATTTCAGTGAAAATTTCATATGTAATACTTTTTGGGCAGGATGTAAACCCCTATTGAGTTGTCTACAGTATCTTGGTTCCCAGAAGAACAAAATGCCAAGCTCCAAGTCTGTGTTCTCACAGTGAAACAGAAACATTGTCCCATATTTTGTATTGATGTGTACATAATACATAGAAACATAAAGGAGTCCTTATTTACATCATCTGAGCTCTATAGATGTTTTTTTTAAATTTTCAAACTAATATGTTTTGTGTAGAAACTGTCTTCTCAAGATTTTGATCATCAGTGCCCATTGGTTGGTATAAAACAAAGTTTCTGGGCCAGAATGCGCATATTTCAAGGGCATTTTGAAATTATTATTTCATGTGGGTGTGTTATTGAAGGCTGCTATATGCATAGTGGACAAACAGTAATTTCTGTAAACACATCAGCTATCTAGAGGTTTAGAAATGCACTAGGTATGTTAAATATAAAGATAGAGTTTATAAAGTATATAAAGATATGATGTCCTTTGACTTCAGAATTTCTCTGTTTAGGTTTTTTGTTCCATGTTACTTGTCTGTTGCTGAAAATGGGGAATTGAAGTCACTCACCATCTCTGTTTTGGGGTTTATCTGTGCTTTTGAATCTAATACTGTTTCATTAAGGTATTTGGGGACTCCTGTGTTTATGTGTACATGATTAGAATTGTAATGCCCTGCTATTGGATTTTTTTCCTTTCATGAGCAGAAAGTATGCTTCACTATTTCTTCTGCATAGGTTTTGTTTGATGTCTTATTTGTCACATCTTAGGATAGTTATGCATGCTAAGTTTTTAGTTGTATTTGCTTGGGATCCTTTTTCCATCCTTTAACTCTAATTTGAGGTCTATCATGGTTCTGAATTTCATTCTTGGAGACAGGAAAAACCCTTGGTATTGTTTTCTGAATCAATCTATTTATGTTGTCTTGTCATAATATTATGAGACCATAAATATTAAGTTATTATTGGATGTTATGTATTACTTCATGCCATTTGTTTGCTTTTAGTTGTTCTATTAGATGTTTATTATTCGGTGTTATTAATTCAGTGAATTGTTAATTGTTTCCTGACATCTTGGACATTATTTTGCCTTTTTTTCAGACCTAATTATTCTATCCCATTTCCTTTTCAAAACTGTTAGTGGTAATAATTTTCTTCAACCTTTTTTATCATGAAGAGTTTACCTTTCCCTCTTACTATGACTGACAGTTTTTCTGTTTATATTAGTCTGGTGGAGCATTGGTGCTGGTTCATGACTTGTAGAACATCCATCCCTTCTGGCTTTCTAGTCTCTACTGAAAGAATCTGCTGCTATTCTGATGGGTCTCCCTTTAAATGTGACTTCATCTTTCTCATTTGAAGTTTTCTGTGTCCTTTTTGGTTCTGGATTTTAGCTGTCATTATTATTTTATAACATTGCAGTTTTTGTGGTCATATATATATTTGGAGTTTTGAAAAATCAAAGAGACTTAACATATCCCTGAAGAACATTGCAACCAAAAGCTAAAGAATGCACATTCTTCTCTGGATTTCATAGGACTCTATGCAAAATAGACCACATATTAAGATAAAAGAAAGTCTATAAAATACAGAAAAATTAAAATCACATCCTGGAATTTTTCAGTCTACCATGGACTACATGAGGATAGAAACAAAAAAATGAAGGAAAACAAATTTATGGAAATTAAGTTACACAAAACTGAATCAAACTTGATTGAAGGAACAAAACAAGAAGGAAATTATAAAATTCTTAGAGTTGAGGAAAATTAAATCACAATATACCAAAATCTATGGGAAAACTTAAAACAGTCATAAGAGGAAAGTTTATGGCACCGTGAATCCACATCAGAAAGTTTGAGAAATCACAAACTAATAACTCGATGAGACACCTGAATCCTTTAAAATACAAGAACAATTAACAACTCATAAAGGTAAGATCAACAAATCAAATGAAGAGTTCATCAAAATCAGGGTAGAAATTAATGACCTAGAAGTAGAAAAATCAATTCAAAGAATGAATGAAACTAAAGATAAAAGATTGACAAAACTTTAGCCAAATAAAGAATAAGATAGATAATCAAAATTAATAAATTTTATAATAATAAAGATATTATTATATATAATAATATCCTAATAATAATCAAAATTAATAAAATTAGAGATGGAAGGGGAGCCATTACAACAGACACTGAGGACATTTGAGCAATCATAAAGAGATGTTTAAAAATATATATATACCTCTAAATTGGATAAGTTTAAAGAAATGTCTAAGTTTCCAGATATACATATTTCCAACAAAAATTAAATCAAGATAACCTTATTAAGTTAAATAGACCCAAAACATCCAGTGATATCAAAATATTAATTAAAAGTCTTCCAAATAAAAAAAGCAAAAAGGCACATGTAGTCAGTGCAAAATTGTACCAGGCTTTCAAAGAGGATCTTACACTAACATATCAAACTATTGCACAAAAAAAGGAAAACAAAGAACATATACTTTATGAAGGCAGTATTACTCTGATTTAAAAAACATATTAAGACCCTACCCAAAGCACAAACAATTATAGATTAATGTCTGATGAACATAGACACAAATAAATTGCTTGAAACCTAGATTCCAGAATATAGCAAAATGGTTATATGGCATAACCTTATTGTCTCATCCAGGAAATGTCAGGCTGGTTGAACATCCCTAAATTAATTAATGTAATCTACCATATGAACAGACTAAAGTACAGGAAAAAATTGTTCATCTGATTAAATGGAGTAAAGGTCTCTGATAAAATCCAACAGCATTTCATGATAGAAGTCCAGAGAAAATAGGTATAAAGAGAATGTACCTCAGCATTACAAAGGTAGTATATAATAAACCCACAGCTAGCATCATAAAAACCAAATGAAAAAACTCAATATGTTTCAATAAATTTCTGAAAAATACAAAGATGTCCATTATCACTGCTTCTATTCAATATAGGACTTGTATTCCTACCAAGAGAAATAAGGGAAATGAAAGAAACAGAGAGGTTACAGATAGGAAAAGAATCAAAGCATCTTTACTTGCAGATGATGTAGTAAAATACAAAAAAAGATCCTGCAGACTGTCTCAGAAATCTATACAGCTGATACAGATATTCACCAGCACAGCAGGATACAAAAACCTCACAGAAAATCTGATGGACAAATGCTAAACATACTGAGTAAGAAATCAAGAAACCAATCCCTCTCAGAATAACTCCCCAAATAAGCATCAGTGGATAAGTGTAACCAAGGGGGTGAAAGACAGATGCAATAAAATCTTTAAGACAATGAAAGATTTTTAAATAAGACACTGTTGTGGTGTTTTCACCAGAGAAGACTGCTCTGACATGGGTTTAAACCAAATGACGTCTTTATTAGCAGGACAGCAACTGCACTGGGTGTTTGGGATCACAGTGTAACCCAAGCCTTTCTCCTGGTGAGCTTTTAAGCACATAAAACATGTTTTGGTGACATACTTTAGTTAATAAGAACAGTTAGCCAGAAGCAGAAATCAAAAAATGCAAGGTTAGTACATTTTTGAGACTTTCCCTGAAAGATAGAGTTGATGGATTAGGCCTTTGTTTTAGTTTTCATAGGTGGTGCTGTGGACTGAGTTTTAGAGTCTGAATGGTACTTCCATCATTCAGCCAGTTGTGCTAACATCTGGGGGCCTAGTAAGGTCTAGGGCTCTGTACCAACAACTGCTGTTAGTAAATAAGTCAATCCATGGAATTATATTGTTTTAGTTTAAGATGTAGGGCCCTGATGTTAATCCAATCAGAATGAAAATTAAAGGCCCAGCCAGTGCTGAGAGTAGAGTAGTTAGCCAGAATAAACAAGACAACAGAGACTGGTCCCAATTATTTCCCCAAATATGGCAAGACATTCCCTAAATACAATTAGCATAGAAACAACATTTTTCCCCCAAGGCCATGAAGTTTTGTTTTTTTTTAATCTCATAAGAAGGCTAAGCCTTTCAAATTTTGTAGGACCATTGCTGCAAGGGAATATAACTGCTGTTTTAATTTAGAAAATGAAACTCTCAATATCTCTAGGTCCTGATCAACACATGTACTTAGTTTAGAAAGCATCAGAAGATGTACACTTAGTCAAACCATTGGTAAATGTCTACCAAGTAATCTCAGAGGCCCACTAATTTTCTTGTTATCCATATGTGTTAACCCATAAGGCAGAATAACAGGCATCAGTGAGCAAAGATAAGGTGAATATTTGTTTCTGGTCAGTAGTCACATTAGCTAATAACTTCCCTATATGTGTCTTCGTTGGTTCCCAGGTCTAGGCCTGCCTGAGGGACATGGGAGTTAGACCATAACCATGTATTCATACCAAACCCAAGTCTCAGGAAGAGGTAGAGGGGTAGGGAGTGGAAGTCTCCAGGGCCAGATGAAACCTTAATTTCAATGTCCATTATCACTGCTTCTATTCAATATAGGACTTGTATACACAATGGAGTATTATTTTGAATCTGGAGACAGTCCATTGGCAGCAGTGTCCGTGGCTTTCACTTTCTTGACCTTTGTGTGGTAGATCCATGATATAATGTCAACTATCTTCATAGCCTCCGTAGTGGAGAGATTCACTCTGTAGAATTCTTTCCAAGTTCGTTTCAATGTCCCTGTGGCCACCTGCCTGACTAGCAGTATCACCAGAATAGAGCAAATGTAAACTGGTGGTGGACTCAAAGGTCAGCGGGGTCTCTCAGATAGTTCAGTGTATAGACTTTAAAGAGAACTAGAGTGCCTGTAGTGACTTGAAAATGAAATGGTTAGTGTTCTCTCAACTGCTGTTATCTGAGCCTGAGATGTAGTGGGGGAAGTCTTCCAAATATAATCTTATGGGTGTGTAGGAGAGGTAAACACCCCCATATGTTGTGCAACAGCCAAAGGAAGGAGACCTATCCATCATTTGGTAAATTCTTTTTTAAAATTTTTTTATTCATTTTTATACTAACCACAGATCCCACTCTCATCCCTCTTCCCCCACACCCATCACATTCCCCCCACCCCCGACTTACACACCATTATCACCTCCAAAGGAGTAAGTCCTCCCATGGGGGGACAGAAAAGCCTGGAACATTCAGTTGAGGCAGGACCATTCACCTCCTCCCTGCATCAAGGGTAAGCAAGGTGTCAAACCATAGGTAATGGGATCCAGATAGCAAGCTAATGTACAAGGGACAGATCCTTATCATACTGCCAGGGACTTCTCAAACAGACCCAGCTACACAACTGCCTCCCATATTGCAGAGGGTCTAGTCTGGTCCCATGCAGACACCATAGCAGTCAATCTAAGTGTGTGAGTTCCTACGACCTTGGTTCAGTTGACTGTGTAGATTTCCCCATCATGATTTTGACCCCCACCCTCCTTGCTCATATAATCCCTCTTCCCTCTCTTTGACTGGACTCCCAGGGCTCTGCCTGGTGCTTGGCTGTGGATCTCTACATTTGCTTCCATCAGTTACTAGATGAAGGCTCTATGATAACAGTTATTGTATTCACCAATCTGATTACCAGGGTTGGCCAGTTCAGGAACCCTCTCCACTATTACTAGTAGTCTAATCTGGGGTTGTCCTTGTGGATTCCTGGGAATTCCCCTAGCACCAGGTTTCTCCCTTACCCCATAATGTCTCCCTCTAACAAGATAATCTAACATCTGAATGTTCATTGCTCTCCTACTCCATCCATCCCCAAGCTCAATGATCCTGTTCCGTCATGTTCTGACCTCCTATCCCCTCATCTCTATTGCCCACCTCATCCTGAGTTTGCTCATGGATATCTCCTCTGTTTCCCTTCCCAAGGTGATCCATGAATCACTTTTAGGGTCCTCCTTTTTTCCTAGCTTCTCTGGAGCTATAGGTTGTAGTCTGATTATCCTTTGCTTTGCAGCTAGTATCCACTTATAAGTGAATACATACAATATTTGTCTTTCTGAGTCTGGGTTACCTCACTCAGGATGATATTTTCTAGGTTCCATACATCTGCCAGAATTCATGGTGTCATTATTTTTCACAGCTGAGTAATACTCCATTGTGTATATACACCATGTTTTCTTTATTCATTCTTTGGTAGAGGGGCATCTAGGTTGCTTCAAGGTTCTGGCTGTTATGAATAATGCTGCTATGAAAATAGCTGAGCAAGTGTCCTTGTGGTATAACTGAGCATCCCTTGGGTATATGCTTAAGAATGATATCATTGGATCTTGAGGTAGATTGATTCCCAATTTTGTGATAAGTCACCATACTTATTTCCAAAGTGCCTTGCTGTGGGATGTCCTGTATGTTGTGAATAAATAAAATGCTGATTGACAAGTAGCCAGGCAGGAAGTATAGGATAGGCAGGACAAACAGGGAAGAGAGGCGGGGAGATGGACATCTGGAGGAGACACCAGTCTGCTATCCAGGTAGCAGCATTAAAGACAGCAGGTAAAGCCATGGAACACATGGCGACATATAGATTAACAGAAATGGGAAGAGTATAAGAGTAAGAGCTAGACAATGGTAGGCCTGAGCTATTGGCCGAGCAGTTTAAATAATATAAGCGTCTGTGTGTTTATTTTATAAGTGGTCTACAGGACTGCTGGGTCATGGCGGGACCCAGAGAGAAAAACTCTAGCTACAGTGGCTCTACAAGTTTGTTCTCCCACCAAAAGTGGAGAAGTCTTCCCTTTGCTCCACATCCTCTCTAATATAAGCTGTTATCACTGTTTTTGATCTTAGCCATTCTGATGATAGCTCACTGTCATTTTGATTTGAATTTCCATGAGGACTAAGGATGTTGAGCAATTCCTTAAATGTCTTTTGGCTATTTGAGATTCTTCTGTTGAAAATTATCTATTTAGATCTGTAGCCCATTTTTCAATTAGATTGTTTGGTATTGTGCTGTCTAGTTTCTTAAGTTCTTTTTGTATTTTAGAGATGAATTGTCTGTCAGATGTGGGATTAATGAAGCTCTTTTCCCATTCTATAGGCTGTGACTTTGTCTAATTTACTGTGTCCTTCACCTAACAGAATCTTCTCAGTTTCAGGAGGTCCCATTTATTAATTGTTGCTCTCAGTGTCTGTGGTACTGGTGTTATATTTAGGAAGTGGTCTTCTGTGCCAATACATACTAGGCTACATTCTAATTTCTGCTCTATCAGGTTCAGTGTAGCTGGATTTTTGTTGAGGTCTTTGATCCACTTGGATTTGAGTTTTGTGTATGGTGGTAGATATGGATCTATTTGCAATCTTCTACATGTTGACATCTAGTTATGCCAGAATCATTTGTTAAAGATGCTTTCTTTTTTTCATGGTACACTTTTAGCTCCTTTGTCAAAAATCAGGTATTCAAAGATGTGTGGTTTAATGTCAGGATCTTCAATTTGATTCCACGTGTCCACGTGTCAGTTTTTATGTCATTGCCAAGCTGTTTATATTAATATAGCTCTATAGTAGAGCTTGAAGTCAGGGATGGTAATGCCTCCAGAAGTTGATTTATTGTAAATGATTTTTAGCTATCCTATATTTTTTTGTGTTTCCATATGAGGTTGAGTATTGTTCTTTCCAAGTCTGTGAAGAATTGTGTTGGGATTTTGATGGGGGATTGCACTGAATCTGTAGATTGCTTTTTATAAGATTGCCATTTTTATTATGTTGGTTCTACCTATCCATGACCATGGGATGGATATCTTTCCATTTTCTGATATCTTCTTCAATTTTTTTCTTCAAGGACTTGAAGTTCTTGTCATACAGGACTTTCACTTGTTTGGTTAGAGTTATGCCAAGGTATTTTATAGTATTTGTGGCTATTGTGAAGGGTGATGTTTCTCTGATTTATTTCTCGGCCTGTTTATCATTTGTATATAGGAGTGCTACTGATTTCTTTTTTAGTGAATCCTTTATCTTACCACATTACTGAAGGTGTTTATTAGTTGTAGGATTCTCTGGTAGAATATTTGGAGTCACTTATGTACACTATCATATCATCTGCAAATAGTGAAAGTTTGACTTCTTCCTTTCCAATTTGTATTCCTTTAACTCTTTTTGTTGTCTTATTGCTCTAGCTAGAACTTCAAGTACTATATTGAATAGATATGGGGAGAGTGGACAGCCTTGTCTTGTTCCTGATTTTAGTGGAATCACTTTGAATTTCTGTCCATTTGGTTTGATGTTGGCTGTCAGCTTGATGTAAATTACCTTTATTATGTTTAGGTATGTTTCTTATATTCCTGATCTCTCCAAGACCTTTATCATGAAGGGGTGTTGGATTTTGTCAAAGGCTTTTTCAGCATCTAATGAGATGATCACATGGTTTTTTCTTTAGGTTTGTTTATATGATTAATTACATTGACAGATTTTTGTATGTTGAACCATCCCTGAATCTCTGGGATGAAGCCTACTTGATCATGGTGGATGATTTTTTGCCTTGTCCTTTATTTGGTTTGCCAGTATTTTACTGAATATTTTTGCATCATTGTTCATGAGGGAGATTGGTCTGTAATTCTCTTTCTTTGTTGCATCTTTGTGTGGTTTGGGTATCAGGGTAACTGTAGCATCAGAGAAAGAGTTTTGCAGTGTTCCTTTTCTTTCTATTGTGTGGAACAATTTGAGAAGTATTGGTATTAACTCTTCTTTGAAATTCTGGTAGAATTCTGTACTGAAACCATCTGGCCCCGAGATTTTTTTTGGTTGAGACACTTTTAATGACTGCTTCTATTCCATAGGGTTCATAAGTCTATTTAAATTATTTATTTGGTCTTGATTTAATTTCAGTATGTGGTACCTATCCAGAATATTGTCCATTTCTTTTAGATTTTCCAATTTTGTGGAATGTAGGTTTTTGAAGTATGACATGATGATTCTCTGGATTTCCTCATTGTCAGTTCTTATGTCTTCTTTTTCATTTCTGACTTTGTTAATTTGAATATTTTCTCTCCGCTTTTTGGTTAGTTTCGATAAGCGTTTGTCTATCTTCTTGATTTTCCCAAAGAACCAACAACTCTTTGTTTCATTGATTCTTTGTACTCTCCTCTTTGTTTCTATTTTATTGATTTCAGCCCTCAATTTGATTATTTTCTGGCATCTACTTCTCCTGGGTGAGTATGCTTCTTTTTGTTCTGGAGCTTTCAGGTATGCTCTTAAGTTGGTAGTGTGAGATTTCTCCAAATTCTTTGTGTACACATTTAGAGCTATGAAATTTCGTCTTAGTACTGCTTTCATAGTGTCCCATAAGTCGGGGTATGTTGTAAATTCAAATTCATTGAATTCTAGGAAGTCTTTACTGTCTTTCTTTATTTATTCCTTGACCTTGGCTGGTGATTCAGTTGAGTATTATTCAGTTTCCATGAGTTTTATGCTTTCTGTAATTTGTGTTGTTGTTGAATTCTAACTTTAAGCCATGGTGGTCTGATAAAATACAGGTTATTCTTATTTTTTACATCTGTTGAGATTTGATTTGTAATCAAATATGTGGTTGATTTTAGAGAAGGTTCCATGGGGTACTGAGAAGAAGTCATATTCTTTTGTGTTTTGAGTGGAAAGTTTTGTAGATATCTATTAAGTCCATTTGAGTCATAATGTCTGTTAGTTCCCTCATTTCTCTGTTAAATTTCTGTCTGGCAGACCTGTCCATTGGTGAGAGTGGGGTGTTGAAATCTCCCACTACTAGTGTGTGGGGTTTGGTGTATGATACAAGCTTTAGCAATATTTCATATATATATATATATATATATATATATATATATATATATATATATATATATATGAATGCCCTTTATTGGGGGCATAAATGTTCAGAATTGAGACTTCATCTTGATGGATTTTTCCTGTGATGAATATGTAATGTCCTTCTCAATCTCTTTTGATTCATTTTAATTTGAAGTCTATTTTGTTAGATATTAAGATAGCTACAGCAGCTTGCCTCTTAAGTCCATTTGTTTGGAAAGTCTTTTCCCAAAGCTTTACTCTGAGATAGTGTCTGTCTTTGAAGTTAAGGTGTGTTTCTTACATGCAGCAGAAGGATGGATCCTGTTTTCATATCCATTCTGCTACCCTGTGTCTTTTTATAGGTAAATTGAGTCCATTGATATTAAGGGATATTAATGACCACTGATTGTTAATTCCTGTTATCCTTTGGTGGTAGTATTGTACGTTTCCCTTCTTTGAGATTTATTGGTGTGGGATTATCTATCACTTGTGTTTTCATGGGTGCATCTAACTTCCTTAGGCTGGATTTTTCCCTCTAGTGCTTTCTGTAGGGCTGAATTTGTGGATAGGTATTGTTTAAATCTGGTTTTATTGTGGAAAAGTTTGTTTACTCCATCTATGGTGATTGAGCATTTTGCTGGGTGTAGTAGTCTTAGCTGACATCTGTGATCTCATAGTGCCTGCATAATATCTATCTAGGACCTTCTGGCTTTCAGAGTCTCCATTGAGGAGTTTGGTGTTATTCTGATGGGTTACTGTTATATATTACTTGGTCTTTTTCCTTTGCAGCTTGTAATATTTTTTCTCTATACTATATGTTTAGTGGTTTGATTATTATACGGAGAGGGGATCTTGGGGGGGGGGGGTTCCAGTCTATTTGGTGTTCTATAAGCTTCTTGTATCTTGATAAGCATTTCCTTCTTTAGGTTGGGAAAGTTTTCTTCTATGATTTTATTAAATATATTCTCTTTCCTTTGAGCTGGTATTCTTCTCCTTCTTCTATCCCTATTAATCTTAGGTTTGTTTTTTTCATGGTGTCCCAGATTTCCTGGACATTTTGTGTTATGACTTTGTTGGCCTTAATGTTTTCTTTGACCAATGAATTTATTTCCTCTTTTGTATGTTCAACACCAGAGATTCTCTCTTCCATCGATTCCATTCTATTTGTTATGCTTGCATTTGTAGTTACTGTTCATTAACTTGGATTTTCCATTTCTAGCATTCCATTGGTTTGTGTCTTCTTTATTGCCTCTGTTTCAGTTTTCAAGTGTTGTTGAACTGTTTCCTTCACCTGTTTGATTGCTTTTTCTTTGTTTGCTTGACTTTCTTTAAGAGATTTATTGATTTCTTCTCATTTCTTTGTTTATCTTTTCCTCAATTTCTTTAAGGAATTTTTTATTTCCTATTTAAAGGCCTATATCATCTTCATAAAGGATTTTAAGATTATTTTTCAGCTGGGTGGTGGTGGCGCATGCCTTTAATCCCAACACTCAGGAGGCAGAGCCAGGCAGATCTCTGTGAGTTCGAGGCCAGCCTGGACTACCAAGTGAGTTCCAGGAAAGGTGCAAAGCTACACAGAGAAACCCTGTCTTGAAAAACAAAAAAAAAAAGATTATTTTTCTTCTGCTTCATTTACATTGGGATGTTCAGGTCTTGCTGTAGTAGAAACACTAGGTTCTGGTGGTGCCATATTGCTCTTTATGTTGTTGAATGTATTCTTGCACTGGCATCTACCCAGTTCCTCCAATCAGTACAAACAGTGTCTGTGTCTCAGGGAGCCACTCTTGGTTCAATCATTACTGGCAGTATTTGTGTCTCAGGAAGCTGCTGGAATCTTGAGTTGATGGGTGGGGTTTGGGTGATGTAGTGGAGTTTGTAGTTTGCAGAGTCCAATGAGGTTGTGGAGGAAAGGCGTAGCCTTAGGATTTTTGCCTGCTGGCCTGCAGCTGGAGCTCTTGGTCCAATCAGTGCTGATGAAGTCTCTGTCTCAAGAAGCAGCTGTGGTCTTGGAGGATGGGTTTGTTGGGAGGATTGAGTGGGGCTTGTAAGTTACAGGATCTGATGGGTGTGGTAGTCAGGCCTGCCTGTAGGACTCCTGCCTCCTTGCCTGTAACTGGGGCTGCAATGGGTAGGTGTATTGTGGAACAGGTTGTGCCTGGGGCCTGAGGACTAGAGGCTGGGGTGATCAGCTAGGAGAACAATGACTCACATCTTGGTCCAATAGGAGCCAGCTGGAGTCTGTGTCTCAGGAAGTAGCTACAGTCTCAAGGGACGGGTCCATTTAGTAGATTCTAATGAGACTTTTGTTAAAGTTTTTTTTATTTGTTTGTTTGTTTTTAAAGTACTATTTATTTTTTTTTTACCTGCATAGAACTCTAGGATCTATATGCCCAATGAAGTTTTTAATCTATGTCTAACACTTCAGCTGTTAATTGAAAGATTTTGGCTTTGAAAGCCATTGTTGGACCCCAATGCTTGGAGAGACCAATTCAGGCAACCAGTTCTTAAAAGGGCTTTTCAGCCACTATTTGAACAGTTTCAGTCTGGGTAGGGAACACTTCTACCCACCAGGAAAAGGGATCTTTAAAAACTAGTATGAATTTTTATCATCATCCAGAGAAGGCTGGAGTTTGTGAAGTCAATTTTCCTATAGTTTGTTAGGGTGTTGCTCTCTTATTTGGACCCCTTCATGTGTAAGAGCTCTCTATTTTAGATTCAGTTGACTACAAAACTGGCATCTGGCTCAGACATCCCATGCTAGACTATTGAGTCTAGCTATAGCATACCTTAGTCTAAGCAACTCAGAAAATTTTGTGGTCCCCAGAGGAGTACCCTGGTGAAGGTTAGTTACCAACTTTCCTGCCAGTAGTTACTGAGAGAGTAATCTTTTCTTCTGGTGTCCTCCATCAACCTGTGTGTTTGAGCTATACATTGCTTCTCTACCATAGAGTCTCAGTCATGGCCATGTGGTAGTATGTACTGAGAATATCAAGAGTCCCCACTAAGGGTCTAAGGGCCGGTTTGTTGACAGCCAGGTCAGCCACCCAGAAGTAGAGAACAGCAATTTGTAGAGGAAGCCAAATAGTCTCTAGGAGAGCTAAGATTTTTTAACGTCCTTTTTCCCAGCAGTAAGTAGCCTTCTTCCTCTCTATGGACATGGCCAGTAGCAAAAGCTTACTGAACAATGTCTGTGTGTATGTTGGTGGACATTCTTTTTCCACATCAGAGATCCTGGGTAAAATCAATCAGTTCTGTTCTCTCATCTGAGATACTTTGCTTGGGCCCAAATCATTCTGTTTCAATTAAAATAACTGTTGCAGCTCCCATGTACCTGGTTGTATCTTTCACTTCTTGACAGTCATGAATGAAACCTATGTCATTAGGAAAAAAGGGTAGACAAATTGATGGCAGTGGGTTTCTCAAACCAGACTTGAGGGAGAGCCAGGAGAAGGGCCTGGTACTGTGTCACATAGTCATTAGAGAGCCAGTGTCCTAGTGCTTCTCAGAGGAGGGCCTCAACTATGTCATGAGGATGTGTGAGTACAAGATCTTGACCCAAAGTTAACTTGTTTGTGTTCTTTCATTAAACTAGCAGTAGCCACCAAAGCTCTTAGAAGGGTGAGCCATCATGTGATTATAGTATCCAACTGTTTGTTGTTTCCATGTCACAAAATAAATAAATAAATAAATAAATAAATAAATAAATAAATAAATAAAATGACAGGCATAAAAATGAAACAATAGAAGAAAGAATGGCAAGCAGGCAGGACAGAAGGAGGGAAGGGAGAAAGTGAGGGAGGGGGAGGAAGAAGGGAGGAAAGGACAAAGAAAGGAAGGAAAGAATGATAAAAAAAAATAAGAAATTGGACTTCAGGAAATCAATATTTCTCTACAGCAAATTAGATAGTCACCCATGAAAAGACAGAATACAGAACGGGATAAATATTATCTGCTATAATTTAACAGAAGGTTGGTGACTAGATTATATAAAGAACTCAAAAATTTTAAGATCAAGAAATAAACAAATTAAAATGTAGCATGGATAAACAGAGTTTCCTCAAAATGTGAAGTACAAAGTTTTGATAAACAATGATTTAAATGCTCAACATCCACAGCCATCAGGGAAACACAAATTAAAACTAATTTCAAACTTCTTTTATCCCAGCCAAAATGGCAAGGTCCAAAAAATCAAAGGATGACACATTACCATGGATTTTGGGAAAAAAGAAAACCTTATTCACTGCTTGTGGGATCAAAAACTGGTGCAGCAACTGAGTTTCTACTTTAGTAACTATTCCTTCACATACCATCTCTTCAATTAACTACTTAGGGATTCTTGTTACAGGGTCTTTTAACAGTGTTAGGGACTCTGATGTGGTTCTTTGATTGAGGAAGAGTTTGCAAAGCACTTCCTTTTCTGCGGATGTTCACTTGTCTAAGTACCTTCTAACTCAACTCCAAAGACTTTTTGAGATTACTGGAAAACCACTGTCAAGTCCAGTTTTGTTTCCTGTGACTTTTAATTCCACAAAAGTGAACAAAAGATGTCTAGGCATGTTTCCCATTTTTATGTTCATGTTTTTTATATGTTTTGAGATGATTTTTACCGTGGAATGAGAACCTAGGGGTGAACTTCGACTTTATGTCTGTTACATTCTAGTTACCAAACCATCTCATGGAAGAAAGTGCTTTGTCCAGTTGACATTTTCTGCACTTCCATGATGAACCACAATATTCTATGGATGTGGATGGCACTTTAGGCTTTAGTTTGTCCTGTTAATCTATAGGTAACATCATTTGTATCTTCTGAATATATTTGGTGGGAAACCCCTTTGGTCAGATAGCAGAACAGCTTATCCTGCTGGTTTCTTGCCCTTTCTGCTTGGATTACCATTTCCATGCTTTTGCTGTAAGATTGTCTTTCATTGGCAGTGAGGTAGATATTTTTGTTAGAATGTGGCATTTGTGTAGATGCACATATTTATGTTAGTGTACATACACAAGTGTGTGCCAGAATGTGGATGACAGAACTCAACCTATGTTGTATTTCTTGTGGACCCAGCCACATTCTGGGGACAAGATCCACATTGTCAGAGAGTTTACTGAGATGGCTAAACAAACATGACAGCAAGATTGAGGGATCCACCCTAACCATAACTCCAAAACTGGAACTGAAAGTTTTCACTACTGTGCCCTGTGTGAAGCATGAGTACTAGGGATCAAACTCAGGTCCTCATGCTGGAATGGCAAGCACTTTCTTTAGTGAGCTGTCTCCCAAGCCCAGTTTTCATATTATTAGATTCAAAGTTACTATTTTATATTCCTCACTGACTTTCATTTTTAATTTTAGTTATCCCATTCTAGTATTTCTTCCAAATATCCCCACATTTCCATAATTAGACATTTATTAATAGCATAAATATCTTAGTACTTTGTTTTTGATGGATTTATATTATTACTAAATAGCCAGGGTTCCTCTGAATCATTCTGTACACACAGATGCCAGGCCTGCTTTGTTTTCTCATGAGCTTAAGAAGTTATTCATCTCCTTTTCTACAGAGCCTATAAACATGAAGAAAATAACATTGCATATTCATGAATCACTAAAAGTATGTCAAAGTAAGGATGAACTTTGGCACACAAATCAAAGAGCAATTTACAAAATGCAACCACAATAAAACAAAACTTTGTGAATATTATATTTTTCATGTGTAATGTCATAATTTCCTCCATGTGTGAAAATTTGGTCATTACAGAGTGCAAGTTATTTTCCTTCTTACTGATTAATATTAAGAGAATGAGTAAATAAATCAGAAGGTAACATTCTGGCATTGCAAATGTGAGAACTGAGTTTACATCTGCAGATTTCAAATGGGGAGGAGGGCATTACAGTGAACTTGTATAAACCTGTTGCTCTTTTGGTGAAATGAAGGACAGAGGCAGGGGAATTACTGCCATCCCATGAGCTACAAAAAGACATAGTATTAAATAAGGTGGATGATTATGATGTCCATCTGAAGTTGTTTTTAGTCTAGCATCCATTTGCCTACACACACACACACACACACACACACACACACACACACCTGAAAGAGAAATATGTACACATATCATACAAATACACATATAAAAATAAATTGTTATAAAAAATGTCAACTGCTCTTCAGACATGTTGAATAAGCTGATGTTCTTGAATTAAGCAGTATCTTAGTAACTGGTGGCTTGATCAAGAAACATTTGTTTCTTGTGGCTGTACAGATTGAAAGTTGAATACCAGGATATTTGAAGATCTCATCCAAATTCTTGGACAGAATTTATCACAGGTACAAAGCCAACAAATTAATCCCTTTGGAGCTCAAGTTATTGAGAGGTACACATTCAGGGTTATACAACATCCTAAAGAAATAAAACTAAGACCATTTTAGACATATGGAAACTTAATATAGTAGAAGCTTCTTAAAACACATTAACATGCATTAAAGGAATCCCAATGGAATCACCAAATAATAGGGGAGACACAGACACAACTAAACACTTCTCACCACAAAATGAAACTTACAATGGGTTAATTGAGTTGTTGGCCAAATGTGCCCTAAGGAAATGATCAAACCACCTGGCTACTGCCAAGGCTATTGGTTGCTCTACACAAAATGTAGGTAAGGCCCTAATGCTAGAGACAACATTGACATGACTTGTTGAACATGGAGAAGTTGAGTTGGTGCCAATCTAGAGTGTTTGCTCCTATGAACCTGGAAAGTACTCTGTGTACTACCGAAGGAGAAAGGTAAATACCAACCTAGCTATGAATGCTTCAATCTACAATGGTTCCCTGACTGCAAGATACACTGGTACAACAGTGGTACAAAGCTTGTGGGAACAACCAACCAACATCTGATTGGATTTAAAATCGACTCAATCAGATAGACTCCATCATTGCTCAGGTGGCCAAGAACATGACACTAGATAGCCCACAGACCTAGGAAGAAGCCAAAAACTATTGTTTTGCTGAAGGAATGTAGAAATAAAATGACTCCTTGGGGCATTCTGATATCTTCATAGATACGTGTGTTACTCAGCCATCATCAGAAAAGTTCCCTGCAGAAGTAGCACAGTCAGTCCTACATGGGATGTATCCATATAATCCATTCCCTTGGGTCTCAAGGAATGCAGCAGAAGAGGAGGTGGAAACATTGTAAGAGCCAGGGAAGATGGACTACACTGAGGAAACAAAGCCATCTAAGCACAGCAGGACTGGTATACATGTGCGCTCAGATAAACTTGGAAGCATGCACAGGACCAATACCAGTATAAGATAGATGCAGTGCTTATGCTGAGAGACGAAGTGGACACAAACCCTCATCTTTAATTCAGAAGCTATCTCAAAGCTATTACAAGCCCCCATCCCCAACCTAGTGGTAAATAGAAAATTTATATTTCTCCATGGGAGTCTTGTTAGGTATACAGAGTATGCCTAAGGGTAGGCCCCACGCTCAGTAGTAGATATGAAAAAAATGAAGCTCAATGGTGTTTTTGGAGGTTAATTTTTTAAAATTATACATCTTTTGTGTGCATATTATAGTTTCTGACTTTTTGTTCTTGTGGTTTTCTGTATATTAAAATGTATGTCTCTGCCTATTTATGTGTTCCTTTTTCTTTGGCACTTTTTCTTCTAGTCATTTGTTTGTTTTGCCCAATACTGGTTTGTTTATTTTTTTAAATTATTATTATTTTTTAGATGCCTGCTTGTTTTCTAATGAGAAAGAAAGGAAAAGGGTGGATTTGGGTCAGAGGGGTTGTGAGAAGGACCTGGGAGGAATTGGTGGAGGAGAAACTGTAATTAGGATATATCACATGAAAAAAATCTATTTCAATAATTAAAAAAAAACTCCTAATTCCAGCAAATGCTAGGGAGATAATTAAACATAGATATTTGGAAACAGAAGCATTCAAACTGTAAAGACCATTGAACTAAACTTACACATATATCATGTGTTGTGTCTTTAATTTATTTCTATTTTATATGCATTGGTGTTTTGCCTGCATGATATCTGTGTGAAGGTATGAGATCTTGGAGTTAAAATAGTTGTGAGCTGCCATGTGGCTGCTAGGAATTGAACACAAGTCCTCTAAAAGAACATCAACTGCTGTTAAATGTCGAGCCATCTCTCCAGCCGCATGTGTTGTTTCTTATGAGTCTTTATCCTAAATATTGTTCTACCTTCTATGCAGGTTAAAGTTGAGGAACTACCAATGTATTTTGGCCATGATGTTTGCCATTGAGGAGATCAACAGCAATCCCTATTTTTTACCCAACATAACCCTGGGATTTGAGGTCCAGAATGTTCCAGAGGGTCAAAGAAGCACTATGGACAATCTTTTTGTCTCACTTTCAGGCTCTGGTTATGCCATCTCTAATTACAGATGTGCAAGAGAGAGCATGTCAGCTGCTGTTCTTACGGGACCATCATGGGCAATATCCGAATACATCGGGACACTGCTGGATCTTTACAAATTTCCACAGGTGAGAGAAGGTGATGGGACAGGACATGATGTCAGCTCTACTTGGCGACATTTTAGGTGAGGGAAAGCAGGGAAACAAATCACTCTTAATGAGAAGAGAAATGATGCAGACTGTTGGAGATGCATCTATGTTTCTACAGCATTGACTAGAGAGAAAGGAAAGGTTGAAGCAGAAATAGTACACTATTGAACCTCTGAAAATTTTCTGTACTTTTTTGGAAAACCCATAGGAAGACAAATTTGACCTTCAAAGCAGTATTCTCCTACAGGCTTTGAACCATTGCTGTAGAATTGAGTTGAATTTTGTGACAATGTTCTTTCTGATTGTTTTACTCTATAGCTTACTTTTGGACCTTTTGATACTACCCTCAGTGAACAAGGACGGTTTTCTTCCCTGTACCAGGTGGCCCCCAAAGACACATCTCTGAAATTTGGCATTGTGTCTTTGATGCTTCATTTCCACTGGATCTGGGTTGGGCTGTTCATCATAGATGATCACAAAGGTGCCCAGATTCTGTCAGATTTGAGAAATGAGATGGAGAAAAATGGAGTCTGCATAGCATTTGTGGAAATGATCCTAGTCATCAGGGGTTCATCTCTGACCACACCCTTAAAAAATCAGATGCCAATCCTGGAATCATCAGCAAATGTGATTATTATTTATGGGGACACTGATTCTCTGTTAAGCTTAATAGTAAATATTAAGCAGATGTTACTCACATGGAAAGTCTGGGTCCTCACCTCATACTGGGATGATTCCAAATTTTTTAACTATTTTCTGTTGGATTCATTGCATGGGGCCCTTGTTTTTTCACACCATAAGGAGGACATGATTAATTTTACAGATTTTATTCAGACAGTCAGTCCTTTCAAATACCCACAAGACATTTACCTTCATGTATTGTGGCACTTATTCTTCAATTGCTCATTTTTGAGGAAAGACTGTAAAATTGTGGATAACTGTCTGCCTAATGCCTCCTTGGGATTCTTGCCACATAACATATTTAACATGGCCATGAGTGAAGAGAGTTACAATGTGTACAATGCTGTGTATGCTGTGGCCCACAGTCTACATGAAATGATGCTCAATCAAGTACAATTTCAAACTCGTGGAAAAGGAAAAGAGATGGTATTCTTCCCATGGCAGGTAATGCTACTTATGTAATATTATATCATCAGCAACATAACACACTAAGGGTTTATAGATGCAGTCAAACGAGACAATACATATTTTAGATTATTTTATCAAAAATCTTAAGGGAAGACTTTGCAAGGAGGAGTCTGTTTTAAGTCAAAATACAGTTGTATTACAAAGGGTCATACAATATTTCCAGGGTAATTTTTTCAATATAAAAGAGTCCATTACCAAGAGATTTCACACAACAGATAGGGCAAAGACAAATAATTGTCTCAATGGACCTGAAGACATCTAAAATGTTTATGTTATGAAAGTTATCATTCATAAAATCATTCATTTTATATAGTGAAATTCTAAGTATTTTCAAAACTTAATTTTCAAAGAAGGGGAGACTTTTCTCCATGCGCATTCATGATTTAGGAATGCATCATTCTAAGTTTTCCAGTGGAAAAGTTTTGGAAACTTTAGGAGCATAATGATATTTCCATTATCTTGAGTATCATTTTTTTGACGTGATTGGTACCTATTTCAAAGGTGCTTTTCATAGTAGTGATTAAAATCAAGAAGAGATGTTCCCTTATTCTGCCTCCGTTGTACTTCTCTGGAGTTTATGTAACATAACAGCATGCATCTCTTTTAGCTTCACCCTTTTTTAAAGAATACACAACTCATCAATCATGCTGGAGACCATGTGGTTCTGGATTGGAAAAGGAAATCACATGCAGAATATGACATTCTCAATTTTTGGAATTTCCCAGAAGGTCTTGGGTTAAATGTGAAAGTAGGAACATTTTCTCCAAATGCTCCAGAGGGCCAGAAATTGTCCTTATCTTCTCACATGATACAGTGGGCCACAGGATTAACAGAGGTGGGTTTCATCTTACTTCAGTATTTTGATCTGTAGTAAATTTCAAAAATATATTTCTGTGTGTCACGACCCTTCAGTGTTTACACAGGGCCCATTTATAAACACATAATTGTAGCTAAAAGTTTTCCTTTGTCCTCCCAGTTCCCGCGTCCTTGCAGTCCCACAGCTGCTCAGACCGAAATGAACACACAGAGGCTTATATTAATTACGAACTGTATGGCCTGTTGGCTCAGGCTTCTCACTAGCTAGATCTTACATCTTAAATTAACCCACTTCTATAAAACTATACTTTGTCACATGACTCATGACTTACCAGTATCTTTACATCTTGTTTCTCATGGCGGCTGCTGGCAACTCCTGACTCCACCTTCCTCTTCCCAGAATTTTCCTCTCTGCTGATCCCACCTACACTACACTTCCTGCCTGGCTACTGGCCAATCAGCATTTTATTTATTAACCAAATCAGAGCAACAAACATTCACAGCATACAGAAAGACATCCCCAGCACTAATAACCAATAAAAAGAATTGTCTTCATACCTAATTTTGCTGGAAGAACTGTTTATTTTCCAATTTGCTCATTTATTTAACATCATAAATATAGCATGTGTCATGATTATTTCTATCACTGGCATGAGTAACTTGACAGAAGATTTATTTTGATTCCATCTTGGAACGTTTCAGTTAATGGTCAGTTGGCCTTTTGCTTTTAGACCCCTATCAATGCAGAAGAACATGATTGAAATGTATAAACATGTTACTTTTTCTTTTCTTGTTGTAAAAAATGCTACCTGACAAATAGTGTAAGAGGATGTTTCTTGTTTGAGGGTATATTCAATCACTGCTGGAAGCCATGTTTTTAGATGGCAGATGTAGCTGTTCACATTGCATCAACAGTCAGGTTTCAGAGACAGCTGAATGCTACTGTTCACCTTCTTTCTTTTCATTCATTCAGGGACCAGGGCCAATAAATCAGGGCCACTCACATTAGAGAAGATTTTTGATCACAAGCAACCCAATCTAGAAAAATTTTTACAATAATTCTCATAGGTTTTTTTTCCACAGTGGTTCTAAAATAAACCACTATCATGGAAGACAAGATGAACCATTATTATGGAAGAAAAATTATTCACTTTTGTATCCAGGAGTCAAGAGACAGTAGGTTTGTAGTCTCACCAAGACATGTGACCAGGTACCTAAATTTTTACCTCTATGCCTCACATCATAATCTTTGAATAATTTTCCAATGAAATCACATTATTAGGGCCCATGTTGACCACATGGGCCTTTGCATAGCTCACCCTACTAGTAGAAACAATTCAACTATCTGCATTTAGAGACAATAAAAACAAATTAACGATTCCATATTTGAAAACTCTCTGCCTATTACACATTCCATAAAAACCTGAATATTTGCTACCATTCATTTTATTATTCTCAGATTCCTCAGTCTGTATGCAGTGAAAGCTGTGATCCCGGATTCAGAAAAAGTCACCAGGAGGGCAAAGCTGCTTGTTGCTTTGACTGTACCCCTTGCCCAGAGAATGAAATTTCCAATGAGACAGGTAAATGTAAATCATGCAGAAAACATTTACAGCCGTCCACATCTGTAATATCTATGCAAATAAAAAATACCTGTAAGGTTCACTTCAGTGAAAACAATCCTCTTCCTTCCAGCTGTTAGTAAAGCATGGGTTACAGTTCATTTTTCCTTCTAAAATAACACACCTTTGACATTGAGATTTATACCTTCTTTGTATTCTTGAACAATTGTGGACATGACTGTATTACAGAAAACTGCTCTTCCCTCACCAGAGTATTATGCTTCAACTCACCATGCCACTTGTTTTAGTGTCTTTTTTATTGCTATGAAAAGGCACCATGACCAAGCAACTTATAAAAGAAGGCATTTCCCTGGACTTACATTTTCAGGTATTTAGAGTCCATGAAGGCAGAGGATAGTCATGTATGATGTTTTGAAGAAAAAGCTCCTCATAGACTCATATGTTTGAATACTTGGTCTACAATTGGGAAACCATTTGGTAAGGATTAGGAGGTATGGCCTTGTTGAAGGAGGCCTGTCACTGAGGGTGGACTTCAAAGTTTCAAAAGTCTACTTCATTCCCAGTTAGCAATCTCTCTTTCAATCTCTCTCTCTTTCTCTCTCTCTCTCTCTTTCAATCTCTCTCTCTCCCTCTCTCTCTCCACACACACACACACACACACACACACTATATATATATATATATATATATATATATATATATATATATATATACATTTATATATTTGCCTCATTGACTAAGACAGTGTGACAAGAAGAACAGTTGAGAATCCACACACTGACAAACAAGTATGAGTCAGTAAAGACATACTGTGAATGGCATGATCCTTAAGGTCCTTCCCCAGCAACATGTCTCTTCTATCAGGTGGGAAATATCCTAATCCTCCCCAAATAATTTCACCAAGGCAGAAGGCACAGAAATTTATGACATATGATAGACATTCTTATTAAAATCACCACATTTTACTCCCAACCCCTGTACTCCTATGAGCATGTCATAATTTTAAAAATTCATTTAATCTGAGTTGAAATGTCCCCCTAGTCATTCACTATCTCAATGGTATTTAAAATTTAGCCTTATTGAAATGCAAGGAAATCTCTTAATTGGTACTCCCTACAAAATAAACAGACAAACTACATAATTCTCCCAAAGTGTGGCACAGAATATATATTAGGATTACAAAATAGAGAAATAGGGGTATAATGAAGATATAATGTACCAAGGCAAGATCAAAATGCAGCAGAGAATACTTCTAATCCTGTAGCTCCATGTCTGTTGTCAAAAGCCTGAATGAACTTTCCATTCCAGCTTCAATGCCTTCAACATACTAATGTGTGTTGGTTCCACTCTCTATCTAAACCTCTTCTTGGCAGATATCTCATAACTGTGGCATATCTGAACTTTGGGTTCTCCAAAATAAACCAATCTTAACTTTCACAGCTCAAACAATGGACCTTCAAGATGTGGTGGTATTGTGTTCCCCAAAATATTTTGCACCTTAATAAACTTATCTGGGGTCAGAGAGAGAACAGCCACAATATTAAACATAGAGGATAGGCAGTGGTATCACACACCTTTAATCCTAGCATTCCAGAGGCAGAAATCCATCTGTTCAAGGATACAGCCAAGCATGGTGACTCATGCATTTAATCCCAGAAAGCGAGCCTTTAATCCCAGGGAGTGATAGTACAAAGCAGAAAGGTATATAAGGCGTGAGAACCAGAAACTAGCAGTATTTGGCTGGTTAAGCTTTTAGGCTTTGAGCAGCACAGTTCAGGTGAGATTCATCCTGGAAAAGGAATGAGAAGCTTCCAGTCTGAGGAAACAGAATCAGCTGAGGAACTAGCGAGGTGAGGTAGCTGTGGCTTGTTCTGCTTCTCTGATCTTCCAGCATTCGCCCCAATACCTGGCTTCAGGTTTGATTTTATTAATAAGAACTTTGAAGATTCATGCTACACCTTCATGCACTATATATGTGTGGACTCTTCAGCCTTAAGTCTGGTCTAAGCAGATTTTAAATTTTGAGGAAGATTCTGTAACCCCTTAACTCATGTATCCTTCAAGAGTCTACAGCTATTAATTTATGGACAACACTGTCAATTTCAGCTGTCTCTGTGGGATGGGGTCCATTCCCTTTGAATAATGTTTGAAGCAGGGTCCCTTTGCTCTTACTTCTTTAAGAGCGGAAAATTCCTTAGATCTTTTCTTTTTCACCAATTGGAAGTTTAGCTAGGTGGTGTATTGCCCTAAACATACCCTTCCTGTCATTACAATGTGGATCAGGCCTCGCTTTAATCTTATATCTTTCAGCACAAACTGTGGCACCAAAATTGAATTCCTTGGTGCTCTTTTTCTTCTAACTGCGAATTCCAGATTTTGTTGTTCTGTTTGTTTGTTTGTGGGATTTTTTTGTCCCACTTACTGTTTTTAATTGTAGACCTGCATAAGCATGATTACTAACCACTACACAAGTACATCAATTTTAGTTTGTTTTGAAATGCTCTCCATAAATTAAATCAGCCCATTATTTTTTTATTTATTCCCAGGTATATTTGTAGGATAAGGTCACAGAAATGTTCTCAAACCCAGTTGCAAATATTGTTCCTTCCTGAAATCTTTTGATCTGGGCTTCCATATTCTGAATTGCCCTATGTACTGCTGTCTTCCAAGCTCCTACTAGGATGTTTTATTACATCTACTTACAGTGTTCAACTGATTTTCTAGTTCAAAGTCCCCAATTCTTCCACAGTTGTTCAAACAAACCACATGGTCAGACCATCATGGCAACAGACACTGGTACCAACCTTGATACCAGTTTCGTATCTATTACTGTGACAAGAAACCGTGATCAATAGAACTTATAAAATGAAGCATTTAACTTGGAGCTTATGGTTTCAGAGAGTTCGAGTCTATGATGGGGGAGCAAATGTATGCCAACATGAAAAGATGAAAAATCACATCTTCCTTCATAAGTACAAGGCATAAAGAGCAATGATTTTAGTTCTTTTGAACTTCAAAGTCCTCACCCAGTGACACACATCCCCACAAGGCCACGCCTCCCAATCCAGCCCAAATGTTATATTAAGTGGGAACCAAGTATTCAAACAAATGAGAATGTTGGGGTCATTTTTTTAAAAAACCACCACTGAGTTGAACATACTCCAATTAAGTATCAATTCTTCATAATGATCACAATAAGGACCATTTGTGGTTTTCACTTTTACATCTCCAAATTCTTGGAGAAGAGCATGGTTCTGAAAATATAATACATCAGAGGGTTGTGTTTTATTTCATAGATAGATAGATAATACATGAATGACACATAGAAAATAAAATCTAAATCCATTGCATGTGAATGCAATTGTGTCATTACATGGAACAAGAAGAGAAATCTCACACAGATTTACCTTGCTAGCATTTTTATGAATATTCTTTTATTCCTGGGATATTTTAATTGAATAATTACTATCTAGAAAAGATTAATGGACTTACATTCCTTACCTCTATAATAGAGACTTTCTAAATTTTATTTTTTTATAATTGGAATCATTTCTTTCTATATATGTACAAAGAGCTAGTTTTTTTAGCAAATATATTGACAAGATGGACCACCTCATCATTACCTTGGATATGTATGACTTTTACACACTGGACATGTATGAGGTTCATGTACTTGTTCCATTTGCACAAAGGGGGAGCACTTTACCCACCACAGCCAAATCCCATACAGCTACATGTTAATAACTAGCTTTTAAAAGAAAATGACGGCCAAGGATGAGAATAATGCACAAATATTAGACAGTTTAGAATTAAATATGGTACTAACCCAAATACTGTAGGGAAATCTTAATCTATTCTGTAAAGAAAAATTGTTTAATACTGTGTAAAGAATTTGCATAGCTGATATAGTGCATGTCTTTCTTTAAAAAGAGATGATGTGCAACATATGAAGCATTTATTATGAACTAGGACATTGACAGCAAAATCAATATCCAAATACAGAAGAGGAGTAACAGTGGAGGAGAGAGACATGAAAGTACAGTGTAAAAGTATAACTTCAGAAGCTAATGATGTGGGCTTGAGAGATGGCTCCAAGGTTCAGAGCACTGGCTGCTCTTCCAGGGATCCAGGTTCATATCCCAGCTCACAACATTCTGTAACTCCAGTTCCAGGATGTCTTATGTCCTATACTGGTCTCTTCAGGGACTGGGTATTCATGGTTGCCAGACCTGTAAAGGACCCACACATGTGAATTAAAAGTAGACATTTTATTTTGAAATAAATGAAATGAGCATAGGTAGGCAAGCTGAAGAAATTGGAAGGACAACAAACAGTACTAACAAAGAGAGTTAATGCTACTAAAAACCGAATTAATTTTTTAATTCATTAAAAATACCAGCAAAAGTGAAAATAAAGTCTGCACAACGGGACTGAGGCATATAAGAACCCACAGAGACTGTGGCAGCATGCACAGGGTAAATCCAGGCTAAATCCAGATGGGATCAAAGCATGAAGATGAAGAAGTGAACATGGTTCCCACCCTTACCAAGAACATTTCTGCAACCGATGCTCACTTGCTAAAGAAAACTAAATTTTCCCAATGAACCATCACTGGGTATAGTAATAACCCTTAAGGATAGGACTGTTGCCCAGGGGTAGATGGCCAACATAAAATGACCTCAGATGTATCTTTGTCTCAGTTTGTTTTCTTTGGCCTGAATTTTTCTTTATTTGCTTTGTTTTTATTGGACTTTTCCATTATAGATTGTTTTGAAACTTTGTGTTTTTATAGTTTGTGTATGTGTGCATATATGTGTGGATATATGCATGTGTGTCTATTTGTGCATGTGTGTAAGAGAGAGAGACAGAGATGTTAATTGTTTGATTTGGTTTGATGGCATTTTATTTGTTTCTATTTTAAAGAGAGAGAGAAAGAACATCTGTGAAATTGTATGTTCATGGAGGTCAGGAGGATCTGGGAGGAATAGGGGAGGGGAAAATCATGATCATAATATATAGGGAATGTGAATTGTAACATGATGATATAAAGACAATTAAATATATATATATTGAAAATAAAAAGGTACATAAAATGTGTACATTATTAATGTATTGAAAATTGGACAGAAAAATCCATGTGCATATATTATAATGTAAGAGTAAATTGATAAGCTATCAGAATTATAGTGTTCAAACATTGTTAATGAAGATTTTAAAATATATGAGCAGTTCTGTATTTATTCATTGCATAGATACTATTGTACAGAATTATGAGAACAGTGTTACTGGTGAAGTGTTTCAAGGCTCCAAGAAGTTAAGAATACTAATTCACTCAGGCTTCTTTAGAGAATGAGGACACAGAGAGCATCATGGAATTTACAAATGTGGATACATTTGGGATACATATAAGAGAACTTCGTTGTAAGATAAGGATTTCAAGGACATTCTCTCTATCACACTGAAATCCTGTGCCCTTTAAAGAATGGAGATGTATTGATGAAGAGGCAATGTCAGCCAAATTAGGTTAATGCAATATACATCAGTGCTCTAATGACTTATAAAACAGATACAACAGTGTCTCTACAGGCAAGGATACTATATGAGTAACAACAGAAAAAGCATTCAGGCTGTTTAATTTGTGTCAGCATGAAGTAGAAGGCAAATCAAGTTTAAGGATATTCTCTAGAAAATTCTTCTGTATTTGTGTCTGAAACAAACAAATGTTTCAGATTACACTGCAATATTCTGAAGCTGGGAAGTGACTTAGGATAAAAAGAGAAACCTGAGTATGCACTCATGATCACCTGCATTTCTGCCAGATGTGGACCAGTGTGTGAAGTGTCCAGAAACTCACTATGCAAATACAAAGAAGAGCTACTGCCTACAGAAAAGGGTGACATTTCTGGCCTATGATGACCCCTTAGGGAAGACACTCACCTTCATGTCCCTGGGCTTCTCCTCACTCACAGTTGTTGTTCTTGGGGTGTTCCTGAAACACAGAGACACTCCCATTGTCAAGGCCAATAACCGGCATCTCAGTTACACCCTGCTCATCACTCTGACCCTCTGTTTTCTCTGTCCCTTGCTTTACACTGGCCATCCTAGCACTGTCACCTGTATCCTGCAGCAGAACACATTTGGACTTCTGTTCACTGTGGCTCTTTCCACTGTGCTGGCCAAAACTCTCACTGTACTTATAGCCTTCAAGATCACTGCTCCAGGGAGAATGAGGAGGTGGCTGCTGATAGCAAGGGCCCCTAATTTCATCATTCCCATCTGCACCCTGCTTCAAGTTGTTCTCTGTGGAATTTGGCTGGCAACCTCTCCTCCATATATTGACAAAGATGCTCATTCAGAACATGGGCACATCATCATCATTTGCAACAAAGGCTCAGCTATTGCCTTCTACTGCATCCTGGGATATCTTGGAATACTGGCCCTAGGGAGCTACCTTATGGCTTTTTTGTCCATGAATCTGCCTGACACATTCAATGAAGCCAAGTTCCTGGCTTTCAGCATGCTGGTGTTCTGCAGTGTCTGGGTCAGCTTCCTCCCTGTCTACCACAGCACCAAGGGGAAGGTCATGGTGGCTATGGAAGTCTTCTCTATCTTGGCTTCCAGTACATCACTCTTAGGCATCATCTTTGTCCCCAAGTGCTACATCATATTATTAAGACCAGAAAGGAACTCACTTCACCACATTAGGGAGAAAACATATGCTAGGAGGAAAAACCTTAAAACCTAGCTCCCATGTTTCTTAAATTAAAGAACTTTGAAGCATGATTGTTCTTCACTATCTGAACACTCACATATGAAGTTATAATTTGGTTTTTGATCCCATAAGCTGTTATTTCTTTAGGTGATCATATTAGACTACATTAATTCTGTATCCATCTTTTTGTCACATTGAAATACAAGCAGCATGTTGAGTCCTCCTCTTGCATTCACTATTGCTTTTGTGTTTTGGTTTCATTTGCTGATGAAATATAAATTTGTGAATTCTTCCACTTGGATCATTCACATACATTATTAATTTGACAACTGGATATCAAAAAATATTTACTCTATCAACTGTGGGTGCTCACAAACATATTCAAGTCATGTATGTAAATATTCTTCAATGTTTTGTATTTGACATTCAATACAGCAAATTTGTGTCAATATAGTGTATTGTTTCTGAAGCCCATAAGACACTTCACCAATTTATCGTGCTTTCTTATGGTATATAATTATATTACAAAGAAATCCAAAATTTCACATACTATGTAACTTTTCATGATTATACTATACCAGGTTACTATATATTAAGTTATTGCTAATATAGGACCTCATTTTATAACCCAACTACAAACGTCAACCAAAACAGCCAATTTGCAGTCAGTGCATGGAGGCACTCTTTGAATTGTGGTGATGTACATAAAATGTGTGGCTATAACTGCTCCCACTTTGTATTCATTTCTCTTTTTGATTCTAAACATCTAAGCAGCCTTTATCTCATCACTTCTTCACAGACCATGACCTTTTATTAAATTGATGCATATTCTTTCAACTCACACTTTGGATTGGGAAAGCCTTTCACATCAGGAGGGCATTTCCAGCCATAATATTGGAGGCTTCTCCATATCTAGGACTTCAGATGGAGTCAGCACAAGATCCTGTGCCTTGGTGCCTGTCTGTGTATTGGGTGTATGTGAACTAGGGTGTATGTACGCACCATGTTTGAGAAAGTCAGACCAGTCAGGAAGACTAGTTCAAGAAGTTTAAATTAGAAGTCATAAAGGCAAGGAATAGCACACATAGAGTCCCCGTAAGTGGGACATATTGCCTTACCCATCTACAAGGGCCCAGGAATCTTCCCATGATGCACTCCTGTCATTCATAGGGAATCCCACTTTTTATCTTCAAAGCTCAGCTACCTAGTCCCTTCAAATAGTAGCTTATAGATGTTCTAAAATGTCTGTGTAAGGATCATGGCCTCCAGTTAAGCTTCCTTATCATAGAAGACTCCACAACTATTAACCCAGACAGTTAGGACTCTGCTGAAAGTCCAGTGGTGGCAGTTCTCAGCTGGCACCATCTGGTCACCAGATGTTCTGCGCACCAGATCTTCTACTGAGAATGTGTAGCTTGTCAGAGTAGTCACACCTGTTATTGGCTAGAATGATCGTGGTCCTGGGAAAGGTTAGTAGGTAAATATTAGTATATACATGAGAGAAGCAGGGAGGCACCTGTCACCTCCTACCTCTTCTATTCATCCATCCACAAAGGCTGAGATCCTCTCTTCACTCTGCCTTACTACTTCCTGTCTCCTCTCTGACAATTGTCCTCCAAACCTGTGTGGTTAATTTAGGTCAGCTAGTGGCCAGCTCTACCCTCTGACTCCAGGCAAACTTTATTTTCAGAACACAATCAAAATATCACACATTCCCCCCTTTTTGTCTAAATGAAAAGCAAAGGTTTTAACTAACATGATAAAACTATATACAAAAACTACAATAACTATATACAAATATATAAAGGCAACAATTACATTAACAATGTTCAATCAATTTGTACTTAACAAATTCAGAGAAAATACTCCATTATCTATTCTCTCTTGGTGAGTCCAAAGTGTTGTATCTAATTCACATTCTATCCTAACTAGTATTACCAACCCAAAATTATCCTTTTATATCTCTCAACTTTATACACTTCACACCTCTTTTGTTAGTTTCTTGTTAACAAGGAAAACTATAACTATAAATACCTAGTCTTCAACTTCATCAGAGACCTGAGAAGGATATAATATTACCCGATCAAGCAGAAAGTGCAGTGCAAACAACTTCCAAAACTAAGAAATGACAGAAATAGCTGGCTGCCTAGACAGTCACCCAAGATTCCTCTGCAATGTTGAGGAATGTGTCTTTGGCCTATAGGCCTAGAATGTCTGATAGACTTGTCTGTGAAGCAGGGATTTTGAAGGACTGTCCCACCTTGTCTTGGCAAGGTTTGGCAGTCACTCTTTTGTGTCCTGCTTGTCCAATTTGGACAACAACTATCAACAGTCAAGGCAGGGGCAGTTTCTTGCCCAGTGGCTAACTTTTGCCACAATGAAAATAAACTCCATATGGAGTTTCTTTGATGCTCATCATCTTCTCTGAAGTAGATTGGTACTGCCAGGAGCAGACATGTCTACTTGTCAAAAAAAACCCTTATGTTATTAAAATATCTTAAATGCCATATTCTGTAGACCTCTGAAGTTTTTGAAGACCATCTATCTATCGAAAATACATCTCTGTTTCACCTTGAAAACATACCTACATGACTACAAGTTTGGATATAAGAGGTGACTATCTACTAACCTGTATTTCTTTATTATCCCAAATAGTTTGTAACAAAAACTTTCAAGGACTAGAAATTTAAATTACATTGTTAAATAAGTTGCATAAGTATAATACCTTAAACAAGAGTAGAAATGTATGTATAGTATGTTGTAACAAAAATAACCTAAAATTTGTATCAATATACAAAAATATCTTTAACAAGATTAGAAATATATACATTATAACAAAAATAACTTCAAATTTGTATCAATATAAAAAATCCATACCAACATAAAATATTTAAGACTAGTAGTTGCTGTTTGATTTAAAAGTAGATTCAACAATCTATCCTTTTATCTTATCATTTTTATATTACCCCCTTTTTCTTTTCAGAACAAGATCCTTTGTTCAGCTTTTTCCTGAACATTTCCAATAACAACTTGAAACCAACCCCCCTAAACAATGACCAATATCCATAGTCCACTGAACAACCAACTCCCCCCACTACCTCTTAGGAATATGGCAACATGTTCTTAAAATTACTTCCTTTTTCTGGGGGTGACAGCATCTTTAGGGAGCCCTGAAAAAAATTGGGATAATTGTCAAGTCCTGGAAGAGCTGCTGTATCATTTGTTCTCCCATTTCTGTGTAATGAGAAAGGGCAGGGCTTATCTCAAGTCGTGGCTACAGTAGTCTGTGAAGCTGGACCATCTCAGCTAGCCACCTTGAAATTGTCTTGAGCAGTTTGTAGTCCAAAGTTGATCTTTGGTGTGTTGTCAGCTTAGTGGCTTTACCACAGTCCTGAATCAACCTGAATCATCGTTGTGGGGTTCCATCCTCCTTTGGAGACTTCAAAAGTCACTGTTAGGCATGGTCTTGGTTCACTGCAGAAACTTAAATTTTTAAATGTCATGTGCAGCAGATTTCAAAAAGGTTAATGGACCATAATTTGTTATTTATGTTGAGTACAAAAAATTAATTCCTAGTTACCTGATAGAGACTCAAACATGAAATCATAATCTATATGACCATTAATTTTATGAAAAAAGTTGAAAATATATATATATTACTTTTATAAGTTTTAAGATAATATTTATACCTTAAGTTTTAAAGAGTTAAAATAAAACCAAAGAATTATGAGATTAGTGGCAATAGACTAGTCCCTTAATTTTGGTTTTTCTTCTGTCCCATATCAGGTGGTTCTTCTGACATGAGACAGAGATTTTGGATTTTCCTTTAACAAGCATGATTGGGTTTAGAGAAGGGGCAAGCCACAATTCAACTCCAAAACCAGCTTTAAATTTTAATTCAACTGGGCTATTAAAAGACCATTTACACTATATGTCTGTAGAAATGAGCAGAAACAAACATTTGGGGAGATTTATGAAATGTTATCCTGTTAGAAATATGATATACCAAGAGGCCAATTTACTCTTTTTCTTGGGACATTTTCTCTGGATGATTCATCCTTTTTTTCAGATGTCTCATTTATCCAGTGGTCTTCAGATTCCTTAGTTGGATTCCTTCATTCTCCTGGAAATACAAAAACAAAACCCTGCCCCAACCTTAACTTTTGGGAGTTTCCCTTTTGGCAAGTTATATCTGATCAAATGAAAAGCATTCATTAATCTTAAAAATTAGTTTAGATTGAATGCTCATGCTGTTTGATGAACTGCTACCTCTTCTAATCAAGAGATCTCTCTTGCTTGAATCTAATATTTATCAATTTTGATGGCATCCATAGCTTTTCTTCTCCTGTGGAAACAAAAGAAAAACCTCTTCTCTGATGTAACACATATCCTCTGGTTTCCATTCTGAAGTCAACACATCTCTAAAGTATATAGGCTGATTTAATTCAGCTGTTTTTTTCTACTATCCAAAGTCTCTCTGAAGCTGTTGTTTCTTTCTCATTAGTTAATAAAACATTGTACAATCTATCTCTGGGGGGTCTCTGTTATCCCTTTCTGTTTATTAAACATATCTTCTAAGGTACAATTAGATCTTTCTATAACTGCTTGTTCTGTAGGATTGTTGTGGTATACCTAAAACATAATTTATGTTATAATATTCAAAATAACTGTTTCATTTTCCCTTGTTCATCTGCATTCTTTAGTTCAATGTCAGCCTTTGACACACCTTCTGTGTACTCCAGAAGGCAGGGACCTTCTTTTTGAGTTATCTCTAGAAAAAACAGGGCCCCAGTTGATAGCACTAGCCAAGCAATTTGGCATGGCATCAGAAGTGGCACAACCCTCAGACACCAGCATGACCATAGGTTGTGGCCCAGACCCTGGCATCCATGTGGGCTCTGATGGCAACATAGACATGGGCCAAGGACATCAACCTAGACACCAGATGCTGCAGGACTATGTACCCAGACATGGTACTCAGTGGCACCCAGGGCCAGGTTGTCACCATGGGCCTAGGCAACTGCACAAGCAAATCAGACCGGCATGGCCCCTGAGGAAGTATGGCCCACACACACCAATTTTTCCCCAGGTGGTGGCCCAGACCACAGACCCCTGTATGGCCCGCAATGATGTCAGAAGCCACAGACAACACCACAGACCCCCTTGGCTGCTCTAGGGTCCCTGCTCAAGATCTGATCCTTAGTCATAGCTCAGACCTAGACTTCTCCCTGGACTTGGGTGGCCAGCTGGCCATTCATGTCAGCCTGTTCCTCACCACCTTCTCCTCTCTAGATCTGCTTCTCTTCCAAGCCCACAAATCATTCCTCCTCTCCCACCTACCCACCATATACTCTCTCACCACAATGATACCCAACCACCTAGTGCCAGGGTTCTTGGTTGTTTTGTAGGTAGTGCTTTGGCTGAGTACTGCCCAGTCCAGCCATAAGAGATGGCAGAGAGATGTTGCTTTTCCTTTCTCCCATGACCAGGCCTGAAGATGTCAAGGAGTACTTGGTGTGATGGTACCTGGTTGCCTGGCACCAGAGGACTGTCTTGCCTTGTCTTGGAATGGTTTGGCAGTCACTCTTCAAATTGAGTGTTCCAGTTTGATTTGAGAGTGACCCCATAGGTTCAAATGTTTAAGTAATTGGTCCATAGCTTCTCTCCCTCTGAAACTGTAATCCCCCAGTCTGCTCTTTCTTCTCTAAGTTGCCAGGTAACAGAGTTTTGTCAGAGCAACTGAAAAGTAACTAAGACAGAGATTGGTACCAGCAGTGAGGTGTTGGTGTGAAAGGGCCTTACCATACAGGTTTTTGGGGGAAGGTGAAAAGATTTGAGAACTTTGAATTTGGAATGCAGTTGAACACTGTGAGGCTCAACAGATCATGCTAATAGGAACTAAGAGCAACATGGAGTACATAGGCCAAGCCCAAGAGCTTTCAGACAAGAGTAATATTAAGAATTGGATTAGAGACCTTTCTTGTCATATGTTAGTAAAGTGAAGCCAGTATTTCCAAATCTCAACTTTTTAACTTCTTATGAAATCCTGGGAGTTTGCATGCATGTTCTACACATGAAAACTAGTACATGCTGAAATTTCCGGCGTTATGAAATAGGATGTGTACATAGCTCAGGGGTGTTTAAGAATGACTTCTTAAATTTATTGAGGGGTTTGCCCATTCTTTTCTAATGAAATAAATCATTACTGCAAAAGCTAAAACCAACAAGATGCTAGCCTTTTTTCTGTTGAACTTTAATATTAGTTACTTAAATCTGGGAATGCTTTGCCAGTTTCTTTCCTCATTTTCATCCTTGCACTCCACCTCTTCATTCTGTCCTTATGTGTCTTCTTGCTGTACTACAATTTTCTTTTTCTTTTCTTTTCTCATTTTTGACAGGGTTTCCCTATCCCAATAAACTCACAATCCTCCTGCTTTAGCTTCCCAAGGATTTCTATTATAAGCAAGTATTATCGCATGAAGCCTACAGTACACTTTTTAAGGATTCTTTCCTCCGTGGCCTGTGTGATCAGTCTCAAGTTTGGGCCTGGAAATGTCTCAATTATATCTAAACCTGTGTGCTACTTTAGCTGGGATTATAATTCTGAAATAACCTCTGTATCTCTCACTTCGAAGTGTTGCTTTTCATACCTTCCACTGTTACAGATGAGAAGCCTGATCTCAAGTTGCATTGCCATTTCTTTGTATGGAATGAGGCTGCTCATTTTAGTATTTTGGTTGCTTTTGATGATCTACACCTTCAAGTTGATATCTTTAATCATAGGAAGTGTATCAGTTGCTTCCTACTGAACCTCCTAAATCTTGAGATTAATTCTTTCTCAAAGTCTCCATTTTTACAATGAATCATTAGGCTTGGGATATGGTCATCAGTAAAAATATTGTGCAAACATGTGTAAGGTTGGCTCAATCCACAGAAAATATAATTTAAAGAGTCATTTTCTCTTGAACCTTTGAATTCAAGAGAATTCTTGCAGTTGAACAGTATGTAGGAAGTAACTAGCATGCACAAATCACTGTGGAGAACTTGTTACAATAAATGCTGTTCAGAACACAAAAATTTCTGTCCTCCTAAATTGAGAAAAATGTACCTCATTATTTTGTTCTGTTGTTTTTATTTTTAAAGGATGTCATAAAATTCATTTATTTTATATCAAATGGTGTGCACCAGAGTTACAGTTACCAGTGAATCCTGAGAACAAGTGAATACTGTGGTGGCATGGAGGAATGTTTCTCTTTCAGTGGACATCTATATCATCCCCTTCATGCCTCAGGGAGCATTGGGAAAGAGGTCAGAATGTAAGCACTGGAGAAGGTGTAGACTACAGTATTGTTATATAATACTTCCTCCAAGATATCCATTATGGAGGGAAGGTGTTAAGGCTCATGATTTCCTAGAAGGCAGTAAAACAGTTCATCCTGCAGAGAAATGTCTAAACCTCCAGAAGTAAACTATACAAGGGTTTCAAGAAGTCCATGGGGCAGGCCAAATTCTTCAGGCCAACCCCCACCAGCACATATAAGCAGTGAGGACTTAAGACAGCCACTTGGACCCCATGAGATGCCCAGAAGTTTTCCCAACAAGCAGAGCTGTCCTAAAGAGTGAGATCAGATAAACTACCTAGAAGAGGAAGATATCAGCCAAGCACTGGCAATAGCCTGATTTGTTTTGGGTACCTTTGGGACATCCTTGACTGAATACATATTTCATTTTTATTTATATCTGAGTAATTTTCCATTGTGTGTATCATATTTTCAATTATTCATGTCAGGTGATGGACATATAGGTTGATTACATTTCCTGTGAATATAATGAGTATAATGGCAAGTGCTCATTGGTAATATAGAAAGTCCTTGTTTATGCCCAGGAATGGTTATTGTGCATCAGCTTCCTCAGAGATTAGAGCGATTCATCTTGAACTAAGCTGCTTAAGACAGAGGCTGTTAGAAGACAGAAAAAGTACTGGATGTTGTAGGGGGAAGTGACACATTCTGTCCTGCACATAAGCTCCTTAAGACATGAATTAGAAATGTAAATTATCTTCAGGATGTCCTTGAAACAGACCAGATTCATTAGGCCCCTCCCTCCCAGAGTAAGTAATAAAGGCTGCTCAGACTCATTCTCAGACAAGCCAAAATGCAAAGAAGACTCTGAGACCAGACCTGCTGCCTGGGAGAAAGCAGCAGAAACCAGCCTGTAAGGGGCTGGGGTTGTCTGTCCAAGGCTTAATCTCTGATGCTGTTGAAATACTCTGTTCTCCCTTTGTGCAATATTGACTGATTAGATTCCTGTTTACTTTATACCATTATAGTATACACATTTGTTGACTGTCACATTTTCAGATTCAGGAAAAACTATAGATACTGTACTTCTTAACAAATTTTATTGGCATAAGACAGCTTGTGCAAGATCTCCTGAGCCCATTTTTCTATCTTCTTTATTCTGATCACTGGACCTTCCATCTCAGGAGCCTGTCACTGAAGAATGACTTGCTGGTCCAGGTCAAAGGATCATCCTAGAAGACATAATGAAAAGAAAGGAAAAGTGTTATGAAATATTATTTTTAACTGTGTAAATGTGTGTTACATTTATTTCTGCTGCTTTTGTTAACAATTCAAAGATGTGTTACATTTGTTTGATTAAATAGAATGAATCTGGGGTCAGGAGGCTGAGTCCACAACTACCTGACAGGAAGTGGTAGGGAGGAACTAAGTATAGCCAGTGTTCTTAAAGAGGAGCTGAGCAGAAGGACACCCCTTTTTTGAGAAGACACGAGCAAGGAGAGAAAGTTGGCTACTTGCTATTTAGTCTCTCTGAGTGTGCAGAATTTCACCTCAACCTTTGAATCCTGAGTTCTACAGAAGGATAGAGATTTAGATAAAGTTCTCTTTAGCAGCAGTAATAGAGCCCATGCCTGAGGGAACAGAATTCCTGCCTGGCTGCAGCCTGATGCTGAATCACTGCTGGTAGCTGCAGGGTTGCCATTGCTGGTCGGGACATCAGTTGCTTAAGGTACAGCCACTGTTTTGAATGCAAAACAACAGAAGAGCCAGAGCCAGAGGATGGGAGAGAATACAGTAAAAAAAAAAACAACAACAACAAAAAAAAACTTCTTGCCCTTAACCATGCCACTCAGTTCATCTACTCAAGGCCTCTTAAGATGGAAGCCATCAACATTTCATCATGGCTGAGAGAGGGGCCCCAGAGGTTGAGGGTCTTCCCTAAACATCTGCCAGTGGTCCGTAGCAAATAGTAGAGCAGTTTCTCTACTTACAGTTAAAGAGGGAGAGCCATTAATGAGTTGCCCATGATCCAGGAACAAATTCCCACACATGCTCAGAAAGATAACTGTAGTTAAAATAAAAGGATCCCAGTCAAAGAAAAGGCATGAAAGGAATGGGGCTGATGATTTCACTTCTGCCACCACATTCTGTATTATCTGTAAAGAAACTCTTGAGTCAGGATCAAGTCCAGCATGACCAGGTCAATCACCAGGTGACATCTCTGCCCTGTCTATATCAGGCTCCTTGATGCTGCTCTATAGAGCTCACATCCCACACATTCACCTTTCCAAATACAGATAGGAAATTCTTTCACCTGTTTAGGGCACTTGTTACCACTTCTGCTCAGTAAGCATCTCTGATTTATTTTGTTTTTTGAAGACAGGGTTTCTCTAGGTAGCCCAGCTGTCCTGGAACTTGATTGTAGACCAGACTAGCCTTGACAAGGCTCAGAGACTCACCTGCCTCTACTTCCTGAGTGCTGGGATGCACCACCACCACCCTTTCTACAAGAAACATAATGAAATGAGAGATGCTGAATCACTATGATTGCCACTCAGGATACAAGATACCCATTACTGCAGGTCAGTGAGCAGCACTCATCACTGTTGGCACATACTTTGTACTTTCCAGTGAAGCATCCACAAACCAGTCTTCTGTCTGGAATCTCTGTGCTACAAACTTGGACATGAAAAAAATTCTCACCTAATGTGCACCAAGATTCTCTCCACACTAAAGGTACTCAACAATAACAAATCCTGTAGACATAGCAACAGGAAAAACTCAGAGAAAAAGTGTCAGTGGGAATCCAACTTACTGCAGCCTCCACGCAAGTCAGTGTGCAGCTTGTCCAACAACCAAACAACCAAAAAAGTCAATAAAATCAAACAGTATCACATATGTGGTTTTGTAAGAAATGATTCATTATACTACATTCTTGTAATAATGAATAATTACTCACTGTTCAACATGCATATGAACAGCAAGAGCAAACAGAAAAATATATATGACAAGAGAACACAGACATGTGGCTAGCATTTAACCATGGTAACACAATTGGTGAGGAGGATTCTATTCTCTAAATATTCTGAGCAAACTGTTTCAAGAGAAATGGACAATTTCTTCCAAATGAACAAGGGAATGGTAAAACAATATGAAATTTTTAAAAAGCACAGAGATCACAAACCTTCAGATCATCAAACCAAGATTTCACATCTGTTAAATTACAGCAATGAAAACCACCGAGGAAGGACATGAAGAGACACAAAGGAAGGTATCAACGAGAAGACAATGTTCACAAAGTTTAATATTTGTCAGAGATATTAAGCAATTCTTATCAAAATCATGTTGTCATTATATTAGGAAATGAGAAAATTGACCATAAAAGGAATACAATCGAAAGGAACTACTGAAACCTTAAAAGTTAAGAGGTCAGGAAACAAATGAAGAGGCAAGAAGTTTCCTATTTTTACAGTATTCTAAAATGAAAATAATGGAATTCATATATTATTGATATGAACATGCAAGAGATACATCATAATTCACTCATATACAGTCAAATAAATAGTATTTTCTACTAAAATTAATTCATTTTTTTCCTTTTTTCCGTTATTAAGAAATTTTCTATTTATTTTACATAGCAACCACAGATTCCCCCTCCTCCCTCTTCCTGCCTCACAGGTTTCCCCCACCCAAAACTCCCCCCATTTCCACCTCCTCCAAGGCAAAGTCTCCCATGGGGAGTCAACAGAGCCTGGTACATTCAGTTGAGGCAGGTCCAAGCTCCTCCCCCCGCACCAAGGCTGCGCAAGGTGTCACACCTTAGGCACTAGACTCCATAAAGCCCACTCATGCATGAGGGACAGATCCAGATCCCCCTGCCTGGGGACCCTCTAAACAGTTCAAGCTAAGCAACTGTCTTGGGTATCCAGAGGACTAGTCCAGGCCCATGGGGGCTCCACAACTATTGGTCCACAGTTCATGTATTTCCACTAGTTTGGCTGGCAGTCTCTGTATATATTTCCATCATGATCTCGATGTCCCTTGCTTATAGAATCCCTTCTCTCTCTCATCTATTGGACTCCTGGAGCTCAGTCTGGTGCCCAGCCGTGGATCTCTACATCTGCTTCCATCACTAACTGGATGAAAGCTCTATGATGACAGTTAGGGTATTCACTAATCTGGTTACTAGAGTAGGCCAGTTCAAGTACCCTCTCGACCATTGCTAGTAGTCTAAGGTAGGGTCATCCTTGTGGATTACTGGGAACTTCCTTACCACTCTGTTTCTCCCTATTCCCATGGTGCCTTCATTTATCATGGTATCTCTTTCACTGCTCTTCCACTCTGTCCCTGCTCTAGCTCGAACCTTCCGTTTCCTTATGATCTCATCCCCTATTCCTTGCCTGCCATTATCTTCCCTAATCCACAGTTTGCTCATGTAGATCTCATCTATTTCCCCTTCTCTGAACTATCTATGTGTCCCTCTTAGGGTCCTCCTTGTTAGCTAGCTTCTCTGGAGCTGGGGGGTTGTAGTCTGGTTATCCTTTGCTTTACATCTAGTATCCACTTATGAGTGAGTACATACCATGTTTGTCCTTCTGAGTCTGGGTTACCTCACTCAGGATGATATTTTCTAGTTCCATCCATTTGCCTGCATATTTCATGATATCATTGTTTTTCTCTGCTGAGTAGTACTCCACTGTGTGTGTGTGTGTATATATATATATACATATATATATATATTATATTATATATATATAATATTTTCTTTATCCATTCTTCAGTTGAGGGGCACCTACGTTGTTTCCAGGTTCTGGTTGTTATGAATAATGATGCTATGAACATAGATGAGCATGTATCCTTGTGGTATAATTGAGCATTCCTTGGGTGTATGCCCAAGAGTGGTATAGTTGGGTCTTGAGGAAGATTGAATCCCAATTTTCTGAAAAACTGCCATACTGATTTTCAAAGTGGCTGCACAAGTTTGCACTCCAAAACAGTGGAGGAGTGTTGTCCTTGATCTAAATCCTTTCCAACATAAGCTGTTATCAGTGTTTTTTATCTCAGCCATTCTGTCAGGTATAAGATGGTATCTCAGAGTCATTTAAGTTTGCATTTCCCTGATGACTAAGAATGTTGAGCAATTCCGTAAATGTCTTTCAACCACTTGAGATTCTTCTATTGAGAATTCTCTCTTAAGCTGTGTAGTTAAATTTTTAATTGGATTGTTCATTATTTTGATGTCAAGTTTCTTTAATTCTTTATATATTTTGGAGAGCAGCCATCTGTCAGATGTGGGGTTAGTGAAGATCTTTTTCCATTCTGTAGGCTGTCATTTTGTCTTATTGACCACATCCTTTGCCTTACAGAAACTTCTCAGTTTCAGGAGTTTCCAATTATTAATTGTTGCTCTTAGTGTCTGTGCTACTGTGTTATATTTAGGAAGTGGTCTCCTGTGCCAATGTGTTCAAGACTACTTCATACTTTCACTTCTATCAGGTTCAATGTAACTGGATTTATGTTGAGGTCTTTGGTCATTTTGGACTTGAGTTTTGTGCATGGAGATAAATATGAATCTATTTGCAATTTTCTACATGCTAACTTCCAATTATGCCAGCACCTTTTGTTGAAGATGCTTTCTTTTTCCAATTTTACATTTTTTTGCTTCTTTGTCAAAAATCAGGTATTCATAGGTGTGTGGATTAATTTCAGCATCTTCAATTCGATTCCATTGGTCCAAATGTCAGTTTTTATGCCAATGTAAAGCTGCTTTTATTACTATAGCTCTATAGTAGAGCTTGAGGTCAGGGATGGTAATGCCTTCAGAGATTGTTTTATTGTACAGGATTGTTATAGCTATCCTAGGTTTTTGTTTTTCCAAATGAAGTTGAGTATTGTTCTTTCAAGATCTGTGAAGAATTGTGTTGAGATTTTTATGGGAATTATATTGAATCTGTAGATTGTTTTTGTAAGATTGCCATTTTTACTATGTTAATCCTACATATCCATGAGTATGGGAGATCTTTCCATTTTCTGATATCTTCTTCAATTTTTTTCTTCAGAGACTTAAATTTCTTATCATATAGGTCTTTCACTTGCTTAGTTAGAGTTACCCCAAGGTATTTTACATTATTTGTGGCTATTGTAAAGGGTGATAGTCTCTGATTTCTTTCTCAGCCCATTTATCATTTGTATATAGGAGGGCTACTGATTTTTTTTAGTTAATCTTGTATTCAGCCACATTACTGAAGGTGTTCATCAGCTGTAGGAGTTCCCTGGTAGAATTTTGGGGTTTACTCATGTATACTATCATAACGTCTTCAAGTAGCGAAAGTTTGACTTCTTCCTTTCCTTTTTGTAACTCCTTCATCTCCTTTTGTTGTCTTAATTGCTCTAGCTTGGACTTCAAGCAGTATATCGAATAGAGATGGGGAGAGTGGACAGTCTTGTATTGTTCCTGATTTTAGTGGAATCACTTTGAGTTTATCTCCACTTAATTTGATGTTGAATGTTGGCTTACTGTAAATTGCCTTTATTATGTTTAAGTATGTTTCTTTTATTCCTGATCTTTCCAAGACCTTTATCATGAAGGAGTGATGGATTTTGTCAAAGGCTTTTTCAGCATCTAATGAGATGATCATGGAGTTTTTTTCTCTTTCAGTGTGTTTATATGGTGTATTACTTTGACAGATTTTCCTATGTTGTATCATCTTTGCATCTCTTGAAGCTTCTTGGTCATGGTAGATAGATTCTTTGATGTGTTCCTGGATTCAGTTAGCCAGTATTTTCTTGAGTATTTTTGCATCAATGTTCATGGGGGATATTGGTCTGTAATTCTCTTTCTTTGTTACATCTTTGTGTGGTTTGGGTATCAGGGCAACTGTAGCCTCATAAAAAGAGTTTGGTAATGATGCTTCTGTTTCTATTATGTGGAACCATTTCAGGAGTATTGGTATTAGCTCTTCTTGGAAAATCTGGTAGAATTCTGCATTGAAACCATCTCATCCTGGGTTTTTTGTTTTTGTTTGTTTTTTTTTTTTTCGGTTGGGAGACTTTTAATGACTTTCTATTTCCTTAGGGGTTATAGGTCTATTAAAGTTGTATACTGGTTTTGATTTAATTTTGGTACATGGTACCTATCCAGAAAACCGTCCATTTCTTATACATTTTCCAATTTTGTGGAGTATAAGTTTTTGAAGTATGATCTGATAATTCTCTGGATTTCCTTGTTGTCTGTTGTTATGTCCCCCTTTTAATTTATGATTTTGTTAATTTGGATGTTCTCCCTCTGCCTTTTGGTTAGTTTGGATAAGGGCTTGTCTATCTTGTTGATTTTCTCAAAGAACCAACTCTTTCTTTCATTGATTCTTTGTATTGATCTCTGTTTCTATTTTATTGATTTCAGCAGTCAATTTGATTATTTCTTGGCATATAATCTTCCTGGGTGAGTGTGCTTCTTTTTGTTCTAGAGCTTTTAGGTGTGTGTTAAGTTGTCAGTGTGAGATTTCTTTATATGAGCATTTAGTGCTATGAATTTCCTTTTAGCACTGCTTTCATAGTGTTCCATAAGTTTGGGTATGTTGTGCATTCATTTTCATTGAATTCTAGGAGTCTTTAATTTCTTTCTTTATTTCTTCCTTGACCAATTGGTGATTCATTTGTGCATTATTCAGTTTCCATGAGATTGTAAGCTTTCTATAACTTGTGTTGTTGTTGAAATCTAACTTTAAGCCATGGTGGTCCAATAAAATATAGGAGGTTATTTCAATTTTTTGTATCTGTTGAGATTTGCTTTGTGACCAAGTATGTAGTCAGTTTTAGAGAAGGTTCCATATGGTACTGAGAAGGTATATTCTTTTGTATTAAAGTGAATGTTCTGTAGATACCTATTAAGTCCACTTGAGTCATAACATCTGTTACATCCCTTATTTCTCTGTTAAGTTTCTGTCTGGAAGATCTGTCCATTGGTGAGAGTGGGATGTTGAAATCTCCCACTACGAGTGTGTGGGGTTTGATGTGTGACTTAAGCTTTAGTGATTTTTTTTTATATAAGCGCATGCCCTTGTATTTGGGGCATAAATGTTCAGAATTGAGATTTCATCTTGATGCATCTTTCCTGTGATGAATATGTAATGTCCTTCCTGATCTCTTTCTATTGATTTTAGTTTGAAGTCTATTTTGTTAGATATTAAGATAGCTACAGCAGCTTGCTTCTTAAGTCCATTTCATTGGAAAGTCTTTTCCCAACCTTTTACTCTGAAGTAGGTCTGTCTTTGAATTTAAGGTGTGTTTCTTGCACGCAGCAGAAGGATGGATCCTGTTTTCATATCCATTCTGCTAGCCTGTGTCTTTTTATAGGTGAATTGAGTCCATTGGTATTAAGGGATATTAATGACCAGTGATTGTTAATTCCTGTTTTCTTTTGCTGGTAGTGTGTGTGTGTTTTCCTTCTTTGGGATTTGCTGCTGTGGGGTTATCTATTGCCTGTTTTTATGGGTGCATCTAAATTCCTTAGGTTAGATTTTTTTTCTTCTAGTGCTTTCTGTAGGGGAACACTACTCCATTGTTGGTGGAAATGCAAACTGGTACAGCCACTTTGGAAATCAGTATGGCGGTTTCTCAGAAAACTGGAAATCAATCTTCCTCAAGACCCAAATGTACCACTCTTGGGCATATACCCAAGGAATGCTCAATCATACCACAAGGACACATCATAACAGCATTATTCATAATAGCCAGAACCTGGAAACAACCTAGATGCCCCACAACTGAAGAATGGATTTTAAAAATGTGGTTCATATACACAATGGAATACTACTCAGCAGAGAAAAACAATTACATCATGAAATTGCAAGCAGGTGGATGGAACTAGAAAATATCATCCTGAGTGAGGTAACCCAGACTCAGAAGGACAAACATGGCATGTACTCACGCATATGTGGAAACTGGATATAAAGCAAAAGATAATCAGGCAACAACCCACAACTCCAGAGAAGCTAACAGAAAAGACCCAGTGAGGGATTCATAGACCACCCTGGGATGGGGAAATAGAGGAGCCCTCCATGAGTAAACTGGGGATGAGGTGAAGGTAATGGAGGGTAGGGGATAGGGGATGAGAGCATTAGAGAATGGGATGGTTGAGCTGGAACAGGGAGGGATGGGGAAAGCAATGAAAGAGATACCATGATAGAGAGAGAGATCTTGTAGATAGAAAGAAACCAGGTGGTAGGGAAGTTGCCAGGAATCCCCAAGGATGATCCCAGCCTGGACTACTAGCAATAGTAGAGAGGGTGCCTGAACTGAACTGGCTTGCCCCAGAGATCAGACCAGTGAATACCCTAATTGTCATCACAGAGCTTTTCTCCAATGACTGATGGAGATAGATACAGAGATCCACAGCCAATCACCAGGCAGAGCTCCAAGAGTCCAGTCAAAGAGAGAAAAGAGGATTTTTTTGAGCAAGTGTATCAGGATCGTGATGGAAAAGCATGCAATGATGACCAAACCAAACTAGAGGGAACTCATGAAAGTTGGATCAATGGCTGTGGAGCCTACATGGGACTGGACTAGGCCCTCTGCATGGCAAGATAGTTGTATAGCTTGATCTGCTTGGGGTGTCCCCTGGCAGTAGGATCAAAATCCATCCCTGGTGCATGAGTGGGCTTTTTGGAGCCCACTACCTATGACAGGACACCTCATGCAGGCTTGAGGCAGGGGGAAGAGCTTGTACTTGCCTCTACTGGATGTACCTCCCCATGGGAGGCCTTGCTTTCTTGTGGGTGGGATGGGGGGGTGAAAGGGGAAGGCTTGGGGGGCGGGATGAGGGAAGAGTGGGATCTTTGATTGGTGTGTAAAATGAATGAAAAAATTTTCTTAATAAACAAAGGGAAAAATACAATGAGAGTTGACATGAAGACAGACAACAGGGGATATCAGTGGAAAGACAATGTAGATGGAGTTTAATATTCTGCACAGATATTAAGCACTTCTTATCAAAATCCTGATGGCACTATTTTAGGAAGTGGCGATATTAACCCTGAATGATAGAAAACATGAAGGAACTACAAAATGCTCCAAAATTCTAAGAGCAGAAAAAACCAAGTGGCACTGTTTGATCTAACTAAACATTATATTAAAATTATAATAATGAAAACATTAAATATTGGCATGAAAACATGATCAGTGATATGAATGGGAGAGGAACAACATCACTCACATGCAAAGTCAGATAAAATTATATTTGCCTCTGAGTATTAATTCTAACACAGAGTTCCTAATATATACATTAGTAAAATTCTGATATTATTCTCACTGGAATTCGCTAAAAATATTTTAAATGAAATAGAATGTGGCAAAATCAATTCCATGTCTTGTTTCTACTGCCACTTTGAGCCTTTGCCCATCCCTTCACCCCTCCTTAATCCCTCTGACATTCTAGGATCCTTTGCTACTGTCTCCTCTCTCTTCACTGTCCAAAATTCATTGTTATGATTCACAGGTGAGCAGGACTGACTGACTGTCTATGAGAGACTGCATAGGAGAAAAAGATTATTCAGAAAGCACCTAAAATTTTTCACAGACTGCAAACGAAAGATGCTATCACCTGCCAAAAGGGTAAACATGAAGGAGTGAGAAAACATTACACACACCAAAAAAAAAAGTCTTTTTCTCTAAGAATTTCATTTTCCTCTGTGAGATGTGAGACTCATTCATACACAGCTCACACATGTGCACAGTAATTTTCCCAGGAACCCTGAGAAGCAAGGGAGACTGCAAGAAAACTATTCTCACCCTGAGAATCCAGACTGCTGCACTTCTCCAACAGGAGATCTATGCAAAAATCCCTGTGAGCAGGGTCTGGGCATTCCCACTCCACCTGCAAGAAGTCCACAGTCACAGCACTGAATGTCAGCCCTGAAATGAAAAACAAAAAGAAATACTCTGGCCACTTTCCCATAGGCAAAGTGCTTTTCTTAAACCGAGGAGACATTTTTCTGGTGTAGGTGAGTGATCATAATTATTCAAAAATTGCTTTCTAGTATTATTTTAATCTATAGTGAGTTTTCTAATTATGAAATAGTGTTGCCTGATCAGACTCTCACAGCATGCATTCTGCACTGGCCTGGACCTAAGGTGTAACATAAGAACTCAGCATGTGATGACACATTGCTGAATGCTGTATTTACATACTAGACTACACACATTTCAGGTGGAAAAATTAATGGGTAGTAAAAAGTTTGCCTACTAAATGCTGATATTTATGGTCATAACTGGAGCACTTGATAAATTATATTTTTGATTCAATAAAATATTCAGTGTTTCTTCGTGTGATTTTTATCTACAAAGCTTTCTGGGGATGCCTAGTCCCCAAGGGCAAAGGTCACACAAGCGGTAAAACAGGGGCATTAAAAAGCATGGATGAATTTAAATTCCGGGACCTTTGGAATTACCACAATAGCAACAGGAACCCTGTTTGCAAACAATGGATAATGCAAATTCTCTACCAGATTATTTTGTGAATAGTTTTATGACTGAATATTCTGGTAACCACAACCATAAAATGAACGTTTTTTTTTAAAAAAAAAAAAAAGTAAGACTCAATACATAGGATCTCAAACTTACTGGAAATGGAAAGATATCCACAAGAGAATTTGAAAAGTTGAGTCTTACAAATAGCCTCGGGGACCTAGTTCCCTTCCAGTCTGTTTCCCAGCCCCACAGCTCCTCTGACCTGGGAGATTCCAGGGCCACTGCACTGCTGACTGGTGACTTTCCCAGGCCGCCCCACAATAACTGTACTGTGGCTCCAGGAAGTTTTCAGGTCCCCAAATACCCTGCCGGGTCGTCCTCATCAAGTTCTGGACCATGCGTCTCCTAAAGTGCAACACGAAATGGTGGAATTTCCTGTCCCTTCAGCCTGGTTCCTTGGAGCCTCTCCTCGTGGCCCTGTCCAATACACCCGGCCTAGGATGTTTCCTCTAAAACTGCCTACCAAAAGTTCTTTTCCTTTTTTACTTTTCTAAGTCCACCCCCTATCCAAAAGCCAGTGACGGTGAAGGTCACAAGCCTTAAGAGGGAATCTACTACTGACATTTTGCTACATGTACAAATATTCAAAAATATTTACTGGTTCTGTTCACATCATAGTCTGGTGTTGCTTTCAGCCTGGGTTTAAAAAACTGTTTTCAATGGACCACAGTTACTACAGAGATTCGCAGTTCATCAAATACTGAGAACAACTGACCACTTACTGCACAGGCTAATATGGGAATTCCATCTTCTCACATCTAAATTGCAGAGAATATTACAGAAGAGGAGGTAAAAGATTTTAGGAGCTGGAGGATGGGGAGGTGACATGTGAAAAATTCTCCTGCCATATGACATGCCAGTTGGAATTATAGACACATCACGGTCTGGCTATCTGGCCCAAACCTGCCCAAATCATACATAAAATATGAGTAGGACAATTGGGAAGAAAACATGTCTACCTCTGGATGGGACATAGGATGACAAGGGGGTAATAATGAGTGAATAAACCTATGAAATCATTAAATATCAATATTTATTAATTATAAAAATTGAACAAAATTTATACAAATAGAAAAAAAGTGGAGATATAAATGTCTATTTGGAGATAGAAATTTTGTTTTTATCATCTATATAACCAACTGATTAGACAATTTATACTGTCTGTTATTGCTTCTATTTATTTAATTAAAACTGAACAGTAAACAACAAAAACAAAGTCAAAAAAACACAAGAAAAAGCTAACTAAGTACAAGAGAGACATGTAAATACAAACTTGAATTCACTGAAGGAATGGAGGATGACACTGAAAGATGGGGAAATGTGCATGCACATGGAACACAAACCATTATTGTGAAAATAAGAGTGTTAAAGGATTTATACGATTAACTCAAAACCCACGACAATGCACCGGTACAGTAAAGAGTCTCCTACAAATTTACATGGAAGCACAAGGACCCTAAGAGTGCAGAGCAACCCCAGACACAGAGCAAAGCTTGAGTCATCCCAGCTGTGATTTCAGAAGACACTGCAGACCCACGGGAACAACAGCACCATGGCAGCGGCAGAAGAGCAGACACCTAAAGCAGTAAGAGCAGCAGATCCAGAACCAATCCAACCTGCTGTGACGAAACGAATTTCTCCAAAACGCCAAAAACTTATGTTATGGAATGGGCAACCTCATCAACCAGTGTTGTAGGAAAAAGTAAATACCAACATATAAAACTAGGTCCAAAGGAATGAATTGGAGAAACCGGACTGCATGCAAATGAAAAATTGAATAGAAATGGTAATACGTGAAAGTGTGAAGAAACAGCCTACAGAATGAATAATTTTATTAGCAAACTTCCATAGGACAATACATAAATACCCATACTTTACCAAGAAGTTAAAATGGGAAAAAAAACACAAAGCAAATAAATGATAATGCAATCAATAAATAAGCCCAAAAAAATCATGCTCAAAAGAGTTGAAGCAGTCAAAATACATTTTACATTCTCCACACTTTTTGTCAGGGAGAAAATGCTCATCTAATATACACTGAGATCTTTTCTCTGTCCAATCAGTGTCTACACTCAAGGCTCTAAACAACAGCAAACACTAGAGACAATGCAGGAGGAAGAATACAGAGACACAGTGTCAGTGGGAATCCAACTTTCTGCAGCCACTGGGCAAGTTAGTGTGCAGCTTCTTGAACAACCAAACAAGCAAAGAGAAAACCTAAAGAAGATGATACTCAAGGTTATAAAGGAATGAAATATACTGCAAATATAAACAGTATAAGAAGGAACTCAGAAAGAGGAAAAGAAACATAATAGAGAAAAATTAACAAAATAGTATGCTTACATTTTCCTTCAGTAAATTCTTGAAGTGTATATGGGTAATATTCCCCAAACTAAACATGAAAATAGGATACAGATTCAAAAGAAAAAGAGAAAACATCCTTAAACCAAATTATATATTTTCTATAAAAGTATTTACTTCAAATGTAAGGATACAAAGTGCTAAGAAGGGATGATTTTTTAAAAAGATTTTCTGTGAAGAGGGTAGATCATAATTATGGTAGGTAAGAGGAAAAGCCAAATCTATCAATATACAAAGCAAAGACTATTAGCAAATGATCGAACACCCATTTCCAGAAAGTTATGTGCTCAACATGAATTCACCTCATAAAACAGTTTCCAAATACATGAAGCAATCAATGACAGAATGGTAGGAAGCAAAGAGACAACAATGCAGGAAGCTTCAATGTCCACCATTGAGAAAGAGGACCATGGAGAGCACTGAAAACCATTAATGCCTAGCAGCACTCCAGGGAATCATTTACACAACAGCAGAAAACTCCCAGTCTTCTCAAAGTTCAATCAGCATGCTCCAGTGTGGCTATGTCTTAAAATAGAACAAGTCTTCAAACCTAGTAACAATCAATGTTTACTTTGAATGCTGACATCAACAGTAAATAGAAAAGAGAAGAATACAAAAAGACATGTGAATACTGACTCATTGATAACATGTTCTCATTAAAACATGTGAAGAAATATAAAAGGATGTTTGTGTTCTGTAAAGATTCTAAGTAATTTGTAGGAAGATCTTACAGACATTTTTAATATAAAAGGAGAAAATATTCCTAAAATTTATAAAATTGTGAAAAACCACAAAGACTTCAAAAGTTCTGAGAGAAGGATCAAACCTAGAGGTAATTCCAAAATACATAAAAATTGTAGCAACACAAACTGTGGTGTGTTGAAGACAGACATATCAAAGGGAAAACAGTGTAGATGGAGTTTAAGAGTCAGCAGAAATAGAAATACATCTTATCAAAATCCCATTGGCATCGTTTTAGGAAATAGAGAAATTAAGCCTATAAGACACAGAACCTGAAGAAACTACAAGATCTTCCAAAAACTATGTGCAGGACAACCAAGAGGCTTCAATGATTCTAACTAAATACCAAATTAAAATTATAGTAGTGAAACCACTTAATATTGGTATAAAAAAACACAACCAGCAACATGAATGCAAGAGGGACATCACTCACATGCAAAAACAAATAACATTATATTTGTCTCTGAGCATTAATTCTTATGTACAGAGTCTTCAAACACCTACAATAGGACAATCCTGAGATTATTCTCTGTAGATTTCTCTAGAATCATTTCTAATGAAATAGAATGTGGGAAAACCAACTTCATGTCTTCTTTCTACTGTCACTTGAACCCTTCCCCATGTCTTCACCCCTTCCTTAGACCCTCTAACATACCGGGATCCTTTGCTACTGTCTCCTCTCTCTTCTGCATCCAGGGCTCTTTGTTCTGATTCACAAGTGAGCAGGACTGACTGACCTTGTGAGGCTGCATAGGAGAAAGAGATTCTTCAGAAAGCACCTGGAACTTTGCAAGGAGCAAAAACAAAAGATACTAACATCTGCCAAAAAGATAAACATGAAGAAGAGAGAAAATATCAAGAAAAATGTCTTTCCCTGAGGATTTCCCTTTATTCCCTGAGATGTGAGACTCACTCACACTCAGCTCACACACATGCACAGTAGTTTTCCCAGGAACCCTGAGCCAGAGCAAGGGAGACTTCAAGAAAACTATTCTCACCCTGAGAATCCAGACTACTGTAGATCTCCAACAGGAGATCTATGCAAAGAACCCTGGGAGGAGGTCAAAATGGGCTCTGGAGACTGTTAATTTTTATCAGAACATATTTTATTTGATGCAGTAGCAGAATTTTTCCCATGAGCCTGTAGGTATCTGTAAGATAGCTGGAATGAATTTACATCATAGCAAAAGGGGTTGAAAATCCATAGAAATGTAAGGAGTCTTAAGAACTATTTGTAGTCAATGTTGTATCACTTTATCAAAGCTGCATTAATCAATATTAAAATTTTGAACCTCTGGAGTTATATCTGAAAACTGTCTGTCTTGTACCATGAAGTCTGTGAATGAGGTAGAGCTGTCTATAATTTTAGTAGAAAACTTATTAATGAACTGTCAGTAATCTTGAGGTTGGGGCTGTCAAACTGATAAACCCTAGTCATCAAACATCATCAGATCTGAGAAGGATAAATGTAAGAAGCTTTCCAGCTACCTAGGCAGCAATTCCAAGTCTCTCTGTGGTTGCTGGGGTGGGGTGGGCAGAAGACCCAAAGGAAGCATTTGTTCAGCTGATAGGCCCAGGAGATCCAACAGATTTTTTTCTTTGTTGAGTAGGATTTGGGGGAGGTCATCCTACCTATCTTGGTAGAGAGGACAAGATCCCTATTGCTCCTCTTTATTCACAGTCTAGACAGAATCTCAGTATTTTGCTGTATGATTGGCCTTGCCATAAGCTTCCTGGTGATGATATAGGATGCTGCTTCCAGGAGCTGACATGTCTCTTTACCATAAAAAGCTCTTATATTAAATGCCATATTCTCAGATCTCTACAGGTGTTTGAGGATTGAGGGAACAAAATCTGTTAGATGTATTTATAACTTTGAGAGAATATATATGATTCAAATCTGATATATGGGTTTCCCAGTTAGTTACAGCTTAATGAAGTTAGCAAGGTTGGGGCAGAGGTTGATCTTTGAGCACAGCCAGATTATAATCCTGAATGACTTATATAGAGATAATAATTCCCTAAGGTCATACAATATCTCCCTGGTTCTGCATAAAGAAAGTCAAGTGACTTATCTTATTACAGAACTATTTTAATTAATAAATATCAGTGGGCATTAGATAGCCAATTGGTCCTCTATGCCAGGCATTTTCATTCCTAACCTACCCCTCCAGCCTGTCCTGGGAACAGGGAGCACAGGACAAAGTATTCTCCATAGCTGCTTCAAGCTGAACTGGGGCACATGTGTTCAGGACCCAGGCAATGGGGTATTTATCAGAAGCATACGGTTGTTTAACCTGGCTGTAGAGGCAGGGGACAGTTATGTGTGGCTGTGGTCACATCACATAGACAAGAGTCTCTGTTGGCATCCATGGCTAGGAAGGCGCTGCAGGTTTCATAACTGCTGCTTAAATGTTTTGCCAACCTCCTGGACTAGAGACAAGAATTAAAATTTATGAATTTACTTGGAGACTTCAGGCCTGTAGTTTTGGTAATTGGAGAGCAGGAGAGAAAAAAAAAATACCATCTTCAGGAATAGACATGTGAGAAAGACTCCTGAACTGGGGCAGGAATGGGACATCTGAAAGGCAGCAGTAGACTCCTAACTATAGGTTTAAAATCCTGAGGTTATGACCCAAATAGTTTCAGAATTGGATTAGTTTTAAAATCTGAAATTTAAAATTTTAATCATTATTGCTGCTACTCTGTCTTGGCATAGGAGCGTCCTGTCCCCACCCACTCGAGTAGCTGGGGGGGGGGGGACGCCAGACATCAACTGAAATTCCCTCTGCCCAGATGGCTGGAGCCTGAGAGGTAGGCAGCTAGGGAACCTTCTCCTCAGCCCATGAAACAATGGTGAAATAATGCGTGGCAGGATTCCCTAACCCCACCCACACTTCCCTTAGTAAAGATGGTGCTGAGGTCATATGACCTGCCTGTTTTGATCTTAGCCAAGATGGCAGCTAGACCACATGATTGTACTTAGCCAAGATGGCACCTGCCTGACCATGTGACTGACCTTATTTAAGATGGCACCTAATCACATGGCTGCCCTTATCAAATATGGTACTTGACCTTTTTTTTTCCAAAACGAACTGGGCAGATATAGAACAGATAAACTGAAGCATTTCAAAGTCAATCAGAAAGAAATATAGATGGCCAAATCAATCATACTTTTCCATTTGCACATAGGAAATAGACTTTGTGAAAGAAAGACAGAGAAGTAGCAGTGCATCCTGGCAGGAGAATGGGCCGTGGCATGGTGTGGGCAGTTGCAGAGGAACAAACCCAAGCTATGGGTTGGCAGCAGGGGTGAGGTCAGGGGTCTACGACTCCACCTGACTTGACCCAACAGTATGAATGGCAGCAGCTGGCAGGAATACAATCAAATAAACAGATATTTTTGTGGCTAGTCTGCAGGCTGCCAGAGGAGCAATTTTACATGTTGCAGAAAGGAACCAAGGGATAGGTGACGACATCATTGGTTAGCAGAGGCTAGAGGAGCATGAGGGGGTCCGCGTCAGGAAGGGGGTTGGGAGGGTAGGTGCATTTTTCCACTACGACGAGGTATAACAGCACAAGGTAACTAAAGAACTGTCATCACAGAGGCTATGGGCTGTGGAATTCAGAAGGCAAAGGCCGTCTCCATATGCCATTGCATGGGGCAGGAGCTGAGTGCTATGAGCCCGACAGTCAGTAAGTGACCTCCAGCATCCCAGAAACTCAGTGAGAATGAATGACTCAGGATAGCTAACAGTCCAATGGCTATGGACCGTGGAGGGCATAGGACCAAGGGGCTTAGAGCGGGAAAGAGACGTGGTCAGCACCACAATCAAGAGAGACGAGCGAATCCTCAGTTGTGGAAAAATGGCCAAAACGGAAGGGAAGAATCGTACTGATCTGATAGGGTGACGAATTTCCGGCAGTCCTCCAGACAGAAAATACATGGGTGGTACAGGGTCCCAGAAGCTCTTCTAGACTGTCAGCAGGCAGGAGAAAGCAGTGGGATTGCCTGGCAACACTGGGCACCAATGTTATGATTTATTTTGTGCCCCCCACCCCTCCTGAGGATATCTCATGCATGCAGGGAACCGCGCTGGGCAGATGTAGGGCATGGCGGCAGTACACAACCCAGACGATGCAGCCTCGTGGAGAGTTTTAGTAGAGAGATAAAGTAGCAGAAAGACCGAAAGGGGGGGGGGGGAGAGAGAGAGAGAGAGGGAGGGAGGGAGGGAGGGAGGGAGTCAAGTGGTACACACCTCGTGGGAAGGAGGGAGAGAAGAGGAAAGAGGAGAGATGGCCGGAGTTTTTCCTCAAAAAGAGATTTTCACATCAGGACACAGGGTGACACCAAGGGGCGAGATCAGGAAATTAACATTCCAGATACACCAGCCCCTGCACCATCTGGCACCAGCTCCAAGGATGCCAACCCCCGACCGAGGACGTCAACTGAGATGGATGCACCCCCACCTCCAGAGAAATGACAGATATGATTGCTCCGACAATACTGAAGAACACATCCCTCAGTTCACTGCTGGTACCACCTCTCCAGGCTCAGGCAGCACCTGTCCAGCTGAAAGACCCCCTGAGGAGATCTTCCCTCAGGAGAGACCCCAACCCCAGGGAACACGCCGAAACCACGGATCAGATGCAAACAGCAAGAGGGTTTATTACACAGGTACCTGGGCGACAAAGTCTCTCAGAAGACTTGCGCGCCCTCCTAGGGTAAGGGGGACTTTTTATAGGTTTTCAGGTGCAGAAGCGCGGTTACAGAAGCGAGAGGCATAGTTCCAGGGTTCCCATTGGTGGATTCAATTGAGGTCAGGGTGAACTCTTAAACTTCTCGGGAATTTGATGTGTGTGTCTGACTTGGCCTTGCGGGTGTTTTCCCAGCCCAACTGTTTATTCCCCAAGGTCGGGTAGCTAACCACAGATGTCTTATTTTGACTCAACGGTTTTTCTCCCAAGGCTGGGTGGCTGACCACAGCTCTCTTTCCCAAGGCCAGGTGGCCAGCCACAGTCATGAACTCCCTGTTTTCCCTGCCTTGCAGAATGGCGTTTCTTAGGCTGAGTCAAAGCTTGCTATAAGTGGGGTCTTTCACAGCAACAGGAACCTGCCTTTGCAAGATGTCCTAATGAAGGACCTGCTCTCATGTCTCGCTTATTCATGATAACAATCTTTTTTTTCCACTTAGTAACCTGCTCTCTCAGCACATTCAGAACAGATGCCAGAGATTTTCATGGTGACACAACTCACTGAAGGAACCTGTGATCTCCACAGTGACATCTGACTGGATGCCTCTTCATTCATGTCTCCCCCCACTTTACCCCTTTCCAGTTTGAAGTAGCCTTAAGAGTTCAGAGCCCTTGTTCCCCGACTTGCTCTCACAACTCACTTCTTTTTATAATGATGAAAATGGAGAAATATTAATATTCTGACCCTGTCCTTGACGCCACCCTGTGTCCTGACATAAAAGTCTCTTTTTAAGGAAAAACTCCACCCATTTCTCTCTTCTCTCTCTTCCACTTCCTTCCCACAAGGCACGAACTCTCAAACTCCTCTCTCCCTTCCTCTCTCTCCCTCTTCTTTATGTCTTTTCCTATTTTTCTGTTTATCCCTCCTTATAATAAACTATTTCCACATAGATGCAGCCTCCATGTTGTGAATGTCCACCCGCCGCCCCACCGCCGTGTTGCATGGAGTGGGTCACCCAGCTGCTGCATTTGGCCAGCATGGTTCCCTGCACATTCCGGATACCCTCGGGGGCCCCCCTCATCATAATAATAAATGATAACCCCGGCTTCATAGAATTTCAGTCTTAGCGACAACAGAAAGATATCCATCCACAACAGAATTTTGAAAGCTGTGTCCTTCTGAGCAGCCTCAGCGACCTGGTCCGTTCCCTCCTATTTCCCAGCGCTGAATCTCCTCAGCGCCGCAAGGCTGCATTTCCCACCGCTGCATTTCCCACCACTGCACTACTGCCTGGTGACCTTCCCAGGCCTTCTTCATGGCTCCTGTGGCTCCTGGGAGTTTTCTGGTCCCAGAATACCTGGCTGGGTTTTCTTCACCCAGTTCTGGACCATGGGTCTCCCTGTGTCCAATGGGAAATGGTGGTATTTTCTGTCCTTTCAGCCTGGTTCCTGGAGCAGCTTGTCCTGGCCCTGCCCAATACACCCCTACTTCCGGTTACATGTTCCTCTCAAAGGGCTCTTTTTCTTCTTTAGTTTTCCAAGTCTATCCCTCTGTTTTTCCCTCAAACTCCAGTGATCAGGCAGCTGTCCCTGCCCCATTGGAGACGTCTCCCTCCCACTCCATCTCAGGCTGCCTTCCATACAGCTCCAGCTGTCAGGCTGCCCTGGACCCGCTCTGCACAGCCTCCCCACATGCTTGCTGCCCACTAGGCGAGAACTGGATATAAGAAGATGATGCACCCCACGACCTGACCCCCACCCTGAGTTTTGACCCCTTCAAATACAAGTTATCCTTCCTAACTTCTCGGCTTGGTATACCAACCTCCTGGGTTAAGAAAATACAGCAAAAAACAACCAACACCCTAAATTCTGATGCCCAGGTACCATTCTCAAAACAAATTAAAACTAAGATAAAATGTTCTTGGCTCAAAGCACAAACCATATTTGTATGACCTAACGAGTGTTCGTTAAATGATATGTGATATATAAAACTCAAAAACCGGAGTCATGTTCAAGATGGCCAAAATACATAAAGCATATGAATCAAGTGAAAGATAAGAACAAAATGATTTGTTGGCCAGAAAACACTAGCAATACCTGAAGAAAATGTAGGATATAAAAATGAATTCAATAAATAGAAACACCGAAAAAAAACCCAAGCTGAAATGAAACAAGAAATGAAAAATGCAGTAAACCTAATAATAACTGAATGAGATCAGATAGGAGACAGAACATCAGACTTGAAGACAAATAGGGGAGCTGGATAGCTCAGTCAAAGAAAATAATAAAATGCTCCATGTAAGTAGCACTAGTTAAAGGTAAAAGTGAAGTTCCAGCTGCAGGTTCTACTCTTCTATGAAATAGTCTAAATATTTTTGAGACAGTAACTCACTCTGGAGAGCTTTACTGGAAAGCTGTGTAATGATTACCATCACTATGCAAATGAAGTGACACTAAAAAGCCATCTTTATCCTTCCCTCACAGAACTCCACTATTATCAGTCAAATATCTGGAATTACACTATCAGCAATATTGACTTGGGAGAAGACATTTCAGGAAGTCAGAATTTTTAAAGGAAATTGGTGTCTCGGGTCAGTCAGCCCATTAACAGACCAGTGCCGATCATTCAGCACTGACCTGCTCTCACCACTAGATGGTGAACTTTTCATTTTGCTAACTCAGAAACAAGTTTGACTTCTGGGAGGCATGCTAAAGGTGCTTTTATATAAAGCGCAGAAAATTCAATTTGAGAACTCAGTGGAGAACGCAGACACCTGTGGCTATCCAAGATGCATAAAATAAGCAATGTGTATGGCCACAGCCCTAAACAAGTCAGTTACAACATCTGATCTATGGCTCTGGGGATATTGAGGAAGAGGATGTGAGAAGGAAATAAAAAGGGGCAGAGGGGAAATGGGCATGACATGACATTCTCCAGACTCTACACAGCTGTTGTAATCATAATCCCAGAACAACTGTACTCACCTGCACTGGCCTCACTCAAGACCAGCCCTAGCCACAATTAGTCTAGGAAGGGGACAGGCTCACAGGGCCCCATTATTTACTTCTCAGCTGTGATTATGGATAGAATTTAGGAGAAGGGGAATTACTGTCTTAGATTGTGTCTCCTCTGAGGAGCCCACCAGGCTCCAACACATAACTCCAAATCCACAGTCTCACAGATAGCTCTGGTTAATCTTGGTGGGTCAAAAAACAAAATGAAGAGAAATGAACTTGAGAGAGGAAAAAATTAGTTGGAACTATGGACCAGGATTGTAGGAGTGGGGGGTGAGAGTATGCACTACACGAGGTGTTTTATGTGAAATGGCAAATAATAATTACAATTAAAATAACCACAACAATCAACAATGTAATTTCATTTTTTTTGTCTTTGTCTCATTTTGTATCAGCTAATATTAACATCATAAAGAGTCTGGAAGCCTTGATTCATATTTACATCAAGAGATATTTTAAGTAGCTTCCATATCAGTTATTTTATGAAGGTTGGACAGAATTCTGTGATGACCCAATCTGCTGCTGGGTTGTTGTTGGTGGTGGTTGCTTTTTTTTTAAATGGGGGCACATTAATTGCTGCTTCACTGTTGATCCTGCTTAATTGTCTATTTATTTCATGTTGGTACAATTTGATATGTGGTATGAGTCAAGGTGTACACCCATTCCTTTTAGAGTTTTCAACATATTGCTAATATAGCTATATTATAATATGGGGACATGATTTGTTACAGCAGTGGAATACACAGATTAACAGTCCTCCAATCTCAGAAACAAATCATAAACTAACATATGTTTCTGGGAAAATTATTAAAAGGTATTATAAAGAACAGTCACTGATCATTCAGGTTGTACAAAAACAGGGCACAACAGTTGCTGATCTTTCAAAGTTACCAACAGCCCTACCTTTAAAATGGTTCACTGACAAACCTGTCTGGGTGGAAAAATGGCCTTTGACATCAGAAAAATTACAGGCCTTTGAACAGCTGATACAAGGGCAGCTAAATGCTCAACATATTGGGGAATTGATCAGTCCTTGGAAATCTCCTGTATTTGTTATTAAAAATAAATCTGGAAAATGGAGAATGGTAACAGATCTAAGAATTGTTAATAAGGTGATTCAACCAAATGGCTCTAAAATTCCCTTGCCCTCTCTATTACCTAAAAAAGATGGCCTATTATAGTTATTGATTTATTTTTTTTTTGTTTATTTGTTTTTTTTGTTTTTCGAGACAGGGTTTCTCTGTGTAGCTTTGCGCCTTTCCTGGAACTCACTTGGTAGTCCAGGCTGGCCTTGAACTCACAGAGATCCGCCTGGCTCTGCCTCCCGAGTGCTGGGATTAAAGGCGTGTGTCACCACCGCCCGGCTAGTTATTGATTTAAAAGACTGCTTCTTTACTATACCTCTACAAGAAAAGGATAGGGGAAATTTGTCTTCACAGGACTTACAAAAATTCTCAACCTGTTAAAAGCTATAAATGGAAGCTTCTCCCACAAGGGATGCTAAACAGCCCCATCCTGTGCCAATAATTTGTATGGCAGCCATTGGAAATGATTCATATACAATTTCCTCAATCTATAATTTACCATTATATGGACAACATCTTACTAGCTGATTCAAATGTAGATACTTTAGAGAAAATGTTTAAAGAAGTAAAGAAAAGATTGCCTTGTTGGGGATTACAGATTGCTTCTGAAAAAATACAAAGAAGAGATTCTGCTGGAGACCAACTCCAGCAGAGATCAGGACTTGAGAAGAGTGACTGTAGCAGGCAATATAAAGACATTGCACCAGACAGCAGTTTGAATCTTTTTCTGAGCCTCTAGGAATATTTTATTTGTTCCTGCACTCGGGAGGCATTGTGTTGGAGAGAATATATGTGTATCTCTCTCTTCCCAGAATCACAGAGTTTATTTTTATATCTTACAACAATGATTACATTAGTCTACATTTGCATTTCAAAAAATATCTAATATGTGACTGTTTTCCCAACATGAATCAAAACATCCTTAAAAAGTCATAATCAAAAATTCAATGATCACAGTTTCTGGAGCAAGTAGACAAAGTTTAACGAGGCAGGAGAAGAGAGGCCTTTAATATTTCCTCATGGTCACCATTGCCAGACAATTAGAATCTAAAAGGTTAATTCTTAATTTATAATAAGCAAAACAAAAATTCATATCAAATTATACTATAATCTATTTTAAACCTTTATATAAGTCCTAATTGGTATATCTATATAATTTCTGTAACATTCCTATCTTTCTTATTTTTATAATCTTCTATTGATTAACTCATAATGTGAAATCATATTCTTTTTCTTAATTTTTAGTCTTCAAATTTGCATTTTATATCTATAAAAGCATTAATATCTTCATTACAAAATAAACAGAAAATGTTTCCAAACTCATTTGTGGGTTTTTCTATACTTTCCCGATCTTGGTCTTCATCTCCATCTCCAGGGTCTAGTTAGAAATTCTTGTTCAGCCATTTCATCAATATTAATACTTTCAAATGTGTAGGTTTTATATTACTTTTTTCAATAAATTTATTCATCTTATTTCCTTTCCCAGACCATCTCAGACCATCAATATTTTGAGAGCAAAAGGGAACAAGTCAGTGAATCCAAAAACCACTATACAAATGATTTTGTTTTTAAGTAATAAAGTAATAAAACTAAAGGAGGAAGTGGGGCTGTATCCACTCAACTAGAAACTAGAATGTTGTCATGAAGTTTCTCTAGCCAAAGAACAGTCATAAAATCTCTTTAGCTAAGTTATGAGACCTGGAACTCTGTCATTCAGTCTCCTTAGCCAAACAACAATCATATAGTCTATTTATTTAGCTAAATGGTGAGTGGCCCCACCAAGATTCTATTAATTACTTAGGATATAAAATAGGTTTACAAAAAAAAAATCAACCCCAAAAGGTACAAATTAGGAGAGATCAATTGCAGACTCTTAATGACTTTCAAAAATTGCTAGGAGACATTGCCCATATGCGGCCCACTATTGGAGTAACAAATACAGAACTATAATTTGAATAAAACCTTAAAAGGTGAAAAGAACTTAAGTAACCCAAAAGAATTATCATCTGAAGCTGACAGATAGTTGGCTTTGGTGGAAAAGTGTGGTGATACTTTATTTGTTCATCCCAATTTTTGTATAATATTTAAGGGTCCAGCCTTAAATTTGTACAAATCCAGGGGCCCAAGAGAGACACTACCATCAGCGTGGGAATGAATCCAGTTGCTCAGAGCTCTTTTGCTTAATTCATTCATTCGTCAGTCACCATCATTCAATCCCCAGTTCAACTCTCTCCAATCTCTTCATTCCTTAATTCCCTCAATTCCTGATTTCTCTAAATTCCCTTAGTTCCAATTCTCTTAGTTTCCCTAGTTCCAATTCTCTTAATTCCCTTCAAATCTTAGTTCCCTCCATCCTTAGTTCTCTCCATTCTTCAATCCTTCCATCCCCCCCCCCCCCCCCCCCCCCCCCCCCCCCCCCCCCCCCGCCCCCGGACTGGTCCATATCCTATCCCAAACAGTAACACCTCATGTTTTGTAAACAGCACAAGATTGTAGGGGTCCCCACTAGAGGCTTCCTGTCAATTTTATTTGCAACCCAAAAGGAAAAGGATAAGAGTGGAGTCAGTTAGTAGTTGAAATAAATCAGAAAAGGAATTTGTGTGCTAGAAATATAACCTTACTGTGGTTAGGTAAAAGCATTACGAGTCTATCATAAATGTGTTCAACTGTAAACTTACAGGTGATAAGGTAGGAAAATCTGTAGGTCACTAAAAGTTAAAACTGTCACTTTGGGGCCGGGCGGTGGTGGCGCACGCCTTTAATCCCAGCACTCGGGAGGCAGAGCCAGGTGGATATCTGTGAGTTCGAGGCCAGCCTGGTCTACAGAGCGAGATCCAGGAAAGGCGCAAAGCTACACAGAGAAACCCTGTCTCGAAAAACTAAATAAATAAATAAATAAATAAATAAATAAATAAATAAATAAATAAATAAATAAAGGAATTGCTGGACATATCACTATCCATTATTTCAAGTTGCTCTACAAAGATATAGCATGAAAGATTGCTTGGGCTCCCTGTTCCAGGGTCCTGTGTTTAGGCCCAAATCACATAGTTTCATTGATATGCCATACAGAGAGACTGAAGTGGTTTGGAAGTTGCAGAAAACTAAAAGGAAATGTGTTACAAAATTGTGTATTAGTGACATTCTCCAAACTGTGTTGTATCAGTGAAAAACATAGAACTCACGTTAGATGCTCATGATTCAGTGTCTGAGAAACATTCATTTCTCTACACAAAAGTTTTATGATTTATTAAAAAGAAACCTTCACAAATGATCACAAAAGGCTAATTTTCCCTACACTGTATGGAATGCCTTTTCCAAAGTCCTACATCCCATGCTGTAGCTGTTATTCAAGCTGAATCCTTGCCTGATAATCAGGTCCAGAATTCCCATTTCTAACTGCTCAGCCTGTCCTTATACAAATTCTGTGGTTAGGGCCCACGTTTTACACACAAGAGAACCAGTACATGACTGAAATTCCAAGTCTGAAATAGGGTGTTCACAATCTACTCGGGTATGTTCAGGAATGGTTTCATGCAATTGAGCCTTGCTTAGGAATTTTGGAAGACACAAAAATGTATTTCCCCCTCAGTTGGGGAAAACTTCCTTTAGTTATTTTTCTTTGGGTATTTTCATTTTAAAGGGGCATCATGAAATTCATTAATTTTTAAAAGATAGCACTTTTCTTTTTCTCCTTTTATTAAAAACAGATTGTTTTCTCATACAATATATCTTGATTACAGTTTCTCCCCCAATACTCCTCCCAATAACTCCTCACCTACCCTCCCATCCAGATCAACTCACTTTCTGTCTAAATATTAGAAAAGAACAGGCTTCTGAACGGTAACAAAAAACATAAAGAAAATAAATATAATAAGCTAAAACAAAAACCAACACTTTGAAGCTGGACACAGAAAATCAACAACAACAACAAAAGAGCCTCAAGAGAAGATACAATAGTTAGACCCACTGGTCTTACATTCTAAGAGATTGGAACTTTTGCTGGACCTCACAGCCAAAGTTAATAATGCAAGTTAAGGAAAGACTTAATACTGGCCTGGCATGGTGGTGTACACCTTTAAACCCAGCGCTCTCAAGGTAGAGGCAGGCAAATCTCTTGAGTTTGAGGCCAGCCTGGTATATAGAGGAAGTTCCAGGACAGCCAGGGATACACAGAAAAACCATGCAAAAAAAGACCTAACACTTCTATCCTACTGTGTACTCAGCTTGTTGGTTTAACATGCTTTTATAATAATGTAAAAATAAACTTTATTTTCCTTAGATTGCTAATGCAATCAATTTTTATATCCTAAGCTAATGCACAGCTGTAATCTTACATTATGTTCTTTTCCATGGCCCTAACCCAAATAATGCATGTTATTGAGAGCTGCTGGTAGCAAAAGCCCATGGGAGTATACAGCAGTGACAACTAGAGTTCAGAAGGTCAACCTATCAGAACTAAGGGTTCTGTTAGAGGAAACCATCACAAAAGGCATTATGGAATTACTGCCTTTTGAATGAACTGGCTGTCTCTTGTTGTAAACTTTTTGTGCAATAACAGCTATGAGTCTCCCATTTACCGTGCATTTCCATGGTATGTGTACATGTAATCTCATGATTGCATCTCAATCTTGGGCACAACTTTCCCTATACATTTGGGGTAGTTGGACAACTGTCTGCAGCTGTGTTTATTTTTTCATTAACATAAATCTGGCCAGGGCCATTCTCCAGACAAAAGTATTTCAGCTAAGATATCTTTTTATCCAAGGACAAATGGAGATAAACATTAGCTCATCTCACTTACAGATAAGAGAAAATAACCACTAGCAATTAAATCCTCAACCCCTTACCTTCACTCCGGGTTATTTACACAAACCCTCACTTAAGAGATTTACTGCTCACATTCCTGGGATGATGTTTTAGCCACTTATTAGTTACTGAGTTGAGATAGTTATTTCCCACTGACCAAAGAAGATTTCTTACAAGGGCAGGCAGATGATAGGTACCAAGCTTCGTTTCTTGTGCAAATTAAGTTTTAACTCCTCCCCAGCCAGGCACTATTCCTAGATTTTCTGCTCAGCAATTACTCTGAGCTAAGGTGCTTTTACTTGCCAAATGCTACAAGCTCTGACTCAGGTTGCTTAGCAACCGAGCATATGTCCCCTTCCCTACCAGAAAGCAGCTGCAGCCAGGACGAGTGGCGGGAAAGCGGCACTAGAGACAGTTTTACTTTTCTTGTGACTTATTGACCCATAACATTCTACCTAGCCATTTCTAGATTATAGTTTGAGCACATAAATTACTTTTTAGAATTCTCTAATTGTTCTTAGCCTTTAGCTGACCTGACCAGAGAACTCCCCTATAGCCACTCCCCTTTGGGGGTTGGAATTGGAAGCTGACAATTACTACTTTATGTGCGGATCCTTATCAGCTCTCTCTGCGACCCTGAAAACTTCAAGCCTCTCATTGCTTTGCCAAAGAATTACTGCTGTGTCTATACACTGGTTCCCTCACAGCACTAGGGGAATTGATTTAGAAGAACAAAGACGAAGATGGAGATGGAAAGAACTAGATAGAGATGAGAGAACAGCAGAAGGGGCTGAGAGCAGGAGGGACCGAGAGGAGCTAAGTATGAGAACAGAAAAGAAGCTGTGTAGATAGAATTGACTTAGAAGAATAAAGTGAACGGACTAAAGAACTCAGTGTGCTTAGATTCACTCTATATTTCAGATTAGTATCCTTAGTCACTTGTAGTTTCTGTTCTGGACCCTGGTAGAAATCTCTTCAGGGCAGGCACTTGGGGAGAATTCTTTAGCATGTGCATCGATTGCTGAAATCTTAAAAAACAGAGCGTGAAAGTAACCTTTTAAAATAAATGTGCCTTTGTGGATATCATTTGAAAGACAGTGACATTTGCAAAATTGTTTGTTATCTTGATCAGTTTAGGTCAGTTGGATCCAGTGACTTAATCCCTTGTAAAACGCTGTTAAAGATTTCAGTAAATTATTCCATTCTTTCCCCCATGTAATACTTTCTATGCTGTGCAATAAAGACAGAGCAAAGCTCTTCGTTCGGGACAGACAGACACACATGCAGACAACAGACAGATGAACAGGGATAGCCTTCAGGCAGGCACAGGTTCAAACACATGCAATGATAGGAAGCAGAGGAAGCATCAAGTAGAGAATTAAATCTGGACTCACTCTTAGATAAATGACTCCAAGGGAAAAATGCTTTCATTTCTTTCATTAATTCAACCCAGATACATTATTAATCACTAATGTGTTTAATCCATGCACATGTGCAGAATCTATTAGCTGGTGACATCATTATTCATTGTATATGGAAGGAAACAATAGCACATACCACAGTGTGAAAAAAGTAGCCCTGGCCTCTGAAAGATGCCCATGGGCTCAGAACACTGTGCTGTAATGACAGATTTCTAGCTATGAGTTTATATTTCTGTGTGCTCACCATCCTGCAGAGCTGGCATGCCTTTTTACCTGTCATGATCACAACAGCTTAAACCTCAGAACACACAAGAGAAACATAGTCCTCATTCTGATGATGACAAGTCTATTTTTTTTTTTTTTTTTTTTTTAGCTAGAATCTCTAAAGGGGCATGAGTAATTCTGGAATCTCTTTTCCTCAGCCTATGCAGATGGGCATGGGGGTACACAGAGAACTGTAGGCAACAATCAGGAGACAATCTATGAAGAAATGGCTAAACAGTGTAGTATATATGGTAGTTCTATTTCTAGTTTTTTTTGAGAAAAATCCAGAATGTCTTCCAAAGTGTCTCCACAAGCAGTGTATAACAGTATCCCTTTCCTCACATCCGTGCCAGAATTTGTTATTTATCCTGATGATGGAATTTTGACTGTGGTGAGATGGAATCTTATAGGAGATTAAGTGTGCATCTCCCTGATAGCTATGTATACAATACTTCTTATCACCATGACTTGAGAAGTGCCCAAGCTAACTGCATGGCCTAATCAGTAGATCTTAAGAGTATAATGAGCCTATCTGGTACTTGTTATGCCCAGATTGGGACCCCAAAGACAAACCACCACAGACCTTAGGTTCAGAATGCAATTAGCATGGTTTATTTCGTTTGTTTACAAGCCGCGGACAGGGAAGCTCGATCCAAAGCACTCACTCATAGTCATGAGGCCAGCAGGAACTTGCTTTTTCTTTGTGTGGCTAGCTTTTTAAAGGCAAAATCCACAAGCCCTTCAGGGGGATTGGGGGAGTTTTGCACGGGTGCAACTCGGATTGGTTTATCTTTATCTCTGTTCTCTTTTAATTGGGTGAGGGTATGTAACCTTTGAATTTACTGGTTGGTGGTTACAATTTATTACTTTGGGGGCAGTCCAGCACAAGTCCCAGGCTTTGTCCTTGAGCCACCATGGGGGCTGGCTGGTCAAGCACGTACTGCACATAACTCTAAGTTGGTGAGGGGCCCCAGAAAGTAAACATCTGGCTAAACTTTGAGCAGTCTTTTGTTCATGGCCCTCCCAGAAACTGCTTGCTCAAGTCTCAGGAAACTGAAATTGAGTCCTGATCTCTGAGAGAAGACTGAGCAGCCTGTTAATGGCATCTGCTTGGTCCTTTCAGTACCTACTGACTTTAAAGACCTCTAGACATTGACAACTCTAAAAGAAATGGGCAAGTATCCTGATTCACACCACATACCAAAATTACACCAACATGAAATAAATGAAAATTAAGTAGCATCAACAGGGAAGCAGCAATTAATGAGCCCCAATCAAAAAAATAGAGTCCAGAAGCAGATTCCGTCACCACAGAACTGTGTCAAAACTTCATAGAAAAACTGATTCTGAAGCTACTTAAAGTGTTCCTTGATATAAAAATGAAGTAAGGCTTCCAGACTCTTATGAAGCTAATGTTTGCTGATACCAAACCAGACAAAGAACACGAAGATGAAATTACATACTGTTGTGGCCATTTTAATTTTTATTATAATTATTGTTACTATTATTATTTACCATTTCCACATGAACCACTCTTGTATACACTCTCACCCCTACTCTCTACAGTCCTGGGCAAAACGAATCATTTTGCTCTTATCTTTGAGTTGATTCACGTGCTTTACATATTTTGACCATTTTGGACACGACTCTGGTTGTTGAGTTCTGTATATTGGATATCATTTCACTTTCTCTCCTTAGTGGATACAGATATGGTTTGTGCTTTGAGCGAAGGGCGTTTTATCTTAGTTTTGGTTTGTTTGGGGAATGGGACTTGAGCATCAGAATTTAGTGTGTTTTTAGCCCAGGGGTGCTGGCATGCCAAGCCGAGAAGTTGGGCAGGATAACTTGTATCTAAAAGGGTCAGAACCCAGGCTGGGGGTAAAGTAGTGGGATGCAGCGTCCTCCTAGACCCTGGTCTAGGCTGGCAGCAAGCATGTGGGGAGGATGTGCAGAGCGGGTCCAGGGCAGCCTGACGGCTGGAGCTGTGTGGAAGGCGGCCTGAGACCGAGTGGGAGGGACGGTTCACTGTGGCGGGGACACCTGTAAATCAGAGGAGTTTAGGGGAAAAATAACCCACAGGGTGAACTTGGGAAACTGAATAAGAAAAACAGTCCGTGGTATGCGTAACCGGAAGGGGGTGTATTGGGCAGGGCCAGAAGGAGCAGCTCCAAGAAACCAGCCTGAAGGGACAGGAAATTCCACAATACCTTGTTGGACTCCTGCGGTGCAGCATTGGGTGAGGAAGACCCGCCCCGGTGTTTGGGACTTGAAATCTCCCCGGAGCCGCAGTCTCCTCGCGGGGCTGCCTGGGAAAGTCACCAGTCAGCAGCGCAGTGGCGGGAACCGCAGCCCGGCGGCGGCCCTGGAACCTCCCAGGTCAGAGGAGCTGCGGGGCTGGGACACGGGAGGGGAGGGACCGGGGTGTGCTCGCCGAGGCTGCTCAGAAGGACACAGCTTTCAAAATTCTGTTGTGGATAGCTTTCCGTTGTCGGTAAGGTTGAGATCCTATGAAGTGGGGTGTATCGTGATTTTTTTCACTTCTCTTACTGTTCCCAGACTAGTCTGTCTTAAAATAATTCATAAAATAATCTGGTAGAGCATTTGGGGTATCTCTTGTGTGCAAGCAGGGTTCTCTTTGCTATTGTGGCAGTTCCAAAGCTCTTGGAATTTAAATTCATCCATGCTTTCTAACGCCCTTGTTTTACCACATGCCTAATCAAGAGAGTGTTGTTTGTCCCTGTGACTAAGCATAGCCAGAGAGCTTTGTAGATAATAATCACATGAGGAACACGTACAAATAAGATTAAATCAGAGAATATATTTGATGGAGTGCCACAGATATGGTTGTACACCTTTTCCTCCACATTAATTTTCCGTGTGAGATGTATGCAGTCTGGAATGTAAATACAGCATTCAGAAATGTGTCTTTGTATGCTGTGTCCTTATGTTACACCTTAGGTCCAGGCAAACCCAACATGCATGCTGTGAGATTATATCAGGCCACACTCTTTTATAGTTAGCAAATGCACTTTAGATGAAAACAAAATTAGAGAGCATCTTATGAATATTTATGATCACTCACCTGTATCAGAAAAATTGTCTCCTTGATTGAAGAAAAGCACTCTGCCCATGCACAAGTGACCAAACTGTTGTTTTTTATTTCAGGGTTTGTTGACATTCAGTGCTGTGACTGTGGACTTAAAGGAGTGGGAATGCCTAGACCCTGCTCACAGGGCTTTTTCCACAGAACTGTTGTAGAACTGCAGCAGTCTGGATTCTGAGTGTGAGAATAATTTTCTTGCAGTCTCCCTTACTCTTAAAGTTTCCTGAAAAACTATAGTGCATGTGAGTAAGCTGGGTGTGAATGAGTCTCACATCTCAAAGAGTAAAGTGAAATCATCAGAGAAAAAGACATTTTTCTTGATACTTTCTCTTCTTCATGTTTATCCTTTTAGTAGGAATTAGCAACTATCAGTTTTTTGCTCCTTGCAAAGCTCCAGGTGCTTTCTGAAGAATCTCTTTCTCCTCTACAGCCTCACAAAGTCGGTCAGTCCTGCTCACCTGTGCATCAGAACAAAGAGCCCTGGATGCAGAAGAGAGAGGAGACAGTAGCAAAGGATCCAGGTATGTTAGAGGGTCTGAGGAAGGGGTGAAGACATGGGGAAGGGTTCAAGTGACAGTAGAAAGAAGACATGAAGTTAGTTTTCCCACATTCTATTTCATTAGAAATGATTTTACAGAAATCTACTAAGAATAATCTCAGGATTGTCCTATTGTAGGTGTTTGAAGACTCTGTATATAAGAATTAATGCTCAGAGACAAATATAATTTTATTTGTTTTTGCATGTGAGTGATGTCCCCCTTCCATTCACATTGCTGGTTTTGTTTTTATACCAATACTAAGTGGTTTCACTACTATGATTTTAATTTGCCGTTGAGTTAAATCCATTGAAGCCTCTTGGTTGTCCTGCACACAGAGTTGTTGGAGCATCTTGTAGTTCCCTCAGGTTCTGTATCTTATGGGTTTAATTTCTCTATTTCCTAAAATGCTGTCAGAAGGATTTTGCTAAGAGTTGCTTGCTATTTCTGCTGAGTGTTAAACTCCTTCTACCTTGTCTTCCCTTTGATATCCTGCATTGTCTGTCTTCAACACTCCATAGTTTGAGTTTCTACAATTTTTATATATTTTGAAATTACCTCTGGGTTAAATCCTTCTCTCAGAATTTTTGAAGTCTTTGTGGTTTCTCATAATTTTATAAATTTTAGGAAGATTTTCTCCATATATATATATATATACACATATACATATACATATATGTATATATATATATATGCCTATAAGCTCTTCCTACAAATTACTTAGAATCTTTACAGAACACAAACATCCTTTTATATTTCTTCACATTTTAATGAAAACATGCTATTAATGAGTCAGTATTCATATGTCTCTTTTTTTGTATTCTTTTCTATCTACTGTTGATATCAGCATTCAAGGTAAACATTGATTGTTACTAGGTTTGAAGACTTGTTCTTTTTTAAGACATATCCACACTGGAGCATGCTGATTGAACTTTGAGAAGACTGGGAGTTTTCTGCTGTTGTGTAAATGATTCCCTGGAGTGCTGCTAGGCGTTATTGGTTTTCAGTGCTCTCCGTGGTCCTCTTTCTCAATGGTGGACATTGAAGCTTCCTGCATTGTTGTCTCTTTGCTTCCTACCATTCTGTCATTGATTGCTTCATATATTTAGAAACTGTTTTATGAGGTGAATTCATGTTGAGCACATAGCTTTCTGGGAATGGGCATTTGATCATTTGCTAATAGTCTTTGCTTTGTATATGATAGATTTGGCTTTTCCTCTTACCTACCATAATTATGATCTACCCTCTTCACAGAAAATCTTTTTAAAAAAATCATCCCTTCTTAGCACTTTGTATCCTTACATTTGAAGTAAATACTTTTATAGAAAATATATAATTTGATTTAAGGATGTTTTCTCTTTTTCTTTTGAATCTGTATCCTATTTTCATGTTTAGTTTGGGGAATATTACCCATATACATTTCAAGAAATCACTGAAGGAAATATAAACATACCATTAAGTTAAACTTTCTCTATTATATTTCTTTTTCTGAGTTCCTTCTTATACTGTTTATATTTGCAGTATATTTCATTCCTTTGTAACCTTGAGTATCATCTTCTCTAGGTTATCTCTTTGCTTGTTTGGTTGTTCAAGAAGCTGCACACTAACTTGCCTGGTGGCTGCAGTGAGTTGAATTCCCATTGACACTGTGTCTCTGTATTCTTCCTCCTGCATGGTCTTCAGTGTTTGCTGTTGTTTAGGACCTTGACTGTAGAACTGACTGGACAGAGAGGAGATCTCAGTGTACATTAGATGAGCATTTTCTTCATTACAGTAATTCTGGAGAATGTAATATGTATATTTTGGCTGTTTCAACTGCTTTGAGCATGGTCCTTTTTTTGGCTTATTTATTGATTGAGATATTATTTATTTGCTTTGTGTATTTTTCTGTTTTAATTTCTTGGTAAAGTATAGGTATGTTTCCAGCCACAGGAATATGAAGTAGAAGTTTAGCTGATATTGAAAAGCTATTACCTGGAACAAATTATGGACTTTTCCAGAAGGAAACCAAGACTTAAGGAGACTTCATGAAATTGGCTTTTGAATGTATTAGCTGTATCCTGCAATGAATTTCTTGTGTGCTATTGGAGTTTCCCCCATTCGACTTTTCCTTCAAGATTTTTTTTTTTTTTTTTTTTTTTTTTTTAAACTCAGCTTCTAATATTTTTTTTTTTTTAATTTATTTTAATTTATTTTGCAATACAATTCAGTTCTACATATTGGTCACGGATTCCCTTGTTCTCCCCCCTCCCGTCCCCCTCACCTTCCCCCCAACGCCCCCCCCCATTTGTGTTGTTTCTTTTTTTTTTTTTTTTTTTTCCCCTTTTCTATTTTAATAAAAAGGAAAAAAAAGAAAAAGGTTATAACTAACAAAAGAAAAACTATATACAAAAGTACAATGACTATATACAATATATACAAGTAATAAATGTCTAAACAATGTCTAGTCCATTTGTATTTGACAAATTCAGAGAAAATAATTTCATTATCTATCCTATTTTGTTAAGTCCAAAATGTATCTAATTCACTTTCTATCCTAATTAATCTTCAACTATAACTAACTAACCTTCAACTATAACTAACTAATCTTCAACTCCCTCAGAGACCCAAGAAGGAAATAATATTAGCTAACAAAAATAAAAACAGAAAGTGGCCGGGCGGTGGTGGCGCACGCCTTTAATCCCAGCACTCGGGAGGCAGAGCCAGGTGGATCTCTGTGAGTTCGAGGCCAGCCTGGGCTACCAAGTGAGTTCCAGGAAAGGCGCAAAGCTACACAGAGAAACCCTGTCTCGAAAAACCAAAAAAAAAAAAAAAAAAAAAAACAGAAAGTGCATGCAAGCAACTTCCAAAAAATTTGTGAGTTGACAGAAACAGCCAGCTGCCTGGACAGTCACCTGAGGTTTCTCCACAGTGTTGGGGCATCATCTTCAGCCTATAGGCTTAGCATATCTGACAGACTCATTTGTGAAGTAGGATGTACACAAGGTCGACAGTTCAACCTCACATTGGGTGAGAGCAGTCCATGTACCAGAAACACCTGAATTCCACTAGTGTCATGTCATGATTCAGGATTTTAAATTCTGGAAATTGTTGTTGATTTTTTAATTCAGCTGTCCATTCTTGGCTGTGTATATATGGCTTCATCTTAACATCCCGTTCTTCTCCACATCCCTCTGTCAAATGCCAGTTTACTATTGCGAGGCGTGAGCTTAGTTACTCTTCAAGAATAACTGTTTCAGCTGCTGTTCCATTGCACATCAGAAGCCATCGGCCCACTGCCTATTCAGCTGCCTTCGAAGAAAAGGGCACTGTACCTTTTCCAAATTGCGAAGGCCACTTCAGGGATGGTGCCATATTGTCCTGGCCTCAGAAGATGCCTTTTGATAAAGCCATAACCACACTCGTTTTGGCAAGAATCAGTAGTCCTTTGTTTCATGTCCTGTCTGTCCATTTTGTCAGCAGTTGATTCAAGGATACTTTGTTGTCCAGTGGCTAACTTTTGCCACAATGAAAGTTAACTCCATATGCAGTTTCTTCAATGCCCATATTTTCTCTGAAGTAGATTGGTACTGCCAGGAGCCGACATGTCTCATAATCATAACAAAAAAGAAAAATTTTCTAAGTTATTAAAACATTTTAAATGCCATATTCTGTAGATCTCTGAAGGGTTTGAAGATGACCTGTCTAAAATATATCTGCTCAATTTTTAAAACATATCTAATATGACTACAACTTCTATTGTAATGTCTAACTACTAACTTTCATTTCTTTTTTTTTTTTTATTAATTTATTTTGCAATACAATTCAGTTCTACATATCAGCCACGGATTCCCTTGTTCTCCCCCCCTCCCGTCCCCCTCACCTTCCCCTCAACACCCCCCCCCCCCCATTCCCATCTCCTCCAGGGCAAAGCCTTCCCCACAGACTGAGGTCAACCTGGTAGACTCAGTCCAGGTAGGTCTAGTCCCCTCCTCCCAGGCCGAGCCAAACAATCCTGCATAGGCCCCAGGTTTCAAACAGCCAACTCATGCAATGAGCACAAGATCTGGTCCCACTGCCTGGGTGCCTCCCAAACAGATCAAGCCAATCAACTGTCTCATCCATTCAGAGGGCCTGATCCAGTGGGGACCCCTCAGCCATTGGTTCATAGTTCATGTGTTTCCATTCATTTGGCCATTTGTCCCTGTGCTTTATCCAACCTTGGTCTCAACAACTCTCGCTCATATAAACCCTCCTCATTCTCGCTAATTGGACTCCCAGAGATCCACCCGGGGCCTAGTCATGGATCTCTGCATCCAGATCCCTCAGTAGTTGGATGGGGTTTCTAGCACAACAATTAGGGTGTTTGGCCATCCCATCACCAGAGTAGGTCAGTTCAGGCTGTCTCTCGACCTCTGCCAGCAGTCTGTTGTGTGGGTATCTTTGTGGATTTCTGTGGGCCTCTCTAGCACTTTGCTTCTTCCTATTCTCATGTGGTCTTTATTTACCATGGTCTCCTATTCCTTGTTCTCCCTCTCTGTTGTTGATCCAGCTGGGATCTCCCGCTCCCCCAAGCTCTCTTTCCCTCAACCCTCGCCTTTCATTACCCCCACTCATGTCCAGGCTGTTCATGTAGATCTCATTCCATTTCTCTGTCATTGGGTGATCCCTGTGTCTTTCTTGGGGTCCTGTTTTCCAGGTAGCCTCCCTGGTGATGTGAGTAGCAGACAAGTCATCCTTGTTTCATGTCTAGTATCCTGCTATGAGTGAGTACATACCATGTTTGTCTTTCTGAGTCTGGGTTACCTCACTCAGGATGATTTTTTCTAGATCCATCCATTTGTCTGCAAACCTCATGATGCCATTGTTTTTCTCTGCTGAGTAGTATTCCATTGTGTATATGTACCACATTTTGTTTATCCATTCTTCAGTTGAAGGGCATCTGGGTTGTTTCCATGTTCTGGCTATTACAAACAATGCTGATATGAACATAACTGAACAAGTGCTCTTATGGTGTGGTTGAGCATTTCTTGGGTATATGCCCAAGAGTGGTATAGCTGGATCTTGGGGGAGATTGATTCCCAATTTTCTAAGAAAGCGCCATATTGATTTCCAAAGTGGTTGTACAAGCTTGCATTCCCACCAGCAGTGGAGGAGAGTTCCCCTAGCTCCACATCCTCTCCAGCATAAGGTGTCTTCAGTGTTTTTGATCTTAGCCATTCTGACAGGCGTAAGGTGGTATCTCAGAGTTGTTTTGATTTGCATTTCCCTGATGATTAGGGATGTTGAGCAGTTCCTTAAATGTCTTTCGGCCATTTGAGTTTCCTCTGTTGAGAATTCTCTGTTTAGTTCTATAGCCCATTTCTTAATTGGACTGTTGGGCATTTTGATGTCTAATTTCTTGAGTTCCCTATATATTCTGGATATCAGTCCTCTGTCAGATGTGGGGTTGGTGAAGATCTTTTCCCATTCTGTAGGCTGTCGCTTTGCCTTGTTGACCGTATCCTTTGCTCTACAAAAGCTTCTCAGTTTCAAGAGGTCCCATTGATTGATTGTTTGTCTCAGAGTCTGTGCTACTGGTGTTCTATTTAGGAAGTAGTCTCCTATGCCAATGCGTTCAAGACTACTTCCTACTTTCTCTTCTAGCAGGTTCAGAGTAGCTGGATTTATGTTGAGGTCCTTGATCCACTTGGACTTAAGTTTTGTGCACGGTGATAGATATGGATCTATTTGCAGCCTTCTACATGTTGATATCCAGTTTTGCCAGCACCATTTGTTGAAGATGCTTTCTTTTTTCCATTGTGCGCTTTTGGCTTCTTTGTCAAAAATTATATGTTCATAGGTGTGCGGATTAATGTCAGGGTCTTCAATTCGATTCCATTGGTCCACATGTCGGTTTTTATGCCAGTACCAAGCTGTTTTTATTACTGTAGCTCTATAGTAGAGCTTGAAGTCAGGGATCGTGATGCCTCCAGAAGTTGTGTTATTGTACAGGATTCCTTTGGCTATCCTGGGTTTTTTGTTTTTCCATATGAAGTTGAGTATTATTTTTTCCAGGTCTGTGAAGAATTGTGTTGGTATTTTGATGGGGATTGCATTGAATCTGTAGATTGCTTTTGGTAAGATTGCCATTTTTACTATGTTAGTCCTGCCTATCCATGAGCATGGGAGATCTTTCCATTTTCTGACATCTTCTTCAATTTCTTTTTTCAGGGACTTAAAGTTCTTGTCATATAGGTCCTTCACTTGCTTGGTTAGTGTTACCCCAAGGTATTTTATGTCGTTTGTGGCTATAGTAAAGGGTGATGTATCTCTGATTTCCTTCTCCGCTTCTTTGTCCATTGTATATAGGAGGGCTACTGATTTTTTTGAGTTGATCTTGTATCCTGCTATGTTGCTGAAGGTGTTTATAAGCTGTATCAGTTCCTTGGTGGAATCTTTGGGGTCGCTCAAGTATACTATCATGTCATCTGCAAATAGGGAAAGCTTGACTTCTTCCTTTCCAATTTGTATCCCCTTAATCTCCTTATGTTGTCTTATTGCTCTGGCTAGAACTTCAAGTACTATATTGAATAAGTATGGGGAGAGTGGACAGCCTTGCCTCGTTCCTGATTTTAGTGGAATTGCTTTGAGTTTCTCTCCATTTAATTTGATGTTGGCTGTTGGCTTGCTGTAAATTGCCTTTATTATGTTTAGGTATGTTCCCTGTATTCCTGATCGCTCCAATACCTTTATCATGAAGGGGTGTTGGATTTTGTCAAATGCCTTTTCTGCATCCAGTGAGATGATCATATGGTTTTTTTCTTTGAGTTTGTTTATATGGTGTATTACATTGACGGACTTTCGTATGTTGAACCACCCTTGCATCCCTGGAATGAATCCTACTTGATCATGGTGGATAATTGCTTTGATGTGTTCTTGGAGTCTGTTTGCCAGTATTTTATTGAGTATTTTTGCATCAATGTTCATGAGGGAGATCGGTCTGTAGTTCTCTTTCTTTGTTGTATCCTTGTTTTGGTTTAGGAATTAGGGTAATTGTAGCCTCGTAGAAGGAGTTTGGTAATGTTCCTTCTGTTTCTATTGTGTGGAACAATTTAGAGAGTATTGGTATTAACTCTTCTTTGAAGATCTGGTAGAATTCTGCGCTGAAACCATCTGGTCCTGGGCTTTTTTTGGTTGGGAGACTTTTAATGACTGTTTCTATTTCGTTAGGGGTTATTGGACTATTTAAATAGTTTATCTGGTCTTGATTTAACTTAGGTATGTGGTACCTATCCAGAAAGTTATCCATTTCTTTTAGGTTTTCCAGTTTTGTCGAATAGAGGTTTTTGAAGTATGACCTGATGATTCTCTGGATTTCCTCAATGTCTGTTGTTATGTCCCCCTTTTCATTTCTGATTTTGTTGATTTGGATGCTCTCTCTCTGTCTTTTGGTTAGTTTGGATAAGGGCTTGTCTATCTTGTTGATTTTCTCAAAGAACCAACTCTTTGTTTCATTAATTTTTTGTATTGTTCTCTTTGTTTCTATTTTATTGATTTCAGCTCTCACTTTGATAATTTCCTGGCGTCTATTTTTCCTGGGAGACTGTGCTTCTTCTTGTTCTAGAGCTTTCAGGTATGCTGTTAAGTCTCTAGTGTGAGATTTCTCCAACTTATTTATGTGGGCATTTAGTGCTATGAATTTCCCTCTTAGTACTGCTTTCATAGTGTCCCATAAATTTGGATATGTGGTGTCTTCATTTTCATTGATCTCTAGGAAGTCTTTAATTTCTTTCTTTATTTCTTCCTTAACCCATTGGTGATTCAGTAGGGTATTATTCAGTTTCCATGAGATTACAGGTTTTCTGTAGTTTTTGTTGTTGTTGAAATCCAACTTTAGACCATGGTGGTCTGATAGAACACAGGAGGTTATTCCAATTGTTTTGTATCTGTTTAGATTTGTTTTGTGGCCAAGTATGTGGTCAATTTTAGAGAAGGTTCCATGGGGTGCTGAGAAGAAGGTATATTCTTTTTTGTTAGGATGGAATGTTCTGTATATATCGATTAAGTCCATTTGAGTCATGACATCAGTTAAGTCCTTTATTTCTCTGTTAAGTTTCAATTTGGGAGATCTGTCCAGTGGTGAAAGTGGGGTGTTGAGGTCTCCCACTATTAACGTGTGGGGTTTTATATGTGATTTAAGCTTTAGTAATGTTTCTTTTACATATGTGGGTGCCCTTGTGTTTGGGGCATAAATATTCAGAATTGAGACTTCATCTTGGTGGATCTTTCCTGTGATGAGTATGTAATGCCCTTCTTGATCTCTTTTGATTGATTTTAGTTTGAAGTCTATTTTGCTGGATATCAGGATGGCTACACCCGCTTGTTTCTTAAGACCGTTTGATTGGAAAGTCTTTTCCCAGCCTTTTATTTTTAGGTAGTGTCTATCTTCGAATTTGAGATGTGTTTCTTGTATGCAGCAGAAAGATGGGTCCTGCTTTCGTATCCATTCTGTAAGCCTATGTCTTTTTATAGGTGAATTAAGTCCATTGATATTGAGGGAAATTAATGACCAGTGATTGTTCATTCCTGTTATTTTTTGGTGGTGATGTGTGGGTACTTCTATACGTTGGGGTTTACTGCTGTGGCTTTATCTGTTGCCTGTGTTTTCGAGGGTGTATCTGACTTCCTTAGGTTGGAATTTTCCTTCTAGTGCTTTCTGTAGGGCTGGGTTTGTGGATAAGTATTGTTTAAATCTGGCTTTGTCATGGAATGTCTTGTTTACTCCATCTATGGTGATTGAAAGTTTTGCTGGGTATATTAGTCTAGGTTGACATCCATGGTCTCTTAGTGTCTGCATTACATCTGTCCAGGTTCTTCTGGCTTTCAAAGTCTCCATTGAGAAATCGGGTGTTATTCTGATGGGTTTGCCTTTATATGTCACTTGGCCTTTTTCCTTTGCTGCTCTTAATATTCTTTCTTTATTCTGTACGTTTAGTTGTTTAACTATTATGTGGCGAGGGGACTTTTTTTGGGGGTCTAGTCTGTTTGGTGTTCTATAAGCTTCTTGTATCTTCATAGGCATTTCCTTCTTTAAGTTGGGAAAGTTTTCTTCTATGATCTTGTTGAATATATTTTCTGTGCCCTTGAGTTGGTATTCTTCTCCTTCTTCGACCCCTATTATTCTTAGGTTTGGTCTTTTCATGGTGTCCCAAATTTCTTGGACATTTTGGTTCATGACTTTGTTGGTTTTAGTGTTTTCTTTGACTGATGAATGTATTTCTTCTACTGTATCTTCAACGCTAGAGATCCTCTCTTCCATCTCTTGCATTCTGTTGATTATACTTGCATCTGAAGTTCCCAATCGTTTTCTCAGATTTTCTATTTCCAGCATTCCCTCTGTTTGTGTCTTCTTCATTTTTTCTATTTCCCTTTTCAGGTCTTGGACTGTTTCCTTCATTTGTTTCATTGATTTTTCTTGATTTTCTCTCAGTATTTTATTGTTTTCTTCCAGGACTTTATTGATTTCTTCTAATTTGTTTGCCCTTTCCTCTAGTTGTTTACAGCGTTCTTCACATTTTTTTGTCTTTTCCTCTACGCAAGCCTCTAGCTTCTTCATGATGTCATTCATAAGGCTGTTTTCTTCTGCTTCTTCCAATTTCTGATGTTCAGGTCTAGGTGTTGGAGGAGGGCTAGGGCCTGGTGATGCTGTATTGCTATTCATTTTGTTGTATATGTTTCTGTCTTGACGTCTGCCCATCTCCTTGTGGTTCGTTCTTGGCCTTATCCGCACACTTGGTTCAGACAGACCAGTGTTCCAAAAGGGAAGTCAGTGTTCCAAAAGGGAAGTCTGGAGCAAGATGGGAGCTGGGGGCCGGCCTCTAAGTCTCAGGAAGAGGCTTGGGGCTCAGGCGGATGGGCGTGGTGGCAGGGCGTGGAGAGTGCAGGGTCTGCCAGGGGTCTTGGAGAAGGGGATCCTTCCCGGTGGGGCTAGCAGGGAACCTGCCCGGTGGCCAGAACCTGGGGCCGAGTTGGGCAGGTCTTCCCTGGAGTGGCTGGTGCCCAGGGATGGGGTCTGGGGCAAGGAAGGGTACTCACGATTGTTCCAAAAGGGACGTCCGGAGCAAGATGGGAGCTGGGGGCCGGCCTCTAAGTCTCAGGAAGAGGCTTGGGGCTCAGGCGGATGGGTGTGGGGGCAGGGCGTGGAGACTGCAGGGTCTGCCAGGGGTCTTGGAGAAGGGGATCCTTCCCGGTGGGGCTAGCAGGGAACCTGCCCGGTGGCCAGAACCTGGGGCCGAGTTGGGCAGGTCTTCCCTGGAGTGGCTGGTGCCCAGGGATGGGGTCTGGGGCAAGGAAGGGTACTCACGACTGTTCCAAAAGGGACGTCCGGAGCAAGATGGGAGCTGGGGGCCAGCCTCCCCTTCAAGATTTTATAACAGTGTGATTGATCATTAATTGGGCACAATTCTCCTTTTACATTTAGGGTAATTGGATGGCTGTCCCCAACTGTGTTTATTTTTTCATTAACATAAATCTGGCCAGAGCCATTCTCTGGACAAAAGTATTTCAGCTAAGATACCTTTTTTCCAAGGACAAATGCAGATAAACATTAGCTCATCTCACTTACAGATAAGAGAAAATAACTACTAGCAATTAAATCCTCGACCCCTTACCTTCACCCCGGGTTATTTACATAAGACCCTCACTTAAGAGATTTACTGCTCACATTCCTGGGATGATGTTTTAGCCACTTGCTAGTTACTGAGTTGAGATAGTTATTTTCCACTGACCAAAGGAGATTTCTGACAAGGCCAGGCAAGCAGTAGATGCCAACCTTTGTTTCTTGTTTAAATTAAGTTTTAATTCTTCCTTAGCCATTCCTAGATTCTTCTATTTAACAATTACTCTGAACGAAAGTGCTTTTGCTAACCAAATGCTACAAGTTCTGAAGTAGGTTGCTTAGCAACCAAGCATATGTCCCCCTCCCTACCAGAAACCAGCGGCAGCCAGGGACAAGCTGGGGGGTGGGGGAAAACAACACCAAAGACAGTTTACTTTTGACCCCTAACATTCTACCTAGCCATTTCTAGATTATAATTTGAGCACATAAATTCCCTAATTGATCTTAGCCTTTAGTTGACCCTAACAGAGAACTCCCCTTTAGTCACTTCCCTTTGGGGGTTGTAATTGGAAGCTGACAATTAATTGCTTTATGTGTAGATCCTTATCACCTCTCTCTTCGACCCTGAAAACTTCAAATTTCACAATGCATTGTAAAACAATGACAGCTCGTGTATATATACTGGTTTCCCCACAGCACTTGGAGAATTTTACTTAGAGGAATAAAGGAATGGACTAAAGAACTCAGTGTGCTTAGATTCATTTGATATCCCTCAGATTAGACCTCAGCTGCTTGTTAGATTCTTCCACGGACCCTGGGAGAAAACAATAGAAAACAATAAAAGCCGGACCTTTTATTGTTTTCGTTATAGATATTTATATATTGTACTAAAGATAATAAATTTATCCATTCTGTAGACTGTTTCTTCACACTTTCAGATATTACCATTTCTATGCAATTTTTCATTTGCACACAGTTGTTTCTCCAGTTCATTGTGTTGGACTTAGTTTCATTCTTTTATACGTGGATTTTTACTTTTCCCTACAACACTGGCTGCCTGTTCTGTAACATAAGTTTTTAACATTTCGGAGAAATTCTGTTGGTCACAGCAGGTTGAATTGGTTCTAGATCTGCTTTGAGTGCCTGCTCTTCTGCCGCTGCCATGGTGCTGTTGTTCCTGTAGATCTGCAGTGTCATCTGAAATAGCAGCTGGGATGACTCAAGCTTTGCTCTGTGTCTGGGGTTGCTCTGCACTCTTAGGGTCCTTGTGCTTCCACGTAAATTTGTAGGAGACTCTTTACTGTACCTGTGCATTGTCATGGGTTTTGAGTTGACCATATAAATCCTTCAACACTGTCATTTTCACAGTAATACTTTCTGTTCCATGTACATGCACATTTCCCATCTTCCAGTGTCATCCTCAATTCCTTCTGTGAATTCAAGTTTGTATTTTACATGTCTCACTTGTGCTTGGTTAGCTTTTCCTTTTGTTTTCTAAATTTTGTTTACTGTTCAGTTTTAATTAAATAAGTAGAAGCAATAACAGACAGTATAAATTGTGCTAATCGGTTGGTTATACAGATGATAAAAACAAAATTTCTGTCTCCAAGTAGACATTGGTATCTCGCCTTAAGTTCTATTTGTATAAATTTTGTTCAATTTTTATAATTAATAAATATTGATATTTAATGATTTCATAGGTTTATTCACTCATCATTACCCCCTTGTCATCCTATGTCCCATCCCAGGGTAGACATGTTTTCTTCCCAATTGTCCTACTCATATTTTATGTATGATTTGGGCAGGTTTGGGCCAGATAGCCAGACCGTGATGTGTCTATAATTCCAACTGCCATGTCATATGGCAAGAGAGTTTTTCGTATGTCACCTCCCCATCCTCTAGCTCTTAAAATCTTTTACCTCCTCTCCTGTAATGTTCTTTGCAATTTAGATGTGGGAATATGGAATTTCCATCATAACTGTTCTGTAAGCAGCCAATTGTTCTCAGTATTTGACGAGCTATGAGTCTCTGAAATAACTGTGGTCCATTGAAAACAAACTTTTTAAACCCAGGCTGACAGCAACACCAGACTATGGTGTGAACAGATCTGGTACATATTTTTGAATATTTGTACATGTAGCAAAATGTCTGTAGTAGATTCCCTCTTAAGGACTGTGACCTTCACCATCACTGGCTTTTAGACAGGTTGCCTGTGCCATACATATATTTGCTTCTGTGGAGCCGGCCTCAGAGCAAACCAGAAGGCCTTCTACTACCCACAATATAGTCTTGCCGCCATGACACCAATTGGCATGCCTTGCCCTAAAGGTTGGGATTGTAGCATAGAGAATCGAAATCTGGGTATGGCCATTGATAACTCTGACCCCTTCCCCAGCCTGCATAGCAGTTTTTAACGCTATGAATGCTGCCACCAGGGAGTCCAAGATATTTTCAGACTATGAGTGTTTTGCTGACTTTCAACATCTTATTGATATGTTAAAAAAAAAAGAAAGAAAAAACAAGTGATATTGTATATGGATTATATAGTTTATGAAGAGGGCTATCAGATCTGTGCTTTCTGATAGGCATTTATACCTTCAAATTGCAGAATTCTATTTCTTATCTAAGGTCCCCTTTCTTTATTTCTATCCTATATTATTACCTTTAAATTTTTCTGTGTCCTTGAATTTTACCCACTGATGCAATGTGTTGAGTTGGAGCACACCCTACTCTGTACTGATTCCAGTGAAATGATTCCAGCTGTTCTTTTGTATTGTTAGGATTAGGATTGTGTCTCATTGTCTTTATTATGCTGAGATATATTCCTTTTGTTTTCACATTCTTCAGAGCTTTTATAATGAGCAAATGAGATATTTTGCCACAGACCTCCTTTTCATGGGTCTATTGACATCATCCTGTTTCTTCTCTTACTCACTCTACATATTTAATATCTTGCTTTGATTAATTCATAGGTGTTGAAACATCTTGTATTTTTTACATTAAATCGGCTTGCATTCTCTCTCCATGTAATTTAGAGACAATCTCTGTGTTTCTGTCCATCCTGGAAACTTGTCTGATTTTATTGGCATATATTTATTGGGGTTCACCTGCTTTGGGTGTTGAGGTAACACTAGCTCCCATCCTCCCCATCCTCCAGTTCTTAAAATCTTTTACCTTCTCTTCTCTAATGTTCCCTGAAATTTAGATGTGAGAATATGGAATTCCCATCATAGTCTGTGCAGTAAGCAGCCAGTTGTTCTCAGTATTTGATGAGCTATGAGTCTCTGAAATAACTGTTGCCCATCGAAAACAAAGTTATTTAATCCCAGGCTGAAACCAACACCAGACTTTGGTGTGAACAAAACCAGTAAATATTTTCAGATATATACACATGGATTTTTGGATTTTTTTTTTAATACATGTAGCAAAATGTCAGTAGTAGATTCTCTCTTTAGACCTGTGACTTTTATCGTCACTGGCTTTTGGTCAGGTTGCCTGTGCAATGCATGTATTTCCTTCTGTGGAGTCATCCTCAGATCAAACCAGAAGGCCTGCTACTACCCACAAAATAGTCTTACCACTTTGACACCAATGGGCATGCCTTGCCATGAAAGTTGGGATTATAGCATACAGAATCCAAATCTAGTTATAGCCATTGATAACTCTGGCTCTTCCCCCAACCTGCATAGCAGTTTTTGACACTGTGTGTGTTTCCACTAGGGTGTCAAAGATAATATCAGACACTATGAGTGTTTTGCTGACTTAACACCTTGTTGATATGTTTAAAAAAAAACCTTGCTGGGTGGTGGTGACACACACATTAATCCTAGCACTCGGGAGCCAGAGGCAGGTGGATCTCTGAGTTCGAAGCCAGCCTGGGCTACAGAGTGAGAGTTCTAGGAAAGGTGCAAAGCTATACAGAGAAACCCTGTCTTGAAAAACCAAAAAAAAACAAAAAACAAAACAAAAACCCAAGTGATTTTGTATGTGGATTATATAGCCTATGAAGACAACTATCAGATCTGTGCTTTCTCATAGGCAAATATACCTTTAAATTGCAGAATTCTGTTTCTTACCTAAGAGGTCCCCCTCTTTTTATTACTGTCCTTTATTTTCACCTTTAAAATTTTCTATGTCTTTCAACTGGGTTGCAATGTGTTGACTTTGGAGGATACCCTACTCTCTTGATTAGAGCGAAATGATTCCAGCTGTTCTTTTGTAGTGTCAGGTTTAGGATTGTGTCTCATTTACTTTTTTATGCTGAGATATATTCCTTTTGTTCTCACATTCTTCAGAGCTTTTATAATGAGCAAATGAGATATTTTGCCACAGACCTTCCTTTCATGGGTCTATTGACATCATCCTGTTTCTTCTCTTACTCACTCTACATATTTGATATCTTACTTTGATTAATTCATAGGTGTTGAAACATCTTGCATTCTTGACATTAAATCAGCTTGCATTCTCTTTCCATGTAATTTAGAGACAATCTCTGTGTTTCTGTCCATCCTGGAAACTTGTCTGATTTTATTGGCATATATTTATTGGGGTTCACCTGCTTTGGATCTTGAGGTAACACTAGCTTTGTATGATGACTTTCTACCATCCCTTTTCTTTGTGTTTTATTTACTATTCTCTTTGTGGTATTAGTATAACGTTTGCCTAAAGAAAAGGAGAATTCTGTGCTGAATCTGTTCAGTCTTCAGACACTATTAGAGGAAAATCTTTCTGCTTTAGTCTCAACACTGCTTAATCTCTTTTCTAGTTTTGCAATTTAGAGTGTTGAATTGTTCACTTGTTTCTAGGAGGTCATCCTTGTCTTCTTCAATTCCAATTTCTTTGCATGTGACTTTCCACAGCACTCTGTAAGGTAACATAGATGTCATTGATCTACAGTGCAATGTCTTCTTTTTAACTCTTGTTACTGGGGAGTTCACTCTTTTAGTTTGGATTAGGTGAAAAATGGTTCATCAGTACTTTTGTCTCTTCATAGAAAGAAGTCTGTACATTGACTCATTGTATTGTCTTTGAGTCTCTATTTCATTCGTTTTTACACAACTTTTATAAAATCTTTTTTTTTAAGATTTATTTATTATGTAAACAATGTTCTGCCTGCATGTATGCCTGCAGGCCAAAAGAGGGCACCAGATCTCATTACAGATGGTTGTGAGCCACCATGTGGTTGCTGGGAATTGAACTCAGGACCCCTGGAAGAGCAGCCTGTGTGCTTAACCTCTGAGCCATCTCTCCAGCCCTTATAATTCTTTCTATGTACTATTTCAGATTGACTTGTTCTTAATGCTCATAAACCCTGAGCCACATAATTATGGACAAATGATTTTACAACAGGGACATTGCTGCCAAAACTTCCCAGTGTATCTTTGTCATCCCACTCCTGTGTCACTGTTTTTCATGAGCTGATACTCACCCTGACACTCTAAGAAAGTGTCCTCAGTATTCCATGAATTCTGCCTGACTGTTCATTGGTTTGTCTTCACTATAGCTATGTAAGGAACAATAAAGCAAGTCCTGCAGAGGTGGCTCAGCAGTTAAGAGCACTTTTTGCTCTTGCAGCTTCCAGGTTCAGCTCCATGTACTTGCATGGTGACTTCACTCAGGTTCCAAAGGATCTAGTGCCCTCTTATGGCCACTGCAGGCACTTCATGCACAAGGTGCACTGACCTACCTGTAGGCAAACATCCATACACATGAAGTTAAAATACATAAATCTTAGGAAAGAAACAGTAAATGATCTAGAGGTATTACATAAGGATTTAAAATAACAGGACAGGAAAGAACATGGAGGTGTCACTGCTAATGTGAGAGTAAGTGTGAAGCGTTGATATGTGATTTCAGATAGCCAAACTGAAGAAATAAATGTCATGTCAGTGATATGTATTGGTTTTCATTGTTTTGGGAATTTCATATCATGTGTTGGATGAAATTTATCCCCTGTCCCTTTGCTCTGATTACCCCTCCCCAAGTGCTTCTCCACGTCTCCACATTCACAATTTTTCTTTTTTTTTTCTTTTTTTCTTTTTTTTTTTTTTTGGGGGGGGGGGCGGTTTCCAGACAGGGTTTCTCTGTGTAGTTTTGGTTCCTGTCCTGGATCTCGCTCTGTAGACCAGGCTGGCCTTGAACTCACAGAGATCTGCCTGCCTCTGCCTTCCCAGTGCTGGGATTAAAGACGTGCGCCACCACCGCCTAGCTTCACGTTTTTTAAAAAAAGTACTGAGTTCAAAGTAAGCTACCTGTACGTGCATGAGCTATATCTCTGAAGAAAACTGACATTGCCTCTTCCAAGGCCAAGAGTTGTCTATAACATCTCAGGTAGTGGTGTGATGATCCCTTTTTCTCATGCTGGGATTTGAGCTGGATTAACCTTGTGCAATTTTTTTTTTTTTAATCCAGGCCTATCTTTCATGAAATCAGTTGTGCAATGACATCCATGTGACAGATAGGGAAACCAGACCAGCTCTGCCTGTGCTGTAATTTCATCACAACGGTGAGTAACATGATAACTTGACCAAACAGTTCATATCACAGCAGCAGGGAACCCATTGGCAGCCTGGGGGAAGTCACCAGTCAGCAGTGCAGTTGTGGGAACCATAGCAGGCATCCGAGCAGCCCTGGAACTTCCGAGCTGGCAGAGCTGCATTGCTGGGCAATAGGCAGGAACAGGACCAATGGTGTGATAGTTCTCTGCTGCTGCTCATAAGAACATGGAGTCTGATACGTTTTCATTCATCTTATGATTCCCAGGATGTTTACAGAAACATGATCTGGTAGAGGACTTGCATTATCTATTGTCTGCAAACAGGGTTCTCTTTGCTATTGTGGCAATTACAAAACTCCTGGGATTTAAATTCATCCATTCCTAGTCGCTCCCCTGTTTTACCACTTTGCCTATTCAAGAGAGTGGCTTTTCCCCATGGTGAGGAGGTATCCACAGAGAGCTTTTTAGGTATTAGTCACATAAGGAGCCACTGCAGATTTCACTGAATCAGGAAGTATATTTTAGCAAGCTTTAAAGCTATGATTGTAAACATTAACATTTACTGAGCAGACTTCTTTCTCCAATTAATTTTTCATCTGGGACTTATGCATACTCAGATATAAATACAGCATTCAGAATTATTTTTCATATCCTTAGTGCTTAATATTATACCTTTGAATCTGGAAAAGTGTAGTATATCTACGCAAACAGTGTTTTTACAGTTATAAGTTTTTGCAGTATGTATGTCACACTGTTTTTACAGTTATAAGATGCGCTATTGACTAGGACAAAATTAGAAAGTATCTGCTAAAGAATTCTTAACACTCAGTTGTATAAGAAAAATTAATTCCAATTGTCATTTGTTTCTTTTTTTCCAAGAAAAGCACTCTTCCCATAACACATGACTGAACTGGCCTGTTGATGTTTGGTTTGGGTTTTATTTTGTTGAATAAGTGCATCATCTGTTGCTGTGTCTGGCTCAGATCTCACCGTCGTACACCAACCTGGACCCTCCAGGGATCTGCCTGCCTCTCCCTTGTAGGTGCTGGGATTAAAGTATGCAGGAACACAGATGGCTTAAACACTCACTTCTTTTGTTTTTTGTTTTTTAATTTCATGATTTGTTGACAGTCAGTGCTATGACTGTGGACTGCTCTCGGGAAGAGGGGCAATGCTTGGACCCTGCTCAGCTGGCTTTGTACACACTTTGGATCTTGCAGGATTTCAGCAGTCTGTTTTTAGTGTGTGAGAATAGTTTTCTTCAGTCTCCATTGCTTCTCCCCAGGATTCTAGGGAAAACTATTCACACAAGTGTGCACTTTGTGTGAATGAGTCTCACATCTCATAGAGGAAAGTGAAATCCTAAGAGATAAAAGTACGTTGTGATACATTGATGTTTTCCATGTTTGTTCTTTGGGGAGGTGTTAGTCTTTCATTTTAGTTCTATGACAAATTCGGAAAGATAGTTTATAACGCTGTCATCACAATCATTCAGTTCCATTTCCATTCTTGTGTTTTGGTTGAGCTGTGGTTAGAGGTGGTCGGACTTAAGTTATGCTAACTGAAAATTGTCCCTCAGTGTTTTCAGTATTCTGAAACTGGGTGAGACCTGGGGGATCATCTGTAGAATCCTTTACTTTGTTTTCACTTTATTTACTTAGCACAATACTGTGATGGAAATCTAGGAGCTTTCTGAAGAATCTCTTTCTCAGGTGCAGTTTCATTGATAAGCCAGAACTGCTCACACTGGATGCAAAACCTAGATACCTGCAAGGTGGAGGGAAAGGAGACAGATCCAAATATACCAGGTATTTTTGGAGCTAGTAAGGTAGTGGTGTCGAAGGATTCAAGTAACAGTGGAAATGGAATGGAGGTGCTATTTAGATGACTCAGCAGTTATCAGCCTTTGCTTGTGTAGATAAGGACATGAGTTCAGTTCCCTGAGCCCACATGGAAGCTGACAGCCATCCATAACTTCAGTTCCAGAGACTGATGCCTTTTTCTTACCTCAGTTCACATGAGGCACAGATACAGAGCACTATCATACATGCTGCAAAACACTGGTAACCATCAGCTAAAACAATGAAAATGCAAATGAGATATGAGATTGCTTTTGCTACATTCTCTTTCTCTAGAAATGATCCTAGAGCAGTTGTTCTCAACCTTCTTAATGCTGCAACACTTCAATTCAGTTCCAGGTGGTGTATGTGGGCTTATCTGCATATGAGCAGATTCACATGGAAATAGATAGAGGAGTGATGTGTTTTCGGAAATATGTGTTTTCCTATATTCTTAGACTACCCCGGTGAAAGGGTCTTTTGAACCCCACCCCATAATAGCTCACAACCCATAGGTTGAGAACTGCTGTTCTAGAGTATTCTACTGTAAATAATCTCTAGGTTACCTCATTGTACATGTAACTGGCTTTCTATGTAAGAATTAATACTATGAAAAATGTAATTTATTTGACTATGAATGAGAGTCATGCCATCCCCATCCTGCTCATATCCCTTTTATGTCTTCATATCAGTATAATGATTTTCAGAACTAATTTTAATGTCTTGTAAAATAAGGAAAATTAGTGCCTCTAGGTTTGTTTCCTGGTCTCCTGCCTTTGAGATTTTTTTTTTAAGTTTCTGTAGATGGTATTCCTTTAATACTCTCATTTTCCATTTCCTAACATGATGCTTTTACAACTTCAATAAGAATTATTTATTATCTCTGCATTGTTTCAAATCTGTCTTAATTGTCTTCATTTTAAAATTGCCTGTTGCCTTTCTTCAAACCAAAACTCAATGGTTTTTATTATTGTAATTGTAATATATTTTGAAATCTTGTTTTGCTTCTGAAGGTCTTTGAACTCTATGCTTTCTCAAAATTTCATATCAAGTTAGCACAACTTTTTTCCATTTTGCCGAAGTTCCTCTTTCGTGTTGAAATGAATTGCTTAGAATTCTTATGTAAGAGAAATTCCCTTTTCAATTGTGTTCCTATATTTGAATGAGAACACAAAATCCCCTGTCAGTGTTCACATGTGATATATGTATTCTTCTGTTTCAAATGTGGATTTACTATTCACGTGCATGCTGGTCAGTGAGTAATTCATTTTTGCAAGAATGTGCTATAATCAGTTATTTCATACAGGACCACATGTGTAATATAGTTGGATCTGATGTGAATTTTTGCTTGTGTTTGCTGAAGAAACTGTACACTGACTTCTGGTGGCTACAGTAAGTTAGATTTCCACTGACACTGTGTCTCTGAGTTCTTTTCTTTTGTGTAGTCCACAGGATTTGTTGTAAAAGTCCTTGAATGTGGACCCTGAATCTGCAGAAAGGGGATTTCAGTGCATATTAGGTGAGTATTTGTTCCATGCCTAACAGTGTGGAGCACTTTTAATGTGTACTTAGTGGCCATTATAACTGCTTTATAGCACTATCTATTGAAATGATTTGCTTCTTCATTGAATTAATTATTATTTCTTTGCTTTGTTGTTTTTTCTTTATTTTATGATATATTCTGGGTATTAACCTCTCATACCATGAAAAGCTAGCTAATAACTTTATGAAAATGAAATGAAAAGCTAGATAATAAATTTATCTGCTCTATAGGCTGTTTCCTCATACTTTTGCTTTTTATGTTTTCTGTGTATGTTTTAATTGCACATATCTATTTTATCAGTTTACTCTTTCAGAATACATGAAAGTCTGTGATTCACTAGATAGTAGGACAGAATCAACCCAGATTCATAGCTTTTGTCTGGTAGACAATTTTCCCAACACCCTAGCTGATGAGGCTACCTATTACCAAACACATCTGTTTTATTTTGTTGACCATCACGTGGTCACTGCTGTTGTTCTGTTTCTGTATCTGCTGCTCTGTTGCATAGGGCTGTTTATCTACTCTTCTGACACTCCCCTGTGATGGTCATGTGATTGCTGTATCAGCTGGAATCTCAGCTAAGATAATTCAAGCTCTGTTCTATGTACCTGGAGTTGCTCTGTATACTCAGATTTTTTGTGCTTCCATGTAAAATTAGTTTTTTCCTGACTGTTTTGTGAAGAGTATACAATATATTGTGTATTTCATGGCTAACGTCCCTATCCTTTGCTAACACAATGTTTGTCCCCTCTCCTGTCATGTTCCCTCAGATTTGAACCAGGTCGTGTAATTCCTCATCATGGCTGTGCAGTCAGCAGTCACTCCTTCTCTGTATGTGTCCAGTTAGGAGTCCATGAAAGAGCTGTGGCCCACTCTGTACAAAGGTTCTCTGACATGGGCTGAAACCAGTTGCTGGCTAAATTGTGAACAGAACCTTTGAATATCTGTATATGTAGCAAAATGTCATGTCATGAGTGGATTCCCACCTATGGCCTGTTACCCTTCCAGTCTTAGGCACTTGTCCAGGATTCCTGTGTATTTCACATATTTCCTTCTCTGGAACTAGCCAAAAATGTAATCAGATAGTATTTGATTACAGAGAAAACTGTCTTCACTTTATGGCACTGTTTTAGGAAACCAAGGGAAGCAGGCACCCAACTGTGATCTTGTTGATATGTAAAACGCCAGCTGATTTAAAGCGTGGGCTTTAAGGTTTATTTGAAAAATTATCAGAACTGAGCTTTCTCATGGAGTATATATCATTTTGAAGTTGAGAATGATACTTCTTTTTTTTTTCCTTTGGTTTTTTTTAAGGCAGGGTTTCTCTGTGTAATAGCCGTGACTGTCCTGGATCTCACATTGTAGATCAGACTGGCCTCAAACTCACAGAGGTCCACCTGCTTCTGCTTCCTGAGTGCTGAGATTAAAGCCGTGCACCACCACATCTGGCTTGACAATTATATTTCTTATAATTTGGAATGAGTTACTATCTGACATCTGTTTACCCCTTTAAAGTGAGATTTTTTTTTTCTCTTTCCTTCTTGCTCTGGGAAAGAATAGATCCACCATGCTGAGTTAGTGTGGACAGAGGGGACACCTGTGTCCCTTTCCTGAGGAGATTGGAATCCTTCCAGTTTTCCTCATTTAGTAAAATGTTAGATTTATCTTCTTGGCTTCTATTGTTTGTTATGCTAAGGTGTGTTCTTCCTATTCCAAGATTTTTGAAATCTTCAAAATGAGCAAATGTGGAATTTCTCCATAGCCCTTTTATGGGTTTATGGATATGATCATGTTTCTTCTGTCAGAGCTTAGATGTTTGCATTCTTACATAGATATGTCTGTACATGTTGAAACAAGCTTCTATCCCTCAGCTTTAAAAGGTGACATGGGGAGTACATTTGTACTTTCTGTAAATCTCCGAAGGGATTTCTCCTGCTTGCATTCCCACCAGAAGTTAGAATAGGGTAAGGTTCTAATTTCCCATTTCCTCATCTGCATTTTTGGCCATTTGATTATTTTTTGTTGTGTATTATTTTTTTGAGGGTCTCAATATGTAACTGTCAATGGTCTGATGCACACCATGTAGACAAAAATAACAGCAGATTACAGAATTATACCTGCCTCAGCATCCAGTGTGGTGAAATTAAAGTTTTGCACATCAGATTTGGTTCTATTTGTTTTCTTATTTTTTGTTAGTTTTTATTTTCTTTTATTGCATGAGCGTTTTGGCATAATGTGTGTCTGTGCCACACATGTGTCTAGTGCCTGTGGATGTCACATGAAAGCATTACATCTTTTGGGAAGGAATTTACCGATGGTTGTGAGCCGTGATATCAATGCTGGGATTCAAACGCACGTATTCTGGAAGAGCTGTAACTGCTCTAACCCACTGCACCAACTCTTGATCCACCAATTTGTTGGCTAGTATGAGATGGAATGTCAAGGTTGTAACTTGCTCGAGGCTAAGGAGCATGAACTTAGGAATATTTTAGGGGGCTCTGGGAAGTCTTTTAAGCTACAGTCAATGGAATAGTATCCTAATTTATTTTCAACATACTCAATATTGGTTATGTAGAAAACTGGTGCTTCATGGTTTTTATTTCTATACTCTTCAATATTACTAAGGCTTTTGTCAAGTATAAAGGTTTCTGATGGTGTTTTCAGGTTATTTATGCAATCACATCATCATTGAAATGGTTGAGTTATTTCTCTTCCTTTCCTACTATATCTCTTTGCTTGTTTCTCTCTTTCAAATTTCTGTAGCTAGTTCCTTTATTATTCTTGTTACGTGTGTGTGTGGGTGTTTGTTCTGCATGTATTTCTGTGTATCACACCTGATCAGTGTCCACGGAGGCCATAAGAGGGCATGAGGATCCCCTGGAACTAGTGTTACGGACTGTTTTATGAGCTGCCATTTGGTTGCTGCTCTAGAACCCCAGTCCTCTGGAAGAACAGCCAGTGCTCCTGACCACCAAGCCTCACTCCATCCTCTCTAACTAAGTTAAAACTATAATAAATACAATTGGGAAGAATGTGAACTTTTGTCTTGTTACAATGTCAGGTCAATTCTGTACATTTTCTTCTTTGAGATTGTAAACCTACATTGACAAATATACTCTTTATTATGTTGAGATGTGTTTCCTCTATTCCAACTTCTAGTAGGGATTTTATGGCGAAGTCTTTTGAAGATCCATAGATCAAATTCTGTTCTATATGTACTGAGATTCTATTTCTTAGAGTCTTTAATCCAGGTTTTGCTGGTGTTGTAGCTGGTATATTATTGTTCTTATTGTTCTCCATTCCCAGTGATGGGTTAATGCTTTCCTGTGTTGTACATGATGGATTGCTTCCCAGTTCTCTGCAATTTATTTATTCCTCACATAAAATGTTCCCTGAGATTTGGATGTGGTAATAAGGATTTTTCACTCACAAGTTGTGCACTCAGCAGTCTCTGAAATAACTGTGTCCTGTTGCAAATGAAATTTTTCTGACCCAGGCTGAAAGCAGTACCAGGCTATTGTATGAGCAGAACCATTTAAAGGCAGTTCCAGTATTTTTGCATGGAGCAGTATGTCAAGAGTAGATTCTCTTCTAGGGCCTGTGATCTTTCCAGTCATTGACTTTTGGCCAGTTTCCAGTGCTATCTGTGTGTTTGTGGGCTGAGCTCAGTTTGAAGCAGAATGCTTCTGTTACCCATAAAATAGTTTTGGCACTATTCCGCTGATGGGTATATCCCTGTCTGGCAGGTTGATATTGCAGCACAAGGGGTCATCATCTGGGGACAGACACTGATGATTCTTCTCATGCAGCAGCCTGCAGAGCACTTTTAGCATTTTGAATGCTACACTAGGGTGTCTAAGACTGTTTAGACCCCGAGTCTTCTGCTGACTTCTCATCATATTCTATTTGAATGTAGAAACTCAAGTGATATTTTCTTGGATTTCCATAGAGCTTATAGAGAGGGTTATCAGATCTGAGCTTTCTCTTGGAAAATTTGGGAGATTTTGCAGTAAATAATTGTGTTTCCTGTAATTTGAGAAAATGTGCTCTCAGAATTTTCTCATTTGACACATTGAAAATTTTGTCTCTCTTGTTGTTTATAGCACTGATGCAGTGTGTTGAGTTAGTGTGCAGGAAGTGGATACCTTCGTCTCTCTTCTGATTAGAGTAGAGTGATGGTGGCTTCCTGCATTTTTTGTGATGTTAGGTCCAGCGTTCTGGCTTTTATCTTCATTAGTCTGAGGTATGTCCCTTCTGTTCTCTTGTTCTTCAGAGCTTTTATTGTGAGCCAATGTGATACTTTTCGACAGGCTGTTAATGAATATGTTGACATAATTGTGTGTCGTCTCTCACTGATTATATTTTGTGCCTGGAATTGATTGTTTCATGGGTATTGCAACATTCTTTCATTTCTTGTATGAAATCAATCTGAGTTCCATTTCTACATCCATTAGAGAGAATCTTGTTGTCAATGCCCATCCTTGCAACTGGTCTGTGATTTTTCCTTTGCAAATAGTTTTCATCCTCATCTGCTTATTGTACCAATGTAAAGTCAGTTTTATGTGATAATGGCCTAGTATTCCTTTTCTTTTAGTTTTTGGCAATATTTTCTGTGGAGGACTAGTATAGGAATTTGCAAAGGAATTAGAGAAAGATGTGGACCCCCACACAGAGGGGGCTTCCTCCTGGACCCCTGATTATGTTCCAACCACACCTAAACGCCTATTTACACAGAGAGATCTTTTATTAAGCAGAAAAGAAAAGTTGAAATGACTACTTTCTGATTCTGGCAGAAAAACAGCAGCAAATGACTTTGTAGGTGGAATTCTTAAGAAGAACAGAAGGGGAACTCTGTCTTAGAATGGGCTAGCATGAAGTAGTAAAGGAGATAAAAGATTAGGGAGAAGGGGAGGGACAGGGGACTGTCTCTGGATAGAGGGGACACAGAAGTGGCACATAGGCAAATGGCAGTTTGTAAAGATAAAAGAAGAAACGTCATGTTGGGATGAGGGATTAATTTTAATTGGCCTTGCTTATTAGATGAACAAAAAAGAGCTTCAGATCACTGGACCTTAGGAGAAAACCTCAGGAGGATGAAGTGACCAAAGAAGGGAATAGACCTTGGTGACTAGCTTTAGAGATATAATCTAATGTTTTTGTTGTTGCTGCTTTGTTTTGTTTTTTATTTAAAAATTTTTTTATTCATTTTACATACCAACCACAGATTCCCCTCTCATCCCTCCTCCCCCTCCGGCCACGCTCACTCAGCCCTCCCCAGTCCCACCCCTCATCCCCTCCTCCAAAGGTATTTCAACAAGAATTCCAGTCTTTGTTTCTGAGACAGAAACACAGAGAAGAGTAACAAGAAGAATGAATGCTTCTGTGATAAATGCTCCCCAGGTCAGTGTCATGCCCACATTTCTCTGAAAATTTTTTTTGTGATTGAAACTATTCAAGACTTTAATTATCTACCTTGGGAAATGTTATTGAAAGTGTTTGTTTTCTGTAGCTAAAGTTTTCCTGCCTGGCCCACAGTCGGGACAAATATCTCTCACCTGCCAGTCCCACAGCCGCTCAGACCCAACCAAGTAAACACAGAGACTTATATTGGTTACAAACTGTATGGCCGTGGCAGGCTTCTTGATAACTGTTCTTACAGCTTAAATTAGTCCATTTCTATTAATCTATACCTTGCCACATGGCTCGTGGCTTACCGGCATCTTCACATGCTGCTTGTCATCGTGGCGGCTGGCAGTGTCTCTGACTCAGCCTTCCACTTCCCAGCTTTATTCTCCTCCTTGTCCTGCCTATACTTCCTGCCTGGCCACTGGCCAATCAGTGTTTTACTTATTGACCAATCAGCAACACACTTGACATACAGACCATCCCACAGCAGTTTTCTACTATTTTTTTTCTTTTCTGATAATCAACATTATGTCTTTAAATCTTTCACCAATATAGCAGAAACTTGTCCCATTATATTTTCACACAGTTTTATACTATGAGGACATGAATTTCCATGGACTTAAGACTTGCAATTCTGAAACGGAATCTACTGTTAATGATGCTCAAAGAAATAGATTGATGGCCAGTTTTTACATAGGATGGACTTGCATCCTTTCATACTAGTGTGGAAGGAAGGTCTAAAGTGCCACATTTGTTGCATTTCTGGAATGGTCAGTGTTCCAGAAACAGGCTTATGAACGTGAGCATACTAATACATGGACCTTTTCACGGACATCACTGAGCAATTAATGGCAAAGTAGAATTGAAAGAGACTCACTGGACTGAATCCTAATAGTAAATATTTCAGCATATATGGCTTGCTCTTGCCAGAAAGTTGATGTGTCTGTGAGGAGATGCAAATTGCAGTATTCTGGTTCCCTTTTTGCCATTTTATGTCACACAGTGATGATGGATGTGCTGACACTTGAAATGTATTTGTCTCAGGAGAGGTTCTGTTCAATGCTCAATGGTGAGTTCTCCTTAGGAAGATTATTATTTTCTCTTTATATTTTGTTGTATTTTTCAAACAAGTGAGCATTGCTGTCTCCACCTTTGTATGATATCATGTGGAATATGTTAGAATTTTCTAGAGTATTGACTTGGTGCTGCATATAAGCCATCAGTTTTCAAGCATAAACAAATGCCCCTCTTAATGACTTTACTTCTTTTCTGTTAGAGAAAGAAGGCTCCCTCTACCCTATGTTTTCCTTTCTCTGAAGCTTTGTATTACAGGGGGTGGGGGGAAGTCCTGAAATTGTGTCAATGTTTCTGTTTCTTTCTTTACAATAGTATTTTGTTTATGGACATGGGTTTTCATCAGCATATTTTTATGTACACTGCAATGTATGATGCATAGTGCCCCTTGTCACAGTCAAACCCTTGGCACTGAACTCAGGCACTGTAGTGAGCTGCTTTGTGTGTAGAGAGGATTAAATTAGGTGTCTCTGCAGGAACAGAAAGTGCCTTTCACCAGGGAGCCATTTCTTCAGACCCAGGTTTACATTTCTGGTGCACACTTGTGACAGAGACAGCATATATACTTACCGATGCAACCTAAAATCCTGTTAGATGAATGAGTTGAAAGACTGAAGAACATAGTGCAGTTGAAATTACAAGATTTAAATTTTCAGTTGAGTCAATCACATGAGCAATAACATATTCAAAATTAATGAAAAGTTATTACATTTTTCAGTCAATTTAATATATTCATTTTGATAATAGAAAATGTTTCCACTTCATCTGAATGAATTGTCACTTAGGCCATTTATTTACACATGTATTTCTTTTTTTTAATTATTTATTTATTTTTTTTAATTTTATAATTTGATTTAATTTTATATATCAGCAACGGATTCCCCTGTCCAACCCCCCCCCCTCCGCCCTCCCCACAGACCACCCCCCATTCCCATCTCTTCCAGGACAAGGACTCCCCTGGGGATTCAGCTCAACCTCGTAGATTCAGTCCAGGCAGGTCCAGTCCCCTCCTCCCAGGTTGAGCAAAGTGTCCCTGCATAGGCCCCAGGTCCCAGTCCCACTGCCTGGGTGCCTCCCAAACAGATCAAGCTAATCAACTGTCTCAGTTATCCAGAGGGCCTGATCCAGTTGGGGGCTCCTCAGCTATTGGTTCATAGTTCATTTGCTTCCACTAGTTTGGCTATTTGTCCCTGTGCTTTTTCCAACCTTGGTCTCAACAATTCTTGCTCATACAATACATCTTCTTTCTCGCCGATTGGACTCCTGGAGCTCCACCTGGGGCCTGGCCATGGATCTCTGCATCCGATTCCATCAGTCATTGGATGAGATTTTTAGCACGACAGTTAGGGTGTTTGGCCATCCTATCACCAGAGTAGGTCGGTTCAGGCTGTCTCTCGACCATTGCCAGTAGTCTATTGTGGAGGTATTTTTGTGGATTTCTGGGGACCTCTCTAGCACTTTGTTTCTTCCTATTCCCATGGGGTCTTCATTTATCATGGTCTCTCTTTCCTTGTTCTCCCTCTCTGTTCTTGATCCAGCTGGGATCTCCCGCTCCTCTAAGCTCTCTTTCCCTTGACCCTTGCCCTTCATTACCCCTCTCCCATGTCCAGTTTGCTCATGTAGATCTCATCCATTTCTCTGTCATTGGTACACATATATTTCTAATGATTCTGTAGTGAAACTCCATATGGAATTCATGAAATTGTTATCAGTATTGCTTGTGTCAACATTTAGAAAAATTTAAATAACATTAATGTTGTCTAATTCTGCTTTTTCTATTTTACTTCATAGTTGTGAAAATTTCTCATAAAATAACTTCACAAAGTATTTGATTCTATGTGTTGTTTGGAATGTTGGGTGTATGCACTAATTTTACACTCTTTATTAATTAAAGAAAAACTCTGACTTTTAATTCATCCATGAATTCTACATTCCATATTTTACCTATTTTTTCTAGAAAGGATGTAGCATTTTGCCTCTGCCTCAGGATCTGAACTGAGCATTTTAGAATAGAGTCAGGTGAGGCCCAGCTGCAAACAGGCTTGATCTATTGTCCATGTTTGAGCAAAGTTGAAAGCTGCAGAATTCAGAAGCATACTTTTGCTCATTATAACCTGACCTTCTGAGATGTGACACTGGGATCATGTTTGATATCAACACATACTTCATAAAGGTACATCTAGAGCTCAAATATGTATGTTGTATTCCCTAAAGTTTGCTGATTGCAGAACTATTATGTTATCCTGTTTTCACAGAGATAGCAAATACAATAAAGACTGAATATTTTAGAAAGTCTCTTATTAAAGTTAAATTGTAACTTTATTTTCTGTATTTCAATATATTTGCAGGAATGTATGCGTGTGTACTATGTGTGCCTCCTCCCTATATGGTTTAGTGGAAAGCATTGGTTCTCATGAATCTGAGATTAAATTCTGGGATGTAGTGCTGGGAGCCAAAATCCATTTTCAAGGACTTGAAGACATTACAGAATGCAAACTAGAGACAAAATTTTCAAATGTAGTGATTGTGGTAAATACTTTATCTGCTGCTCAGATCTTAAAAAAAATCAGAAGATTCATGGAGGAGAGAGACCTTATGAATGTAAGCAATGTGGTAAATACTTGTCTACATTGCCTCTGAAAGAACTGCAATGCTAAAGTTCTGACACACCCATGCAGCACTTCTAGGAAACTTCCCTCTTTGAAGAATTGTCATGTCTCATCTATATCACAAAAGTGTTTCTAATTCTTTAGGTCATTTTTACCAAAAAAGAAAAAAATTTGTTAAGCAGCACATGACAAATATGTAATTTTCTGTTGCAGAGTGGGTTAACATTCAGGGATGTGACTGTGGACCTCTCACAGGAGGAATGGGAATGTCTGGACTGTGGTCAGAGAACATTGTACATGGATGTGATGTTGGAGAATTACCACAATCTAGCCTTTGTGGGTAAGAATGCTCTTCTTGTAATAACTCATCTATTCCTTGTATTTACCTACTTTGTATATATGTAAACTCTTTGAACCTAGAGAATCCCAGAAATGAGGGAAATTCTGGTTACCAATATCACTTTTTAATGGAACTTCATTTACATTCTCCTTGTTCTCTGGAAGAGTAACAAATACTATATTCTCTGTGATCTCTTCAGCCCTTCTATCTACTATATAAAGAACACTTCAAAGTTCAAAGAGTACTGAATATTCAGAATACGGAAATATATTGCAGTATTAAAATGAGTAGAATATTTCTATTTCACTACTAGTTTAAACTATTCACCTATTTCTGATTATGAACACTAAAAAAGGTTTTAAATAGAGAAGGAGTTGTTTGTTGTGTGAAAATATTTTTATTTATTTATTTTTGAGATGTGATTGCTATGTTTAGTACTGGCACAGCATCATTCTAATTTTTGCGTGTTGGAGGCTGAAGAGGGGGACCTGTAAATTTATGCCGACCTGGGTTATATGATGATTTCCTAGATGACCAAAGCTTCACTGTGTGATTCTGTCTCAAAAACATAATAGGTAAACATTCCTCATATGATCCTTCACAGAGCCTTTTTCTCAAAGTTCTTTACTACTTGAACACCTATTTGTCCTACCTGCTGCAAGGTACAGTGTTTAGGTAACAACAAGATGGCTATTACTGGTCCCTGTGGTTTGATATAGATCAAATTGGAAGTTCTTATGAGCATCCATAAAATGATTATGAAACAGAAAAGATCTCTGTTGAGAGTCTATCCCTGAAAACTGCTAGTTTATGTGTCTAAGAAAATGTAAGTTATGAAACCTCTTACTCATGGGTTAATCCTTATTATCCTTAATTGCACTAATTTTCCAGAGAATCATCGCATATGTGGTAAATATGAGAAGGGCTTGAATCAAGGCGCAAAGCACATTGTCCATGAGGATGTGAATAGCCAGGAGAAGTCTTATAAATGTAATGAGCTTGGGAACATAATTCATGAATCCTCCCGATGTACACCTTATGACACAAATGATACTGCAGAATATTGCAACAAGTACAGATTTGATATCCACAGAGATGCTTCTGTTGAAACATATGTAAACAGACATAAAAGTGGGAGCACTGGAGAAGAACCTTGCAAATATAAAGAGTCCATAAACTGTTTAAATTTGTATTCTATCATTAGCCAAAATCAAAGAATTCACACAGGGAAGAAAGGACACCAAAATACAGAGTGTGATAAATCTTTTGACTTTCAAACTAAAATCACACAGAAATGTACCAATCGTGGGAAGAAACTACACCAATGCAGGAAATGTGGAAAATGCTTCAAGATGTGCTCAAGCCTCAGTGGACATCACAGGGCTCATATTAGAGAGAAAACTTATAAATGTACAAAATGTAGTAAATCCTTTTTGCATTTGTCCCAACTCAAAGTCCATTACAAAATCCATTGCAGAGAAAAACCTTACAAATGTACAGACTGTGCTAAGTGCATTTATCATACACCCAACATTGAACGGTATTATAGGATCCACACTGGAGAGAATACTTACAAATGTAGTGATTGTAGCAAATCCCTTATAAGTGCCTCATTGCTTAGAACACATCAGAGAACCCATTCGGGAGTGAAACTTTACAATTGTAGCAAATGTGAGAAATCTTTTTCCAAGAAAGACCATCCTAGAACTCATCAGAGAATGCATTTAAGAGAGAAACCTTTCAAATGTAGTGACTGTGACAAATCCTTTTCTAAGAAAGATAATCTTAAAACTCATCAGCGAATCCATACAGGAGAGAAACCTTATAAATGTAGTGACTGTGACAAATCCTTTTCTAAGAAAGATAATCTTCAAACTCATCAGCGAATCCATACAGGAGAGAAACCTTACAAATGTAGTGAATGTGGTAGATCTTTTACCCTGAAAGGCTATCTTAAAACTCATCAGAGAATCCATACAGGAGAGAAACCTTACGAATGTAGTGACTGTAACAAATCCTTTACCCAGAAATCCAGTCTTAGAATTCATCAGCGAATCCATACAGGAGAGAAACCTTACAAATGTAGTGACTGTGAAAAATTCTTTACCCAGAAATTCACTCTTAGAATTCATCAGAGAATCCATACAGGAGAGAAACCTTACAAATGTAATGAATGTGACAGATCCTTTACCCTAAAAGTCAATCTTACAAACCATCAGAGAATCCATACAGGAGAGAAACCTTACAAGTGTAGTGAATGTGACAAAACTTATTCCAAAAAAGACCATCTTAGAATTCATCAGAGAAACCATACAGGAGAGAAACCTTACAAATGTAGTCAATGTGAGAAAGCTTATTCCAACAAAGACCATCTTAGAATTCATCAGAGAATCCATACAGGAGAGAAACCTTACAAATGTAGTCAATGTGACAAATCCTTTACCCAGAAATTCACTCTTAGAATTCATCAGAGAATCCATACAGGAGAGAAACCTTACAAATGTAGTGAATGTGACAAATCCTTTACCCAGAAATTCACTCTTAGAATTCATCAGAGAATCCATACAGGAGAGAAACCTTACAAATGTAGTAAATGTAACAAATCCTTTTCAAGAAGTTCAGTTCTTAAAAAACACCAGAAAACTCATATGGGTGAGAAGCCTTATGAATGGAGTGAATGCAAGAAATCCTTTACTCAGAAAGGCAGTCTTAGAACTCATCAGAGAATACATACATGAAACTTTAAAAATGTAGTGAATGTGACAAATCCTTTACTGTTGGCTCATTTCTTAGAATACATCAGAGACTACATCCAAGAGAGAAACTTTACAAATGTAATATATGAGGAAAAGACTTTACCTGCCCCTCAAGTCTAAGATGGAAATTCATACCATTGGGAAGGGATTTCATAGGAAATAATGTGTTATGTGCATTATCCAAGCTCTATCCTTAGTGATGCTTGATGCTCCACACTAAAGAATCATTATGAATGTGAGAAGCTTGTGAAAGTCTTTAAGTAATGTTCAAAGCTTAGAAAAAAATCAATTATGTTGAGGGAAATTCTGAAATGTGGCAATATAGGAAATTTTACATTAAAACTTTTTACTTCTTCAACCTCAAATTCTTTGTAATGAAGTCAAAATGGAGAAATCTGCAGTGTATGCTATTATGTAACAGTTTCCTGGAGATTGGAATGATTCATTCTGAGGGGAAGCTGATTATGGCAGTAAATACACCACTCACAATAGCTTCAAGAAATCCCAGAAATTGACAGGATTCAGTATGCTTAACTCAAATGAAGAAACTCAGATAAACCATGCTGCTTAGAAGGGGATTTGAGCCTCCAAGATAGATTGCTCTTTAACCTGTATGTATGCCTACAGGTTTGCAAATGTTCTCTGGGTGTGCATTATTCATATGCTGTATCACATGGTGGTTTCAAGTTTCATGATAGCAACTGTGTTGAATTTCTTGTGCTCCAGTGAGCAATTCCTGCCCTGTAGCTGAAAGTTTTCCTGTGTCCCACCTGGTCTCATAGCCACTCAGACCCAATATGGCTCTATTTATCAACTAATAAGAGTAACACATATTCACAGCATACAGAAAGGCATCCCACAGCACTTCCCCTTTTCTGTCTAATCAAAATGGAAGGTTTTAAATTTAACATAGTAAAATTACATCTAACAAAACAGTTATCAAGCAAGAATTGTTGTTACAATATCTAGTCTATGTGTATTTGTCAAATTCAAAGAAAATATTCTATTTATCTTATAATTGTGAGCTTAAGGTTTCATATATAACTTACCTTTTATCATAACCAAGAAAAATTATAACTATCTAGTCTTCAATTACATCAAAGATCTCCCAAGGATATAATATTACCTAACAGGAAAAGCATTGTAAGCAACCTCCAAAATTCTGGAAATGACAGAGACAGCTGCCTGCCTGGACAGTCATCCAAAGTTCCTCTGTCATGTTGGGGCATCCATCTTCAGCCAATAGGCCTAGAGTTTTTTAGTTGCTTCTCCCTGTGTCCTGTAGAATGTCTGGCAGTCTCCTCTGTGAAGCAGAAACCTGAAGAACCATTTTGCCTTGCAAAGTTCACTGGCTACCTTCCTATGTGTCCTGCATATCCAGTTTATATAACATTATCAGCAGTCCAGGCAAGAGCATTTTCTTGCCCAAATGGCTATTTTTGCCAAGAAGAAGATAAACTCATATGGAGTATCTTCAATACCCATTTTCCTCTTTGAAGTAAGTTGGTGCTGCCAGGAGCAGACATGTCTCACTGTCCATAATGTCTAAGTTTTTAAAACATTTTAAATGCCATATTCTGTAAGGCTTTGAAGTGTTTCAAGATTACTTACTTAATTGAAATATATCTTTATATATACCTAAAGAAACTTAACTAACATGATTATAAGTTTGATTATCATGGATGACTAATTATTAATCTGTATTTCTTATACGTTACAATTTCAAATGAGCTGCACAAACATACCTTAAACAAGAGTAGAAATATAGTATAACAAAATTAACTTTAAATTTGTATCAATAAAGTAAAATCCATATCATTGTAAAACATTTCAAATAAGTTGTTATTCTTTAAAAGTAGGTTCAATAATCTACCCTTTCATTCTATTATATCTATATCATATCCTTTTTTCTTCATTAGAAAGAGACTGCATTTATAATCAATCCTCTTTAAATAAAAATATACATTTTTTGTAAACAATATTTTGGGAATTTGGGTGTAGCTTCTAATACTACTTCCTGCTGGTTGAGGGTGAAGACATCTTTACGGGATCCTGAGAAAATTAAGAATTATGGTCAAGTCCTGACTGGAATAGTCTGTGAGGCTATATTCTCTGAAGCAGTTGCCTTGAAGCCATTCTGGATGTTGGATCATGTGGGCCATGGTGTCATCGGAGACCTTTCAGGGAGTCTTGACTGATCAAACCATATTAGCCTGGAAGCAATTCACAGGTTCTCATCTTCTGTGGAAACAAAAGCAGGACCTCTTTTCCAAAGCAACATATCCTTAGACATAAACTTTGAAGTCAAAATACCTTTAAATATATATATATATATAATATTATATTATATTATATTATATTATATTATATTATATTATATTATATTATATTATATTGATTTAACTGAGCAGCCTTTACAATCAAATATCTTTCTGCAGTTAAAGATCCCAATACAATATAATCCAGACTCTGTGTATGATTTCAATCTTTACATGGCTATTTTTTATATTACTTTTACTGTCTCTTTAAATGACTTTATTTTTTAAAACTATTTCTTTATATAACTGTCTATCCTTTTTCTCTCTTGAAAGCCTATGTACATTTTTACACACATTGTAAACTGTTTAGAGGTTTATTCCATCTGAGTCTGCCTTATTGTTAATCTATTGCTTTAAACTGCAGCTTGGCTAGGTCAGAATTGGCAGTCTTGGCTGCTGACTCCTCCCACCTTAGCTTCCCAACATGGTGGAGGTAATTTACCACCAGCTCTGGGAGCAATGCTGTCTGCCAGTTCTGGAAGGCAGTGTGTCTATGTCTCTATCAAGCAGCATGTAGCTCAGTAACCCTTTTTATAGTAGCAAAAGCTAAACCCACCATGGATTAGAGACACCTCTGTGTACTGTGGTGGGAATCCGCCATGCTGCAGGTCAAGCCCACATGCCACAAATCTGCCATACTGTAGCTCAAGCCTGCAGGCTGCAGCTGGCCTGAGAGACACACTAGGAAGCTGTTTTAAGCTTCATTTTACAATCTTTTTTAAAGTTTCTCAGGTTTTGGGTGGAAATTCTTGCTCCACATTGGGGAGCTAAACATAACTGGAAGTTTTCCTGTGTCCTGCCCAGTCCCTCAGCCACTCAGACCCAAGTAAACACACAAAGGCTTATATTAATTACCAATTGCATGGCCTAATGCAGGTCTCTTGCTAGCTAGTTCTTATATCTTAAATCAACCCATTTCTACTAATCAGTGTTTGGTCACGTGTTCCACGGCTTTACCAATCTGCTGGCATGTTGTTCGGAGGCAGTAGCTGGTGTCTCTCTCCACCTTCTTCCTGTCTCTCTGCTTGAATTTCCTGCCTGCCTCTAAGCTGCCTTGCCATAGGCCAAACAGCTTTATTGATCAACTGATCAGAGCAACACATTCACAGCATATAGAAAGATATCCCACAGTACTTCCCCATATTCATGTGTGCAATTCCAATAAAGCTCTCTGATTCAAAAAGTTGGCCTTGCCTCTGTTTTCAGTTTCCAGTTGTGAGTAGATGCATATGCATGTTGCATCTCCCTAGGAAAAGTGTCTCATGAAACATGTGTTGAACCCATTAAGTGTTCCTCCAAACTTATAAACAGAAAATTGATATTAGAGCAGCAGTTATCAACCTGTGGGTCTCATACTTTCATAGGGTTTTCCTAAGATACAGTAAAACACATTATTTCTGATTATCTTAGGAACTGAGACACTAATCCTCTGTGCAACTCCAGGTGAGTCTCCCTATGTGCAGATACACATATAGGAGTACTTGGAACTGCTTTGAAGGTTTGCAGTATTAGGAAAGTTGGAACTACTGTATTAAAGAGAAGGCATTTGAGTCACATAACCTAGGTAAGATTGTGCCCAGTACTCCAGGCTTCCTGCCATAGTATTTGTTGGAGTTCAAAGAGCTCCACACATACAAAATATAAAGGATTCAGGGGCTGGAGAGATGGCTCAGAGGTTAAGAGCACTGACTGCTCTTCCAGAGGCCCTGAGTTCAATTCCCAGTACCCACTTGGTGGCTCACAACCATCTGTAATGAGATCTGGTGCCCTCTTCTGGCCTGTATGCTGTATACATAATAAATAAATTTTTTTAAAAAAAGGAAAATAAAGGATTTGGCTTCAGAAGGCTGCTCTCTTTCTCTGCAATGTTGGGGCATCTGTCTTTGGCCTACAGGCCTGGCATATCTGATAGACTTATCTGTGAAGCAGGATTTTCTGGAGGGCTTTCCTACCTTGTCTTGGCAAAGTTCAGTAATCCTTTCTTTTGTGTTCTGCTTGTCACATTTGGACAGCATACTGTCAGCAGTCAAGGCAAGGACATTTTCTTGCCCAGTGGCTAATTTTTGTCACAAAGAAAGTAAATTCTATATGGAGTTTCATCAATGCCCATCATCTTATCTGAAGTAGATTGGTGCTGCCAGGAGCAGACATGTCTCGTCATTTTTTTTAAAAAAAAGGAATCTATGTTATTAAGACATCTTAAATGCCATATTCTGTAGTTCTCTGAAGTGTTTAAGAATGACCTATCTATCTAAAATATATGTTTGAACTTGAAAACATACCTAACATGACTACAGATTCAATTGTAATGACTAACTAGTAACTTGCATATTTTTTCCCTTTTTTTTTTTCTTTTTCTGAGACAGGGTTTCCCTGTGTAGTTTTGGTGCCTTTCCTGGTTCTGTAGATGAGGCTAGCCTCAAACTCACAGAGATCCACCTGGCTCTGCATCCTGAGTGCTGGGATTAAAGGTGTGCACCACCACTACCCAGCTGCATTTCTTTATACCCTAGTTTGTAATAATAACTTTTAAGGACTAGAAATTTGCATTACATTGTTAAATGAGTTGTATAGGTACAATACTTTGAACAAAATTAAAAATGTATATGCAGTATGTTCTAACAAAATTAATCTCAAATTTGTATGATATACAAAATTTGTATACAACATATAAAAATCCAATCCACAATGTAAAATATTTAAAACTAGTAGTTTCTTTTTAAAGTAGATTCAATAATCTACCTTTTTTATTTTATCATATCTATACTCTCCATTTTTCCTTTTCAGAGTAGATTCAGTAATCAGCTTTTTTCCTGACCATTGCCAATACAACTTGTAATCAACCACCCTAAACAATGACAAATATCCATAACCCATTGAACTACCAAATACCACCCACATCACCTGTTGGGATTGTGGACATCATGTTCTTAAATTTACTTCTTGCTTTCTGGGGGTGATGGCATCTTTAGGGGGCCCTGAACTGAAAAATTTGGGTTAATTGTCAAGTCCTGAGAGAGATAACTGCATTATTTGTTGTCTAGTCTCTGTGTAATGGGGAATTGCATGGTTTGTCTCATATCCTGGTGAGGCTGTACCATCTCAGCTAGCCACCTCAAAATTGTCCTGAGAAGTTTGTAGTGCAAAGCCAATCTTTGAGTAGTGTTTGTTAGCTTAACAATGTTATCATAGTCCATGTGTAATCATTGTGGGGGCCCATCATCCTTTTGGGGGACTTCAAGAGTAATTGTTAGGGGTGTTCATGGTTCATTGCAGAAAACTTTAACATTGTAAATATCATATACAGCAGATCTCAAAGAGGTTAAAGAATCAATATTTGTTATATACACCCAGAGTACAAAAACTTAATGACTAGTTACATGATAAAGACTCAAATCTGAAATCATGTATAGGAAGCTAGGTGAAGCCTTTTTCTAGAATCAGTTCTATATATGACCATTAATATTATGACAAAAATTAAATATATATAATCTTATAAATTTTGAGGGTAACATTTATACCTTTAGAAAAGCATGGAAGAGTCAAAATAAAACCAAAGATTAGGAAATTAGTGACAATAAAATTGCCCCTTAATTTTTTGTTTTTCTTCCATCACGTATCAGGTGGCTCTTCTAACATGAGATAAAGATTTTTTTATTGTACTTTAACAAGCATGCTTGAGTTTACAGAAGGAGAGAGCCACACTCCAACTCCAAAGGCAGCTTTAATTTTTAGTTGGGACAACAAAAAGACCATTTATATTATATGTCTGTAGAAAAAGCACAAACATTTGGGAAGATTTATGAAATTTTATTCTGCTTGAAATATAATATCTGATATGTCAATGTGCTCTTTTTCTTGGTGTTTTTTTTTTCTAGATGATTTATACTTTTTTGTCAGATTTCTCATTTGTCCAATGATCTTCAGATTCCTTAGCAGAATGTCTTCATTCTCCTGAAAAAAACAAAACAAAACCCTGCCCCAACTCTAACTTTAAGGGAGGTTCTCTTTTGGCAAGTTATATCTGATCAAATGAGAAACATTTGTTAGTTTTAAAGTTAATTTAAATTGAATGGTCATGCCGGTTGATGAACAATCACCTCTTTTAATTAAGAGGTATCTCTCATTCAAATCAAACCTTTATCAATTTTAATGGTATCCATAGCTTTTCTTTTCCTGAACAAACAAAAACAAAGCCTCTTCCCCAATTTAATACATATCCTGGTCATATTCTGAGGTCAGCACATCTTTAAAAATACAGGCTGATTTAAATCCCTTGTTTTTTCTATTATCCAATGTCTCTCTACAGCTGTCGTTCTTTTCTCATTAACATTTAGAAAATTCAAATTTAGGAAAGCATTATGCAATCTATTTCAGGAGGTCTTTATTACCCCTTTCTGTTTATTTAGCATATTCTTTAGAGTTTGATTTGATCTTTCTATGACTGCTTGGCCTGTAGGATTGTGTGATATACCTGTAATATGCTTTATATTGTAATAAGCAAAAAAAAAAAAGAACTGTTTCATTTTACCAGAGACATAGGATGGAACATTGTCAGTCTTAATTTGTACAGGTATTCCCATGATGGCCATAACTTCTAACAAATGCTTGATTACAGAATCACCCTTTTCACAACTCAAAGCAGTTTCCCTTTGAAATCTTGAATAGGTATTGATGATGTAGTATACATATTTTAATTTTTCTGAATTCTACAAAATGAAACATATCCATCTGGCAGATTTTATTCCTTTGAGTACCCTTTGGGTTACATCCTGTAAGTAATGGGGTTTGGTTGTATGAAGAACAAGTAGGATATTTTCTAATAGTTTCCCTGGCTTTTTGCCAAGTGATCGAAAAATCTGTTTTCAAACTGTTGCTATTGACCTGGTGTTTTTTTTATGAATGTATAGAGGGTAAAATAACCAGTATGCAATTGAGCTCTGGATCTAAATGATTCACATGAGCATCCTGGAATTTCTTTTCCACCAAAGCCAATTCTCTTTTAGCTTCAGCTAATAATTCTCTTGAACTATTTAAGTCCTCTCCATTTAACATTTTGAATAAATTAATCTGTTCTTGGTTTTATACTCCAATAGTGGGCTATAGTTACAAAATGTCTCCTAGCAATCTTTGAAGGTCAATAAGAGTCCACAATTGCTCTCTTCTAATTTGCACCTTTTGGGACCTATTTTTTATAAACCTATTTTATATCTTAAATAATTAATAGAATCTCCTCTTTGCATTTTTTCAGGAGCAATTTGTAATCCCCAACAAGACAAAATTGTCTTTTCTTCAAGCATTTTCTCAAAAGTATCTACATTTGAATCAGCTAGTAAGACATTGTCCATGTAATGGTAAACTATAGGTTGAGGAAATTGCTTACATATAATTTCAAACAGCTGCTGTACAAAATATTGGCACAGGGTGGGCCTATTTAACATTCCCTGTGGGAGAACCTTCAATTGATATCTCTTAACAGGCTGAGAATTATTATAAGTAGGCACCAGAAGGTAAATTTTTTCTCTGCATTTTTCTTGTAAAGGTATAGTGAAGAAACAGTCTTTTAAATCAATAACTAAAGAGGCCATCCTTTAGGTAACAAAGAAGGCAAAGGAATTCTACACTATAGAGAACTGATTGTCTGAATCACCTTATTAACAGCTCTTAGATCTGTTACCATTCTACATTTTCCAGATTTCTTTTTAATAATGAATACAGGAGAATCCCAAGGGCTGGTCAATTCCTCAATATGTTGAGCATTTAGCTGGTCCTGTACCAACTGGTCTAAGGCCTGCAGTTTCTCTGTTGCTAAAGGCCACTGCTCAACCCATACAGGTTTGTCAGTCAACCCTCTTAAAGGTAGGACTGTTGGTGCCTTTGAAAGATCAGCAACTGTTGTGCCCTGTTCTTGTACAACCTGAATGGTCAGTGACTATTCTTGATAGTACCTTTTAATATTTTCCCCAGAAACATAAATTTATGGATTGTTTCTGAGATTGGAGGAATGTTAATCTGAGTATTTTATTGCTGTAACAAGTCATGTCCCCATAAATTCGTTGCTATGATAGCATATGGCTTTAATTTTCCTCTCTGTCCTTCTGGCCCTTTACATTTGACCCATCTCTTGCTCTGTTTTACCTGAGATAACTTTCCAATCTCTAAAATCTGAACATTTACCTCCTGAAGAGGCCAATTTGGATGACAAGATTCTGGTGAAATTATTGTCACATCTGCACCTGTGTCTACAGACCTTCAATGACAACATCATTTATTCATATTTTTAATTTTGGTTGTTCATTTTTATAGAAGTTTACAAAAATTTACTTTATGGTTTCTCCTGAACTTTTTGTTCTCTCTTCTATACCTGTTTTATAATCCAGAGCAGTATGGTGACCTTGTTTACCACAATTGAAATATTTGACATTTTGATTTTTCTTCAAACCTCTGGAAAGTACCTCTCCTATCCAAGCACCATCATGGTTATGAGATTTAATATTGATTGTATCATAGATCCATTCCTCCAAGGGTGCTGATCTTGCTTTAATGGCCTAATTACCCTTTTGCATTGTGCATTAGCATTTTCAAAAGATAGAGATTTGATTATTATTTGTCTAGCTTCTGAATTTGTATCATTCTATTTACTGCTGAAGTCAATCCTTGTAAGAAAGCAGCAAAGGTTTCCTTTGGGCCCTGCAAGACTTTAGTGAATAGTAAATAACACAATTTTCTTTCCTTCTTCAATTCTGTCCCAAGCATTCAAGGCTGCTGCATGGCATAAAGCCAGGGTGTGGTCATCATATAGATTGCCTTTTTACATGAGCATAATCTCCCTCTCCAAGAATTTGGTCTTTGGATATTTCCATACCTCTCACCCTACTTCATTGTTCAATGGTCTTAGCCTCATCTTTCCACCAGGTCCTCTATTGTAATTGAGGACCAGCCTCCAACATGGCTGTAACAAAATCTCTCCAGTCTTGAGGGATAATTCTATTACAAGTTGACCATAAGTTTAACTTCTGCTTCATAAAAAGTGAATGCATACCAAATGAGACTATCACTTCCTTGAATGTCCTCCAATCTAACATTTGCACAGGAGTCCATTAGGCTCTTACATAGTCTGGGGGACATGTATCATTTGGCAGTTTCTGTAAGGTTACTGGATAAATTAATGTTGGCTGTTTGAAAGCCTTAAGCTGTTTCTCTGGAACCTTATAATACAATGCTGATATTTGTTCTCTTTTAAATTTCTCTGTCTGGGTCTAAATATCTCTATGACCTATTTTAACAAGTTTTTCTAGAACTTTTATCTTGGCATTCTTATTGTCCAACTTTTTTAATGAAAAAATAAAAATGATCAAACAAATATTTATAATTGACATATATATCCCATCTATATTAATTATCATCTCATTTAATTGCTCCATTTCAAACTGCCTAGCATATTATTACACAGAGACTTAACTCCTCCCTCCATTGTAATAATGTTTCCCATTTTTTTTAATTTGAGCAAAACTCTGTCTTTTCTTTTGATTATTATTTTTTTTTTACTAATTCACCCTTTTAAGATGTCCCAATTGGCTCACCAAATCTGCTGACAATGATGGTTCAGATGACAGTGAACTGAGTGTGACCACATCCTTAGGAGGGTCAAGGGAAATCCACAAACTACCAGGAAAGGGAAGAAGCCAAAGAGCCAGCCATCTGCATTTGGGAATGTGGGAAATGGGCTAACTGCTATGGCTTTTGGAGCTCAAAAGCCTGTGGAGTCTACTGCACAGAGGTTACAACAGAAAAAAGTTCCAGACTCCCTCAGAGGGCTTGGGAAAGAAAAGAAAAATCTAGCCAGCAGGTTAGTGACTCCAGTCTCGTGTAGCTCTGGCCTGAGCTGGTGGCTGCAAAGCCACAGCAAGTGGCTTTTTCATGAATTTGTGCTGCACAAGTTGGACACCAGATGTAGCATAAATTCTAATTGGTCTTAATAAAAACCCAGAGCCAAATATCAGGGTAAATTCTGAAAGATCACGGAGACAAAGAAACAAGCCACAGTCATCTCTCTCCTCACCAACTCCTAAGCCAAAAGGCACTATGCTCCTGTCTCCTCCCGCATTACATTACTTTTCTACACCTAGCCATATCACTTCCTGTCTCAACCTCTCTAGTGCTGGGTTAAAGGTGTGTGCCACTACTGCCTGGCCTCTGTGGCTAACTAGTGGTTGGCTTTGTCCTCTGATTTTCAGGCAAGCTTTATTTGTTAAAGCAAACACAAAATATCACATATATGTTAGTTGTGCTTTCAGAGATTAGAATATGGAGGTGCCAATTGTTCATTTTGTCTTTGTGAAGATTCAGTTATTTAAAGTTTAGACTCAGGTCTGCCTCTTGTGTCTCTTTTTATGTTTGATATTCTTTCAGTTTTACCATTATCTACATTTTCACTACCTCCACAGTTCTTTAGACAATGTTCATCTATGTGCTTCACTGTTCTATCCAGCCATACATGACTTAAAAAATTCCTTCCTGTTTTAAGAGCAAAGGACCTGAACTACATGCTCATATGCACAGATAGTATACATTGTGTAACTGGCTATTCACATAAGATTTTTTTAAGAATTATTTATTCTTGGACTTTTTTTGATGAGTTTAATAATAATTTTTATTTTTGAAATTAAAATGTATTTACAGAATTTTCCCCTTTCCTTTACTCCCTTGCATACCTCTCATGCCCTCCTCCATTTTGCTCTTTCTCAAATTCATGACTGATTGATTATTGCATAGTTGTCTTTTGACCCAAATATATATCTAATAAAACCTTTTGATAAAAGTCATAGTAAAACAAAACAAGATCTCTTCGTGCTGTACACATCAGAGTTTTCTTATTCATTATGAACTGTTTCAAGCAACTGGTATAATGATAAAATATACCCTGCCTATATATTTATTTTTATGTTTATGAGTGCTTTGCTTGCATTTGTGTATGTGTATGCCATCTTGGAGTCCCTATGGAATTCAGATCCTCAAGAACAGTAGTTGTGAACCATGATGGTGTATTGGAAATCAAACCTATGTTCTTTGTAAGAGAAGGTAGTGCTCTTAAATGCTGAGTCATTTTCTCACCCCAATATAAGCACTCATGCTTACTTATCAGGGCCATGGCTACCTAATACAGCTGGTCAAGTAATTAATCAGACTCAGGTTGGAGCGGCCACAGCAAGACCAAGGCTGTAACCATTTTATTGACAGCGGATCATTTTTATAGCCTTATCAGAAACAATATAGTGGCAATTGTCAGGATCAATTCAGTAATAGCTGCCAGGATACAGTGACATTTGCAACTAATGCAGGAAACACAAGATTAATGTCTAAGACTAGTCATCGTATCAAGCTTCCATGCTTCCTTGATTTCTAAGTGAACATACAGAGAAACACAAAGTGTAGCTAGAGTTTTCCTGCCTGGCCCACAGTCAGGACAAATCTCTCTCACCCGCCAGTCCCAAGCCACTCAAACCCGACCAAGTAAACACAGAGACTTATATTGGTTACAAACTGTATGGCCGTGGCAGGCTTCTTGCTAACTGTTCCTACAGCTTAAATTAATCCATTTCTATTAATCTATACCTTGCCACATGGCTCGTGGCTTACTGGCAACTTCACATGTGGCTTGTCATCATGGCGGCTGGCAGTGTCTCTCTCCCCCAGCTTCCTGTTCTCTCCATTCTCCTCTCTGTTAGTCCCGCCTATACTTCCTGCCTGGCCACTGAAGGAAACCCCAACTCAGAGCAATTAAATAACCAAATGCCTATTGGAATAAGTCATGCTGGTCAGGATGATGAAACAGAGAGAATAGAAAATTCAGGAGAAAACATAAAGAAAATGTTTTGGCAAACTTTATTAATGAGCAAAGATCAAATTTATCGATAAAAATAAATGGTGTTTTGTTGTCTGGTCTGGTAGACACAGGTGTGGACATTACCATAATTGCACCAGAATTTTGGCATCCAACTTGGCCTCTTCAGGAGGTAAACATTCAACTGTTAGGAATAGGGACATTATCTCAGGTGAAACAGAGTGCAAGATGGCTCGAATGTATAGGTCCAGAAGGACAGAGAGCAAAATTAATACCACATGTGGCTTGTCATCATGGCGGCTGTCAGTGTCTCTCTCCTCCAGCTTCCTGTTCTCTCCATTCTCCTCTCTGTTAGTCCCACCTATACTTCCTGCCTGGCCACTGACCAATCAGTGATTTATTCATTGACCAATCAGCAACACATTTGACATACAGACCATCCCACAGCAACAAAGTGGCCTGAAAGCCTCACTGCCTGAGGAAGTACCTTGGTTTCTCAGGAACTGAAAGGCACACAGTGCTCCAGAAGCCATGGACTCTAACATGAGAAACCTATAACACATGTCTCTCAAGGGAGCTAGGCGAGGCCAACTTTATGATTCCCTGCTAAAATCTAAATAGAATTTCACAAACATTGATTCCACACTGTGTGATGTATGGCTGCCTAATGGTATAAGTACATGTGGACAGAAGTTTTGATAGAATGAACTCAGCATGAATAGAGGAAAAGGTCATTGTCTTCTACTAGAGTTCATGTTAATGGTCCCACCACTTCAACACTCTCATATGAAAAAAGCAAACCTCCAGAAGATAATATCTTGAGAAATAAGTGACATCTAACCAGGGGCTAGAGATATCACTCAACATTTAAGAGCATTGCCTGTTTTTCCAGAGGAACTGGTTTCAATTTGCAACACCCACATGGCAGCTGATAATCATCCTAATGTCTGTTCTGAGGATTCAATTCTGTATTCCATCCCCTGTGGTTACTGCATGTGTATTGGAAAATATTCCTAAAAGTGAATGAAAATAAAATAAATATATATTTAAAAAGACATCTAATCCCTAATAACCTGAGTCCAGGAATATTTATACTGCAAAATATTATCATCTTTGGTAGTTCCTATTGTAATACATTTGTATTAAGGCCCGTGTGTTTCATTGATAGAAATGTGACAGCTACAGGATAGTATGATGGTAAGAGTAATATAAAATTCTTGCATACTACAATGTATCATTCATACACATTTCTTGTATTTTTCTCTCAGCACTCAACTGCTATTAAAGTTGCTCATTTACCCAGATATCAGAGGCCATTGATTTTATTTTGAATCTTTTTGCATGTTGGAGTTCAAAAGATCACTTCCAGTCTTTACTAACATTTTGTTTATGGGTGATATTAAATAAGAGGCTGAGTGGAAGATTATGAGACAATCTACAGAACAGACTTGAGGAGCCCTGACAGTGGCAGGCAGCATCATTAGGGGAAATGGTGAGAATCACTAGAAAACACAGACAGATATTGCATATCACCTAATATTTGGGGGTTATATACAAATTTTATGTTTTTCAGTTACAGTTAGTGAAATGTGGGTATAGGAAGATGTTTTCTCCCTAAACTTTTGAAGAGAATTTCTGTGAAGTCTTAACAAAATTATGTAGCATTTGGGGACAAAGATGCACCCTAGCAGGCCTGCCTTTGAGGCCAAAATGGAGATCTCCACAGCCACCATTAACTTGTCCCTTATGCTGTGCTACACATGAAGGAATGTGACCCAGACACAACAGAACACCAGCATGCTAAATGTCAGGAAGTTGCCTTCATTGAATGTGTCAGGCAGATTTCTGGCCAAAAAAGGCAGAGTGAAGCTCCCCAGGGCCAAGCAGGCCAGGCATCCAAGGACACTACAGTAGAAAGCAGTGACTGAACCCTTGATTCACATGGTCATGCTCGAAGTGTGCATCAATATCAACAGAGGGAGGAGAAGCTCCCAGCCAAGTTGCACAGGGAATAATTTGGATGAGGGTACAGATGGGAATGATAGTTAGGTGCCCCTGAAACCAGAAAGTACTTCATCCTTCTTTCATGGGCTGTGACTTTGAAAGTCAAAAACACAGTAACTGTTTTGGCCAACACAGGAAACAGCCCCAGTGAATACCACTCCAAATGTGATTTGCTGCAGGATGCAGGTAGCTGAGTTCAGATAGCCAGTCAGTTAAAAGCAAGGGACACACACACACACACACACACACACACACACACACACACACACACACACACACAAAAGATGAATGAGGTGATCAAGATACAGGAAAGATTCAAGTTATTGGCCTTAACAATGGAAGTGTCTTGATGCTTAACAAAGACCCCAAGATCCAGAACTGTGAATGCAGAGACACACAAGGCCATCAAGGCCATCGCCATCCTCAAGGGGTCTTCACTGGTCTTAAAGATCCCAGCTTTGTGAATGCACTGATTCTGCTCTTTGTTGGCATACTGGTCCTCTGGAAACTTCCTACACTGATCCACATATGATGGAGAAAGAAAAGTATCATCATTGTAGCCTCCTCATTTCCTATTGACAAGCCACTTCCAGTAGGTGTGTGGGAGAATCAGCAATATCCACATTCTTTCTTACTGAAGATGTTATTAAATGACATTGCTGCATATCAGTAATTCCAGTTATAAATTATGGGGCGAGAATCAGAAATGATTGCTTATTTTTGTTTAACTGTGTTTATAAAATCTTTTATTTTGTAAGAAAAAATTTTAGTAAATTGTGGATACTGTAATAAATGAATTAGACTTGGCAATTCACAGAAGAACAAATTTTCCAATCACCACCCTATTTTAACTGTAGATAGTCTGTGAATTCAGTGTTTGACAAAGTCTTTTTGTATATGTTAGGAATGATGCCCCTAAAAAAGGGAGACTCCATCTCCTTTAGGGATTAGCCCTGATAGGCTTTTCATTTTGAAGTGCTCAGTTCCAAACATATATTCATAGAGCAACACTAAGTATACCCAATATCCACACAGTAGTGGATGTGGGACTATAAAAGTAACAAACTAAAAAGATTATAAATTTGAAAATGAGTGAGTATACATGGGAAATAGTATGTTAGAGAGAGGTTTGAAAATGATGTACAAAAAATGGTAATAAATGAAATTATCCAAAAAATAAAATTTAATAAGAAGTGACACCCTTAGTTATTTCTTAATCTGGCAGGAGGGACATATGACTCTCCAATATGGATATTACATGAAGTAGTTCTGTCTCATGCTTAGTAATTTCACACAATTATACCAATAATTGTTTTTCAGTTTTCAGTCACCTGATGTCCTACCAGTTCCAGCAGTTTCAAAACTCTCTGGGAAACAACCTCTCATGAACCTGTCAGCGCTTATATTCCCCAAAGGTCCTTTTGCATACAATCATTTAAACCTTGTGGCACCACCATGATTTCAAGTCCTCATGTTGTCTATCCTCCTCACCTGTGAGCTAAATGACAACACAAAATACCAACCATTCATGAACAGATGTACAAAACGCATTCTCACCCCACCCCACAGTACATGTTTATTCAACCAAACACAGCATGTATGAATATTGTCTTTGTCTGTAAACTTGACTGGCAGTGGCAAGATAATGTTGTATAAGATTTATAACTTCAGTGGATGGTGAGATGGGTCAGTAGTTAAGATTGTTTACAGCTCTTGCAGAGAACCAAGGGTTGGTTTCCAGAATACCAACTGTAATTACAGTTCCAGGCATCTGGTCCCCTATTCTGTCCTCAACACTTTCCTGAATGTTGGTGGTGCAATAAACTCATGCAGGGACAAACACATACAAGGTAAAAGAATAAATAAAAAATATTTTAAAAGATTCAAGACTCCAATTTAATCTACATATGGGCATAGAAGATATTCATTTCTAGGACAAGTACATGTAGAATTCCCTCACTACTATTTGATTCTCACAACAGTTTCTTTGAGAAATATATGATTTTCAGTGATTTTAAAATGAATATAAGATGTGAATCAAGGCATAGAGTACTACTTATAGTGATATAATTATTGATTCCATATTTTAAAGACTAAATTATCAAAGAAATCAATTTTATGTATGCGATTCCCTTTCTGAATCCTTCAATGTACCAGTGTGGGCCAGAGAAGATGAGCAATGTCAAAAAGTCTTCCTGCAGTAAATACTCACAATTAGCCTCAATCTTTTCAGTGTCTGTGTCAGAATTTTAGCAGAAGAGAAGAAAATCACTGTGCTTTAATCAGAATGGTGCCAAGATAATATTGATCATTTTTACCAGAAATAATATTAAAGGGTGGTCACAATCAGTTTCATAATCCTTTATAAAGCCAAGGAGAAATTCTAAAATAATAAAGTAACATAGTTTGTATACTTGAAAACCTCCATAGAAAAATAAAAACAAGGGCTTGTGCCTAGTCTTATTGTACCTTGTTATGTGTTTGGTTGATATCCCTGGGAGGGTACCAATGGACATGCCAAAGTGAACAGGAATAATCCCACAAGACCTAAACCCTACACAAAGAACTTCAGGCAACTTAGAAAATCTAGGAGCTAGAGGGGTATCCTTTCCCAGAAAAGAGAACACAAAATAGTTGTTTTGTGTCAAATGGTCAATCAGAAAACATATATTACTGAAGCATTACACAGACTGAGCAGGGTATATTAGGATACACACACATATGCACACATACAACACACATACACACACACGTATGTGTATGTAATATATGCATACATGTTATTCAATAAAAGTTATTGAAAAAAGGCCATTATTTTGAGTGAGAACAAGGAAAGACATCAGAAGGTTTGGAGGGAGGAAAAGGGAGGAAGAAACAATGGGATTGTGATGATCTCAAAAACAAAAATTGAAGAAAAACAGAAGAATGGATTCCCCATGGAGTTGTGTAGATTGACACAGGAATGAAACCAGTCTCCCCACTTTCTTTACCTTAGCACTTCAGAATGTCCCAAAAGAAATCAGAATTGCCCATCCCTTACCTCAGATCATCTCACTGGTGGAGACTGGTTGAGCTGCAACAGTATGCCCATTATGGCAGATGTTGCCCACATTGGGCCTGTAGGTGTTACTTGACATGTAGACTCTTTTCCACAGGCATAGTTGGGAAATTCTGTACCATTTTTTATAAGCAAGTGATGGAACCTGTGCACTGTTTTTAGGTCCTTATAATGGAATAAACCAAACACTAGACACTTGTTGGGGAAAAGAAGTAGGTTCCTGTTGACTTCTTCAACAGCAATAAGCATTGCCAGAGCAAATCCATAATTTTTTGTTGGTATCCTGAAAACAAAGTATGTTATTAATTATGGACAATGCTACAAAGGTGATAATCTTTTAGTCAAAGACAAAAAAAAAACATCATAAACTGCAAATTAATTCCCCCAACATGTCCTATGTTGAAACCATGCCTCTTCTTTCAAGAATGAGAGAATAGTGATTTATATAACCCAGTGGGGACTCAATTCTGGGGGGAATATCACAACCTTGAAATTGTGTCATTGTCCAGAGAAACAAGGACCTGGCTTTATTCCTTCAATCCTGTCATCCCTATATGAAGACCTCTTGAAAATCCTGTTCTCATGTCATTGCCTAGAAAGCAGTGCATTACCTGACAGTAAATCTGTTGTTGTCTTGAGCTTCCAATTCTCACTATTGAGAAACGTGAAAAGAACACAGGTTGCAGTGAGTACCATGTTGATAACTTCTTACACAATCGACTACATTGGATGAGGCAATGATCAAAGAAGGAAGGATGACTTCATGGGTAACCTCCATCTTATAAAAATTGTTGACCTTTGCCTCTAGGCTTTAGGCCCCGAGGCACAACCTGCAACCCCATACCCCCATCAACTGCAGCCCCAGTTGCAGGCCAGCAGGCAGAATTCCTGCAGGCAAGCCAGACTACCACCATCTCCCACCAGACCCTGTAACATACAAGTCCCACTCCACCCCCAATACAGACCCATCCTCCGAGATCACAGCTGCTCCCTGAGACATAGAATCTGCCAGGTCTGAGTGGACCAAGAGGTGAGTCTTTGCTCTCCTAGCTGAACATCACAGCCTCTGGGCTATAGGCCCAGGGGCACAACCCATCCCCCAAAACCCCCACCCATTGAAGGCCAGTAGGCAGGATTCCTGCAGGCAGGTTAGACTACCACCATACCCAACTGGACCCTGTAACCTACAAGCCCCACACCACCCCCCAAACCACACCCAACCTCTGAGATCGCAGATGCTTCCTTAGACACAGACTCCACCAGTTCCAATTGAAACAAGAGCTCCCATTGGACCAGGAGTACTGATTGAAAACAAGAGGGTACCTCAGATTCAGATACCAATTACACAAAATGGAGGAAGAGGTGGGTAGATGCCAATACAAAACTACATTTGACAACATAAATAGCACTACAGCACCACCAGAACTTAGTGGTTCCATGTCAGCAAGACCTAAACATCCCAACGCAGAAGAAGCAGAAGAAATCAACCTTAAAAATGAATTTAAGAAGATAATAGAGGAAGATAATAAAAGAGGAAATGAAAAAATCCCTTAAACAAATCAAGGAAAAGAAAAACAAAAAATTGGAGGAAATCAATAAATCCCTTAAAGAAAGCCAAGAAACCCAACATAAAGGAATCAAACAGGTGAAAGAAACAGCTCAAGACTTGAAAGCTAAAATAGAGGCAATAAAAAAAATACAAACTGAGGGAATGATGGAAATGGAAAAATCTAAATAAATTAACAGAAACTACAGATGCAAGCATAACCAACAGAATGCAAGAGATGGAAGAGAGAATTTATGGCATTGAAGATACAATAGAGGAAATAGATTCATCAGTCAAACAAAACACCAAAGCCAACTAAATCATAACACAAAATGTCCAGGAAATCTGGGACACCATGAAAAAATCAAACCTAAGATTAACAAGGATAGAAGAAGAGGAAAAATTCCAGCTCAAAGGCATAGAGAATATATTCAACAAAATCATAGAAGAAAACTTTCCCAACCTAAGGAAAGAAATGCCTAGGAAGATGCAAGAAGCTTACAGAACACCAAATAGAATGGAACCCCAAAATGTCCCCTTGCCAAATAATAATCAAACCACTAAACATACAGAATAAAGAAAAATATTAAGAGCAGCAAAGGAAAAATGTCAAGTAACATATAAAGGCAGACCCACCAGAATAATACCTGACTTCTCAGTGGAGACTCTGAAAGCCAGAATGTTCTGGACAGATGTTATGTAGACACTAACAGACCACAGATGCCAGCACAGACTAATGGCCAGCAAAACTCTCACTCACTATAGATGGAATAAACAAAATATTCCATGATGAAACCAGATTTAAACAATACCTATCCACAAATCCAGCCCTACAGAAAGCACTAGATGGAAAAATCCAACCTAAGAAAGTTAGACATAGCCATGAAAACACAGACAATAGATAATCCCACACCAACAAATACCAAAGGAGGGAAACACACAACACTATCACCAAAAAATGACAGGAATTAATAATCACTGGTCATTAATATCCCTTAATATCAATGGTCTCAATTCACCTATAAAAAGACACAGACTAACAGAATGGATATGGAAACAGGATCCATCCTTCTGCAGCATGCAAGAAACACACCTCAACTTCAAAGATAGACATTATCTCAGAGTAAAAGGCTAGGAAAAGATTTTTCAATCAAATGCTGGCATACCTATTGTAATATCTAACAAAATAGACTAAACTAAAATCAATCGAAAGAGATCAGGAAGGACAGTATATATTTATCACAGGGAAAATCCACCAAGATGAAGTCTCAATTCTGAACATTTATGCCCCAAATACAAGGGCACCCTCATTTGTAAAAGAAACATTACTAAAGCTTAAATCACACAACAAACCACACACACACTAGTAGTGGGAGACTTCAGCACCCCACTCTCACCAATAGAAAGGTCTGCCAGAAAGAAAAGAACTAACAGATATTATGACTCAAATGGAATTAATTGATATCTACAGAACATTCCATTCTAACCAAGAAGAATATATCTTCTTCTCAGCACCCCATGGAACCTTCTCTAAAGTTGACCATATTCTCAGTCACAAAGAAAATCACAATAAATACAAAAAAAAATTGGAATAACCTCCCGTATTTTATAAGACCACCATGGCTAAAAGTTAGATTTCAACAACAACAAAAATTACAGAAAGCCTACAATCTCATGGAAACTGAATACTGCTCAACTGAATCACCAGTGGGTCAAGGGAGAAATAAAGAAAAAAATTAAAGATTTCCTAAAATTCAGTGAAAATGAATGTACAACATACCCAAACTTATGGGACACTATGAAAGCAGTGCTTAGAGGAAAATTCATAGCACTAAATGCCCACATGAAGTTGTATTGGTGAAATTATTAAGGCCACTCCACGTAGTTAAAAGGAGATTTATTTAATGGCTTAACTTACAAATTAAGGAATAGGTAGGTCGCGGAGTCTGGGGAAGGTGTATCGCAGTCCAGCGGTGTTCTCTGGAGCTCTGCTCGGTCCACCTCTCCAGTCCAGGGTCCTGCAACAGAGCGAGCACCCGCCGATCCAGATCTCGGGTCCCCCGGCGCCTCCCTTGGCCCCGCCTTGTAGGCGTGACAGTTGCCGAAGTCTCAATGGGGGTTGGAACTTCCAGATCAAAGCTGGAATGGCTACCCACTACAAAGTTGGAGAAATCTCACACTAGTGACTTAACAGCACACCTGAAAGCTCTAGAACAAGAAGAAGCAAAGTCACCCAGGAAGGATAGATGCCAGCAAATAATCAAATTGAGAGCTGAAATCAATATAATTGAAACAAAGAGTTGGTTTTTTGAGAAATCAACAAGATAGACAAGCCCTTATCCAAACTAACCAAAAGACATGAAACATATCCTTCATTAACTTACTCTGAGAAAAACATTTTCAGGATTTAGTATTTTCACTTCATTAGCTTGTTGTGCCCAGATCGAGACTCCCAGAGAGACCACCAAAGATGAGCATGCCGGAATGCAAAAGCAAGGTTTAATTCTGGATATACAATACAAGCCTCTGGGTTTTTGCTCAGAAGAGAGGATACAATGCTAACAGAGTTTGCATTGCTTCAGGGGATCTTTGCATTAGGCCTATTAGGAGCACCTTTTCATTCTGAAACTCTCACTCAAAACCATTGATGCCTCAGCTCAGCTGTAACTGAAAAGCTTGGCTTTTTTGCCTTTCTCAGGTAAAGTTTCCTGCCCTTTTGGGCTCTCTGTAGCTCTTCACCCACACTCTCCCAAGCATTTCCCTCAGGGTACTCTGACCCTCTGTCTTTTACTAGCTTGAAGAGACCGAGCTTAGAAGAGGTTTTTACGAACTTGTCCCTGCCTCCTGCATTGCAGGGAAGATTTTTAAAGCTTGAAAGAACTTAGGTTTTGCTGTCTTAAGAGGTTTGTTGTTTTCCCTTTGAGCTAATCACAGGTGGTCCCCATACTAATATCTTCAGGTGATTCTAATTTTTGTCCTTCTGAGAGAGAAAGTTAAAGGCTTTAGGTTTTAAGTTTAAGAGAGTTTTTGAGAAAGATTACGGCTTTTTAAGAGAGATTTTCCCCCCAAATTTTCCAAGAAAAGCTTTTTAGTTTAAGAGAAAAATTTTTTTTTCCCAAGGGAGAAAAACCAACTTTTCCGAAAACTTCTGAACTTTTAAGCTTTTTGGCTTTTTACACCGGCTTTTTTGCATCAGGGAGAAATCACTTTCTACTACAGCATGGACTTAGCATTTCAACTGTCCCCAGGTCAAAAGCTTCCATAGGAAACTTTTTCTTCCCCATAAGCTCAAAGAAGAGCTTTTTCACTACCTGTAAAGCCCAAAGAAAGATTTTTTTTCCCAGTTTGCGTTCATAACCCCCAAAGTTAGAAAATTGAGTTTTTCTGTCTAGTTGCCTTACTTATTTTTTCTACACAATCTTACATTTCTAAGTTTTTCCTACACTATATTACTACCCTATACCTTATACTTATTTTTCACAGATAGAGATTGAGAAAGGGATAGAAGATAGAAAATTTTGACAGAAGAGAATTTTGCGCTGCAGCATCGGACATCCTTCCAGTCCGTTTTCCTTTTCTCTCAAGGATAAAACGCCTGCCCCTCAATAATATACATATATAAAATATATATATTTTCCATAACACTGGCATGCCACTTTCCACTGGCAGGGCTGACCCACACTTTCACCAAAACTCTGTAATAAAACTTATTTTTCTTTATCTTTAGTCCCTATTACTTTGTCTTTAGTCCCTGTTCATTTGTTTTAGTTCCCCCCTTTTTTTTGTCTTTAGTTCCCTGTTTTCTTTTTTTGTCCCCTCTTTTTTTTTTTTTAGTCCCTGTTCATGGCGCCATTCTGTGGGGTGTTTGCCCACCAACCCCACAGCTCCCCAGAGTTTTCTTGAGTGCGAGCAGCAGGAAATATTAGATAGAAGGATTTATATTGTAAACATAAATAGATAGAAAATAAAGGATAGCCTCGAGAGGGCCTGGAACCTTTTCCAATGGGCCCCGACTGACTCTGCCCCAGGGTATTTATAGAGACGCCAAGGGGTGGAGCAAAAGACCTCCTCCCCCAGCACAGCCAAGTGCAGACCATTTCAGACACCTGCACTCAGGCCAGTGGTCCTAATCATCCTCTATGCGGACCTGCTGGGTAAAGCCATGAGGAACCTGAAAACAGGCTCCCACAACTGCTGTGGTCATTTTAATTTTTATTTTAATTATTGTTACTATTATTATTATCTGCCATTTCCACATGAACCCCTCTTGTAGTATACACTCTCACCCCCTACTCTATGCAATCCTGGGACATAGTTCCAACTAATCTCTCTCTGTGTCTCTCTGTATCTCTCTATCTGTCTTTCTCTTTCTCTCTTTCTCACAGGTTAATTTCTATTCATTTTGTTTTTGACCCACCAAGATTAACCAGAGCCATCTGTGAGAATTTAGGTTTGGAGCTATGTGTTGGAAGACTCCAAAAGAGACACAACTAAAGACAGTGACTCCCCTTCTCCTAAAGTCTATCCATAGCCATAGTTAGGAGTTAAAGGGTGGGGCCCTGTGAGCCTCTCCCCTTCCTAGACTGTGGCCAAGGCTGGCCTTGAGTGAGGCCAGTGCAGGTGAGTACATCTGCTCTGAGTTACTGATTACAATAGCTTTGTGGAGTCTGGAGAATGTCATGTCATGCCCATTTCCCCTTGGCCCCTTTTTAGTTTCTCCCTACCTCCTCTTCCTCAATATTCCCAGAGCCATAGATAGCCTAAACTGACTTGTTTAGGGCTGTGGCCACATACATTTTATGCATCTTGTACTGTGAAGATCCACAGAGGCTTCCTAGTGAGAACTTACTCAGGGTCAGAGAATCTGTGCTTGCTTTACCAGCAGGGCTGCTTAAGGAGATGACTTGGCCACAGGAGTGTTTATCAGGTGTTTGGAATGGTCTACACTTGGCTGTACAGAGCACTTTGATCTTGCAAGGAGGAGGTCTTTTGCCTCTCCCCTTGGCATATAATAAAAAGCCCTTTTGAATAAACCTCTGGGCTGTTGGGTATTGACCCAGGCCCTTCCAAAGCTATCCTGTGTCTGTCTTTCTCCTCGTCAATTAGGTCTATCTTTCCACCTAGTATTTCCTAATTCCTCTCTCTTTTTTTTTTTTTTTTTTTTTTTTTTTTGGTTTTTCGAGACAGGGTTTCTCTGTGTAGCTTTGCGCCTTTCCTGGAACTCACTTGGTAGCCCAGACTGGCTTTGAACTCACAGAGATCCGCTTGCCTATGCCTCCCGAGTGCTGGGATTAAAGGTGTGCGCCACCACCGCCTGGCACCTAATTCCTCTCTTTTCCACCTAAAAATCCTTGAAAGGTCAGAGCAGGATTCCCACACACTCCCACATTGGACAGCCACACGTTTCTGCTTTCATCACTGAGTGTTCAAATTGAATTGTCTGTGCTTTAAATAAAAGCACCTTCAGCATGCCTTCCGGGAGGCAAACTTGTTTCTGAGCTAGTAAAACCACAATATCATCATCTAGTGGCTTGAGCAGTACAGCACAAGATGAATTCAAACTGGTCCCTTAATGGATTGATTGACCACTGACATTCTGAGACTATTTCCTCTCAAAATCCTCAGTTGCTGAAAAGTCTTCCCACAAGTCAGTATTGATAATAATGTAATTCCAGATATTTGATTGGCAATAGTGGAAGTCTGTAAAGGAAGGATAAAGAAGGCTTTTTAGTGTCACTTCTTTGCATAGTGATGGAAATGATTATCCAGCTTGCCAGGAAAGCTCTCCAGAGTGAGTTACTGTGTCTAAAACTTAGAATATTTCATATAAGAGTAGAACGTGCAGCTGAAACTCCACTTTTACCTTTATCAAGTGCTACTTGCATGGGACATTTCATTTTAATTCATTATTTTTTTTGAGCTTTCCAGCTCCTCTACCTTGTATGCAAGCCTGATATTGTCTCCTACCTGATTGATGCCTTTATTATTAAACTTACTGCATTTTCATTTCTTGTTTCATTTCAGTTTCGCTTTTTTTCGGTGATTCTAAATATTTATTAAATTAATTTTTTTCTTTTTTCTTTTTCTTTGTTTGTTTGTTTGTTTTTGGAGACAGGATTTCTTTGCCTAATAACAGTCCTGGCTGTCCCTGAATTCCTTTGTAGACCAGGCTTGCCTTGAACTTACTGAGATCTGCCTTCCTCTGACTCTGCCTCCCAAGTGCTGAGATTAAAGGCGTGTGCTACCACCGCCCAGCTACATTTATTTTTCATATCCTAGAGTGTCCTCATTTCCTTCAGCCTACTGTGTTCTTGCCATGAATCATTTTGCTCTATCTTTGAATTGATTCACATACTTTACATATTTTGAGTTCTGTATCCTGGATATCATTTGACTTTCTCTCCTTAGTGGATACAGATATGGTTTATGCTTTGAGCCAAGGGCGTTTTGTTTTGGGAGTGGTACCTGAGCGTCAGGATTTAGGGTGTTGGTTGTCTTTTGCTGTGTGTTTTTAACCCAAGGGGGCTGGTATGACGAGTCGAGAAATTAGACAGGATAACTTGTATCCGAAGGTTTCAGAACACAGGCTCGTGGTCAGATACCGGGGTGCAGCGTCCTCCTAGATGCAGTTCTGGTCTAGGCTGGCAGCGAGCATGTGGGGAGGCTGTGCAGAGCAGGTCCAGGGCAGCCTGACAGCTGGAGCTGTGTGGAAGGCAGCCTGAGACCAAGTGGGAGGGACAGGTCCCCAATGGGGCGGGGCCATCTGTCAATCAGAGGAGTTTAGGGGAAAAAAATAACCGGCAACGCGGTTGGTGGGTTGGCGGAAGCACGTGACCGGAAGCAGGGTGTTTTGGGCGGGACCAGGAAGGTCCGTTTCAAGGAACCAGGCTGAAGAGATAGGAAATTCCACCCTTCCGTGTTGAACTCGGGGGAGCAGCGTGTTCTTGAAGTGCATGTGGAAGACCCGGCGGGTATTCGGGACCTGAAACTCCCCGGAGCTGCAGTCGCCGCGCGGGGCGGCCTGGGAAAGTCACCAGTCAGCAGCGCAGTGGCGGGAACCGCAGCCCGGCGGCCCTGGAACCTCCCAGGTCAGAGGAGCTGCGGGGCTGGGACACGGGAGGGGAGGGACCGGGGGGTGCTCGCCGAGGCTGCTCAGAAGGACACAGCTTTCAAAATTCTGTTGTGGATAGCTTTCCGTTGTCGGTAAGTTTGAGATCCTCTGAACTGGGTTGATCGTGATTTTTTTTCTTTTATCTTACTGTTCCCAGAATTTTGTCATATAGTAATTTATAAAATAATCTGATAGAGCATTTGGGGTATCTCTTGTGTGCAAGCAGGGTTCTCTTAGCTATTGTGGCAGTTCCAAAGCTCCTGGAATTTAAATTCATCCATGCTTTCTAACTCCCTTGTTTTACCACATGCCTAATCAAGAAACTAGCCTTTGCTCCTGAGACTAGGCATCGCCAGAGAACTTTGTAGATAATAGTCACATGTGGAACCCGAACAGATACTATTGAATCAGAGAATATATTTTGTGGAGTGGCACAGATATGGTTGTACACCTTTTCCTCCACACTAATTTTCTGTGTGAGATGTATGCAGTCTGGGATGTAAATACAACATTCAGAAATGTGTCTTCATTAGCTGTGTTCTATTACGTGTTTTGTTGACACATTCAGTGCTGTGACTGAGGACTTGTTATAGGAGGAGTGGAAATGCCTAGACCCTGCTCACAGGGCTTTTTCCCCAGATCTCCTGTTGTAGAACTGCAGCAATCTGGATTCTAAGGGTGAGAATAGTTTTCTTGCAGCCTCCCTTGCTTCTTCTCAGGGTTCCTGGGAAAACTATAGTTCATCTGTGTGTGCTGTGTGTGAATGAGTCTCACATCTCAGAGAACGAAGGAAAATCCTCAGGGAAAGAGACATTTTTCTTGATATTTTCTCTCTCTTTCATGTTTATCCTTTTAGCAGGAATTAGCATCTTTTGTATTTGCTCCTTGCAAAGTTCCAGGTACTTTCTGAAGAACCTCTTTCTCCTATGCAGCCTCACAAGGTTGGTCAGTCCTGCTCACCTGTGAATCCGAACAAAGAGCCCTGGATGGAGAAGAGAGAGGAGACAGTAGCAAAGGATCCAGATGTGTTAGAGGGTTTGAGGAGGGGGTGAAGAGATGCGGAAGGGCTGAAGTGACAGTAGAAAGAAGACATGACATTGGTTTTGAAACATTCTGTTTCATTAGAAATGATTCTAGAGAAATCTGAGAATAATCTCAGGATTGTCCTATTGTAGGTGTTTGAAGACTCTGTATATAAGAATTAATACTCAGAGACAAATATAATTTTATTTGGTTTTGCATGTGAGTGATGTCCCTCTTCCATTCACATTGCTGGTTGTGTTTATACCAATATTAAGTGGTTTAATTACATTAATTTTAATTCGGTATTTAGTTAGAACCATTGAAACTCTTGGTTGTCCTGCACGTAGTTTTTGGAGTTCCTTCAGATTCTGTGTCTTATAGGCTTAATTTCTGTATTTCCTAAAATGATGCCAGTGGGATTTTGATAAGAGTTGCTTGCTATTTCTGCTGTTAAACTCCATCTACACTGTTTTCCCTTTGATGTCCCAGATTGTCTGTCTTCAACACTCCACAGTTTGTGTTGTTACAATTTTTATATATTTTTTAAATTACCTCTGGATTTGATCTTTATCTCAGAATTTTTTAAGTCTTTGTGGTTTCTCACAATTTTATAAATTTTAGGAAGATTTTCTCCATTTATATAAAATGCATGTAAGATCTTGCTATGGAGTAGTTAGAGTCTTTACAAAACCTTAACATCCTTTTATATTCCTTCATGTTTTAATGAGAACATGCTATCAATAATATTAGTATTCACGTGTCTTTTTTGTATTCTTCTCTTTTCTGTCTACTGTTGATGTCAGCATTCAAGGTAAACATTGATTGTTACTAGGTTTGAAGACTTGTTCTATTTTAAGACATAGCCACACTGGAGCATGCTGATTGAACTTTGAGAAGACCGGGAGTTTTCTGCTGTTGTGTAAATGATTCTCTATAGTGCTGCTAGGCATTAATGGTTTTCTGTGCTCTCCGTGGTCCTCTTTCTCAGTGGTGAACATTGAAGCTTCCTATATTGTTGTCTCTTTGCTTCCTACCATTCTGTCATTGATTGCTTCATGTATTTGGAAACTGTTTTATGAGGTGAATTCATGTTGAGCACATAGCTTTCTGGGAATGGGCATTTGATCATTTGCTAATAGTCTTTGTTTTGTATATGATAGATTTGGCTTTTCCTCTTACCTACCATAATTATGATCTGCCCTCTTCACAGAAAATCTTTTTAAAAAATCATCCCTTCTTAGCACTTTGTATCCTTACATTTGAAGTAAATACTTTTATAGAAAATATATAATTTGATTTAAGGATGTTTTCTCTTTTTCTTTTGAATCTGTATCCTATTTTCATGTTTAGTTTGGGGAATATTACCCATATACATTTCAAGAAATCACTGAAGGAAATATAAACATACCATTAAGTTAAATTTTCTCTGTTATGTTTCTTTTTTCTGAGTTCCTTCTTATACTGTTTATATTTGCAGTATATTTCATTCCTTTGTAACCTTGAGTATCATCTTCTCTAGGTTATCTCTTTGCTTGTTTGGTTGTTCAAGAAGCTGCACACTAACTTGCCTGGTGGCTGCAGTGAGTTGAATTCCCATTGACACTGTGTCTCTGTATTCTTCCTCCTGCATGGTCTTCAGTGTTTACTGTTGTTTAGGACCTTGAGTGTAGACACTGGGCAGAGAGGAGATCTCAGTGTACATTAGTTGAGCATTTTCTTCATTACAGTAATTGTGGACAATGTAATATGTAAATTTTGGCTGTTTTAACTGCTTTGATTATGGTCCTTTTGGCTTATTTATTGATTGCAATATTACTTACTTCCTTTGTACTTTTCTATTTTAACATCTTGGTAAAATATGGGTATTTGTGCTGTGTACTAAGGAGGTTGCTAATAAATTTATCCATTCTGTAGGTAGGCTATTTCTTCCTACTTTCGGGTATTACAATTTCTATGCAATTTTTCATTTGTATATAGTCATGTTTCTCCAATTCATTGCTTTGGACCTAATTTCATTCTGTTATATGTGGATATTTACCTTTCCCTACAACACTGGCTGATGAGGCTGCCTGTTCTGTAACATAAGTTTTTGACATTTTGGAAAAATTCCATTCGTCACAACTGCTTGGGCTGGTTCTTATTGCTTTGGGTATCTGCTCTTCTGCCACTGCCATGGTGCTGCTGTTCCTGTGGGTCTATAGTGTCATCTGAAATCACAGCTGGGATGACTCAAGCTGTCCTCTGTGTGTTTGGGGTTACTCTGCACTCTTAGGGTCCTTGTGCTTCCATGTAAATTTGTAGGAGTCTCTTTACTGTACCTGTGCATTGTCATGGGTTTTGAGTTGATCATATAAATCCTTCAACACTGTCATTTTCACAGTAATGCTTTGTGTTCCATGTACATGCACATTTTCCCATCTTCCAGTGTCATCCTCAATTCCTTCAGTGAATTCAAGTTTGTATTTTACATGTTTCTCTTGTGCTTGGTTATCTTTTCCTTTTTTTAAAAAAAATTTTTGTTGTTGTTTACTGTTCAGTTTTAATTAAATAAATAGAAGCAATAACAGACAGTACAAATCTTTCTAATTGTTAGATTATATAGATGATAAAAACAAAAGTTCTGTCTCCAAGTAGACATTGATATCTCCCCTTAATTTCTATAAACTTAGTTCAATTTTTTATAATTAATGAACATTGATATTTAATGATTTCATAGGTTTTTTTCATTCATCATTACCCCCCTTGTTACCCTATGTTCCATCCTTGGCTAGGTATGTTTTCTTCCCAGTTGTCCTCATATTTTATGTATGATTTGGGCAGGTTTGGGCCAGATAGCCAGACCATAATGTGTCCATAATTCCAACTGGCATGACATATGACAAGAGAATTTTTCATGTCACCTCCCCATCCTCCAGCTCTTAAAATCTTTTACCTTCTCTTCTCTAATGTTCCCTGAAATTTAGATGTGAGAATATGGAATTCCCATCATAGCTGTTCTGTAAGCAGCCAGTTGTTCTCAGTATTTGATGAGCTATGAGTCTCTGAAATAACTGTTGCCCATCGAAAACAAAGTTATTTAATCCCAGGCTGAAACCAACACCCGGCTGTGGTGTGAACAGAACCAGTAAATATTTTCAGATATATACACATGGATTTTGGGATTATTTTTTTAATACATGTAGCAAAATGTCAGTAGTAGATTCTCTCTTTAGACCTGTGACTTTTACCGTCACTGGCTTTTGGTCAGGTTGCCTGTGCAATGCATGTATTTCCTTCTGTGGAGCCATCCTCAGATCAAACCAGAAGGCCTGCTACTACCCTCAAAATAGTCTTACCACTTTGACACCAATGGGCATGCCTTGCCATGAAAGTTGGGATTATAGCATACAGAATCCAAATCTAGTTATGGCCATTGATAACTCTGGCTCTTCCCCCAACCTGCATAGCAGTTTTTGACACTGTGTATGCTTCCACTAGGGTGTCCAAGATAATATCAGACACTATGAGTGTTTTGCTGACTTAACACCTTGTTGATATGTAAAGAAAAAAAAAACCTTGCTGGGTGGTGGTGGCACACACCTTTAATCCCAGCACTCGGGAGCCAGAGGCAGGCGGATCTCTGTGAGTTCGAGGCCAGCCTGGGCTACAGAGTGAGAGTTCTAGGAAAGGCGCAAAGCTATACAGAGAAACCCTGTCTTGAAAAACCAAAAAAACAAAAAACAAAAAACAAAAACCCAAGTGATTTTGTATGTGGATTATATAGCCTATGAAGACAACTATCAGATCTGTGCTTTCTCATAGGCATATATACCTTTAAATTGCAGAATTCTGTTTCTTACCTAAGAGGTCCCTCTCTTTTTATTACTGTCCTTTATTTTCACCTTTAAAATTTTCTATGTCTTTCAACTGGGTTGCAATGTGTGGACTCTGGAGGATACCCTACTCTCTTGATTAGAGCAAAATGATTCCAGCTGTTCTTTTGTAGTGTCAGGTTTAGGATTGTGTCTCATTTATTATGCTGAGATATATTCCTTTTGTTCTCACATTCTTCAGAGCTTTTATAATGATCAAATGTGATAATTTTCCGTAGACCCTTCTTTCATGGATCTATTGACATCATCCTATTTCTTCTCTTACTCTCCCTACATATTTGGTATCTTACATTGGTTAATTCATAGGAGTTGAAACATTCTTACATTCTCATTCCGTGTAATTTGGAGATAATCTCTGTGTCTATGTCCATCCTTGAAACTGTCTGATTTTTCTTGGCATATATTTATTGGGGTTCACCTGCTTTGGATCTTGAGGTAACACTAGCTTTTTATGATGACTTTCTACCATCCCTTTTCTTTGTGTTTTATTTACTGTTCTCTTTGTGGTATTAGTATAAAGCTTGCCAAAAGGAAAGAATTCTGTGCTGAATCTGTCCAGTCTTCAGACACTATTTCAGGGAAATCTTTCTGCTTTGGTCTCAACACTGCTTAATCTCTTTTCTAGTTTTGTAGTTTAGAGTGTTGAATTGTTCACTTGTTTCTAGGAGGTCATCCTTGTCTTCTTCAATTCCAATTTCTTTGCATGTGACTTTCCACAGCACTCTGAAAGGTAACTCTGATGTCATTGGGCTACAGTGCAATGTCTTCTTTTTAATTCTTGTTACTGGGGAGTTCACTCTTTTAGTTTGGATTAGGTGAAAAATGGTCTATCAGTACTTTTGTCTCTTCATAGAAAGAAGTCTGTATATTGACTCATTGTATTGTCTTTGAGTCTCTATTTCATTCATTTTTATACAACTCTTATAATATCTTTCTGTGTACTATTTCAGATTGACTTGTTCTTAATTGTTTGTAAGCCCTGAGCCATATAATTATGGACAAATGATTTTACAACAGGGACATTGCTGCCAAAACTTCCCAGTGTATCTTTGTCATCCCACTCCTGTGTCACTGTTTTTCATGAGCTGATACTCACCCTGACACTCTAAGAAAGTGTCCTCAGTATTCCATGAATTCTGCCTGACTGTTCATTGGTTTAAGTGTTCACTATAGCTACATAAGGAACAATAAAGCAAGTCCTGAAGAGGTGGCTCAGCAGTTAAGAGCACTTTTTGCTCTTGCAGCTTCCAGGTTCAGTTCCATGTACCTGCATGGTGACCTAACTCAGGTTCCAAAGGATCCAGTGCCCTCTTATGGCCACTGCAGGCACTTCATGCACGAGGTTCACAGGTCTATCCGAAGGAAAATAACCCATACAAATGAAATTAAAATACATTTATTAATTGTTGCTCTCAGTGTCTGTGCTACTGGTGTTATATTTAGGATGTGGTCTCCTGTTCCATTGCGTTAGAGGCTACTTCCCATTTATGTTGAGGTCTCTGATGCATTTGGACTTGAGTTTTGTGTATGGTGATAGTTGAAGAGAAGGAGGAAGGATTGTAAGAGCAAGGGGGGTCAAAATCTTGATGGGAAAAAACACAGAAATAGCTGACCTAATGGGAGCTTATGGACTCTGGACTGACAGCTAGGGGCGGGACTGAATGGAACCGAAATAGGCCCTCTGAATGTGGGTGAAAGTTGCATTGGCTTGATGTGCTTTGAGTCCCCTGCCAATGGGACCAGGACCTATACGAGCTGGCTTTTTAGAGCTCATTCCCTATGGTGGGATGACTAACTCAGCCTTGATGAAGGGGGGAGGGGCTACTTCCAGCCCCAACTTGGTATGCCAAGTGTTGACTACCCAAGGGAGGCCTTACCCTCTATGAGGAGAGGATGGAGGTAGGATGGGGGTAGGTAATGGGAGGGGGAGAAAAGAAGGGAGGAGGAACAGGAGTTGGTTTGTAAAAGGAAAGAAAATTTTTTAAATAAAATTTACAAAATAAAATTAAAATGTATAAATCTTAAGAAAGAGAAACATTAAACGATCTAGAGGTATTACATAAGGATTTAAGATAACAGCACAGGAAAGAACATGGAGGTGTCACTGCTAGTGTGAGACTAAGTGTGGAACCTGGATATGTGATTTCAAATGGCCAAACTGAAAAAATAAGTGTCAGTCAGCAATGTGTATTGGTTTTTATTGTTTTGGAAATTTCATTCATGTATATACCACGTGTTTAATGAAATTCACCCCCTGTCCCTCAGCTCTGATTACCCACTCCCAAAATGCTTCTTCACATCTCCATATTCACAATATTTTAAAAAGTACTGAGTCTGTGGTAAGCTACCTGTACATGTGTGAGCTATATCTCTGAAGAAAACTGACATTGCCTTTTCCAAGACCAAGAGTTGTCTATAACATCTCAGGTAGTGGTGTGATGATCCCTTTTTCTCATGCTGGGATTTGAGCTGGATTAACCTTGTGCAATTTTTTTTTTAATCCAGGCCTATCTTTCATGAAATCAGTTGTGCAATGACATTCATGTGACAGATAGGGAAACCAGATCAGCTCTGCCTGTGCTGTAATTTCATCACAACCCTGAGTGCCATGATAACTTGAACAAACAGTTCATATCACAGCAGCAGGGAATCCATTGGCAGCCTGGGGGAAGTCACCAGTCAGCAGTGCAGTCGTGGGAACCATAGCAGGCATCCCAGCAGCCCTGGAACTTCCGAGCTGGCAAAGCTGCATTGCTGGGCAATAGGCAGGAACAGGACCAATGGTGTGATAGTTCTCTGCTGCTGCTCATAAGAACATGGAGTCTGATGCGTTTTCATTCATCTTATGATTCCCAGGATGTTTACAGAAACATGATCTGGTAGAGGACTTGCATTTTCTATTGTCTGCAAACAGGGTTCTCTGTTATTGTGGCAATTACAAAACTCCTGGGATTTAAATTCATCCATTCCTAGTCGCTCCCCTGTTTTACTACTTTGCCTATTCAATAGAGTGGCTTTTCCCCAAGGCAACTAGGCATCCTCAGAGAGCTTTTTAGATATTAGTCACATAAGGAGCCACTGCTCATTGAATCAGGAAGAATATTTTAGCAAGGTTTTTTTGGTGGTGGTGGGTTTGTTTTTTGTGTTTTGTTTTTTTGTTTTTGTTTTTTGTTTGTTTTTTGGTTGTTGCTCTATAACCCCAGTCCTCTGGAAGAACAGCCAGTGCTTCTAACCACCAGTCCTCACTCCATCCCCTCTAAGTTAAAACTGCAATAAATTCAATAGGGAAGAATGTGAACTTTTGTCCTGTTGCAATGTCAGGTCAATACTGTACATTTTTTTCTTTGAGATTGTAAACTTAGATTGACAGATACACTCTTTATTATGTTGACATGTGTTTCATCTATTCCAGCATCTATTAGGGATTTTATGGTGAAGTCTTTTGAAGAATCATAAATCAGATTCTGTGCTTACTGAAATTCTATTTCTTAGAGTCTTTAATCCAGGTTCTGCTGGTGTTGTAGCTGGTAGATTATTGTTCTTATTGTTCTCCATTCCTAGTGATGGTTAGTGCTTTCCTGTGTTGTACATGATGAGTTGCATCCCAGTTCTCTGCAATTTATTTACTCCTCGCATAAAATGTATTCTGTCCTGTGTCTTCATGGACAATTCTTGTTTAATTCTTTCTTTTCTTTTTTTTTCTTTGTGGTGATATATTGTATCCCCCAATATATTGTGCATCTTAAAAATGTTTATCTGAGGATCAGAGGAAAAAGCCAGCCACTGTAGTAAACACAGAGGTCAGGCAGTGGTAGCACATGCCTTTAATCCTAGCGTTCAGGAGGCAGAGATCCATCTGGATCTCTGTTGAATTCAAGGCCACACTGGGAACAGAGCCAGGTGTGGTGGCACACATGTTAAATTCCAACACTAGTTAACCATAAAGGTCTGGAGGTCTGCACAGATAGACAGCAAGTGACAGAGCTGGGCAGGAAGAGAAAGTGATGTAGCTGGGTGGAGAGAGAGGAAATGAGATGGTAGAACAGAAAGGCATATAGGTGTGGGTATATAGGAAGTAGGTCTCTTTGGAGACTGAGGTGTCAGTGAGGTGAGGTTGTCTGTGACTTGTCCTATTCCTCTGACCTCTCAGTTTTTCATCCCAATATCTGACTCTAGGTTTTTTATTAATAAGACCGTATAGCAATTTGTCTTACATTTCTTTTTTTCTTTTTTTTTTAAGTTTTTGAGACAACGTTTCTCTCTGTAGCCCTGACTATCTTGGAACTTGCTCTTTAGACCACGTTGGCCTTGAACTTATAGAGATCCACCAGCCTCTGCCTCAAGATTGCTGGTATTAAAGATGTACACTACTACTGTCTGGTTCTTTTGTGCATATTTTAATCCGATTATATTTAAGTAGGTTATTGTGTGAAAACCTGTGTTAAATTTAGACCACATTGAATTGCATTTCCTTCACTGTCAATTCTAGTAGTCATTTTTTTCAGGATTAACACTACAGTTGACAGTTATTTTCTTTCAGGGTTTTAAAACTCATTCCATGGCTGTGCTGAATTTAGTCTGGGTAAATATTCACGAATATTTTATTTTCCTAGTATTTGTTGGTGTTAAAGGATAGGAGAAGACAATTGGAAAGTAGATTTGCATTGTGACAGCACTTAGGTGTGAGAATAGCAGGATAGACCTTGGAGATGAGGGAAGCCTCTGTCTGAGAGACTTTCCTAGGGAAGACTAAACTAGACTGCCGTGCTCTCCTACAAATCAAGAGCCCCACATTCTGAGAACATTCATATCTATTTGAGCTTTATCTACTTTAAACAGTTCATGTTGGAACAAATGATGGTGACCTTTGAATGGAAGGTTGAGAAATATAGAAATAATTTCTGTTCAGAATATTTGAGGAAATGTCAATCCTAGATTTTATAGTAGAAGTCCTGGACCATTGGTTTCTTAGTGCAAGCATTTAAAACCATGGGATATTCATCCCATATGGTGATATTTTATTTGTATTAAAATGTTATTTGTATGTTAATAAATAAAGTTGCCCGGGGGTCAGAGCTATTAGCAAGCCATAGGAAAGCAGAGCAGTGGTGGCGTACGCTTGTAATTCCAACACTTGGTAGGCAGAACTGGGTAAGTCTCTGTGTGTTCAGGGATACAGCCATTATTGGATACACATGCCTTTAATCTTAATACCAATCATGGAAAACCTGGAGGCCTATACAGACAGGCCGTGAGGAGGCGGTCATGTGGTTGGGTTTACAACCAATGAGAAGGCAGGACAGGAACTCTATATAAAGACAGGGGTAGATCTGGTTCGGAGAGGTAGGACCACCGCAGGAGGAAGGGTAAGGTTTTAGCTCTTAGCTCTGACCTCTTGGCTTTCTTCTTTGCATTGGTTCTGTGTTTCTTATTTAATAAGAAGGTTGGATACATCTACAAATGGCGTCTAACGTGGTGGCAAGAGTTTCCACCTAAAACCTGGGAAAAGATTCTAAAATGGAGCTAAAAACAGCTTCCTAATTGTCTCTCTCAAATGAGCGGCAGCTGCTGGTTTGAGCTACTTGTGGGTTTCTGTTGTGCGTGCTCGACCTGCAGTTTGGCGGGAATGAGGCCTCTGTAAGTGGCACATTAAGCTGCGTGGTGGATTTAGCCTTTGCAGGTACAAAACAAAAAAAGAGGTTTCTGGACTACAGGCTGTTTGGATAAAAGCATAGACCCACGATAGCTCCCAGAGCTGGTGGTAAACATAGCCATGTTGGGAAGCTGAGGTGGGCGGAGCCAGCAGCCACAGCTGCTGCAGTTTAAAGCAATAGATTCACAATAAGACAGATTCAGATGTAATAGTTTACAATGTGTGTAAAATATACGTAGGCTTGAAAGAGACTAAAAAGGTGATATATGGTGATATATACAGTTATATAAACAAATACATAGTTTTAAAAAATAAAGTCTTTAAAGAGACAGTAAAATTAATATAAAAAAAATAAGCCACGTAAAGATGAATATTACACAGAGAATCTGGATTGTGTTGTCTTTGGGATTTTTAACTGCAGAAAAACATTTGATTGTAAAAGCTGTTGAGTTATGCCAAAATATATATTTTAAAGGTACCTTGACTTCAAAATTTGGATATAAGGATATGTTGCTTTGGAAAGGAGACTCTGCTTTTGTTCCCACAGAAAGCCAAAGGCTATGGATTTGTTCCAGATTAAGATACATCAGGTTTGACCAGCCAAGACCCCCTGAAAGGTCTCCGATGACACCATGGCCCAGATGATCCAACATCCAGAATGGTTTCAAGACAACTGGCTCAGACAATCAGCCTCATGGACTATTCCATAATCCTAAAGTTTTCTTTGTGTCCCCATAAGATACAGCGCCCCCCTCCAGCAGGAAGTAGTAAGAGAAGCTACGCCCAAATTCCCAAATTATATGTAATTTTACTTTGTTAAGGTTAAAACCTTCCTTTTTGGAAAAAAAAAGGGGGAAGTGCTATGGGATGTTTTGTATGGCAAATGTGTTGCTGATTAGTCAATAAATAAAACACTGATTGGCCATTGGCTAGGCAGGAAGTATAGGCGGGACAAGGAGGAGAATAAAGCTGGGAAGTGGAAGGCTGAGTCAGAGAGACACTGCCAGCCGCCACGATGACAAACAGCATGTGAAGATGCCGGTAAACCACGAGCCATGTGGCAAGGTATAGATTAATGGAAATGGATTAATTTAAGCTGTAAGAACAGTTAGCAAGAAGCCTGCCACGGCCGTACAGTTTGTAACCAATATAAGTCTCTGTGTTTACTTGGTTGGGTCTGAGGGGCTGTGGGACTGGCAGGTGATAGAGATTTGTCCTGACTGTGGGCCAGGCAGGAAAACTCTAGCTACAATCCCATCCCAGAATAATCTCTTGCTCAGTTTCTATGAAATGGAAAATGTACCTCATCAATTAAAGACATGAACAGAATATTGTCATGGGACACATTCTGTTTCCATAATATTGCTGTAATTGAAACACAGTGTCTGTCACTGGAGCAAGAATTTTTGATTTGTTGCTGATGAAGTTGACAACACTACTCAGCCTGTATGTTACAGGCAAGAGTCATGAAGTGATGTGACAGGCAAAAATGTCCTGATTTTTTTCCCTTGAAAAGCCATGCATTTCTATGCCCATTTTTTACTTGAAACCCTGATGCTGACCATGAATCCCCTGTGCATCGGATTCTAAGCATTCACGACAGCCTTATATTTTACCTTGACTCTCAAAATTCTGTTGTGCAGTTGCTAAATTTTCACTTACATGAACTGTGGCATATCCTGATATTTTTACTCATATTATGGTTGTGAGAATATTTACAGAGAAATATCTCGTAGAGTATTTTCATTTTCTATTTTCTTTGCTATTGTGGCTATTACAGAGCTTCTGAAGTTTAATGTTATCCTTCCTAACTCACCTGTTCTACCACTTGCATTTTCAAGAGAGTGGCCCTTGCACCTGGAGCTCTCTAGAGAGAATGCAAAGTTACCTTCTCATCATTCTCTGCCCCATCCATCATTGTCCACATTTTTATCCCATTAGTCCCCTTGTATTTCATGTATGTTTTGAGGCAGGTTTCAGGCAGGTAGCCAGGCTGTCATGTATTTAGAATTCCAACTGCCATGGAATATGACAGTATGGTTTTCCATAACTCACTCTCCTTCCTCCAGCTCTTACATTCTTTTACCCAAGTTTAGTAATGTTCTCTGAGATTTGGATGTGGTGATAAGGATTTTTCACTCACAGGCTATGCATTCTGCAGTCTTTGAAATAACTGTTTCCTGTTGTAAACAGGATTTTTCTGACACAGGCTGAAAGCAGTACCAGGCTGTTGTGTGAACAGAACCATTTAAAGGCAGTTCCAATATTTTTATATGGAGCAGTATGTCAGGGGTAGATTCCCTCCTTAGGTGTGTAATCTTTCCAGTCATGGACTTTTGGCCATCTTCCAGTGCCACCTGTGTATTTGTAGGCTGACCTCAGTTTGAGTCAGAATATCTCTGTTATCCACAAAATAGTCTTGGCACTATTACACTGATAGGCATACCTTGCCTGGCAGGTTGGTATTGCAGCACAAGGGGTCAACATCTGGGGACAGACACTAATGATTCTTCTCACCCAGCAGCCAGCAGAGCACTTTTAGCAGTTTTAATGCTATACCAGGGTGTCTAAGACTTTAGATACTGACTGCTAATTTCTGACTATTTAGATGCTGATTGCTGACTGTTTAGACAGTCTTCTGGTGACTTCTCATCATATTTTGTTTGAATGTAGAAACAAAAGTGATATTTTATTGGATTTTCATATAGCTTATAAAGAGGGTTATCAGATCTGAGCTTTCTCTTGGAATATTTGTAGTTTTTGGAGTAAAGAATTCTGTTTCTTGTAGTTTGAGAAAATGTGCCCTCTGAATTTTCTTATTTGACACATTGAAAATTTTCTCTGTCTCTCTTGCTGTTTATAAGCACTGATGCAGTGTGTTGAGTTACTGTGGAGGTAGTGGACATCCTTGTCTCTCCTGATTAGAGTGGAGTGATGGTGGCTTCCTGCATTTTGTGTGATGTTAGGTTCAGCGTTCTGGCTGTCATCTCCATTAGTCTGAGGTATGTTCCTTCTGTTCTCTCATTCTTCAGAGCTTTTATTGTGAGCCAGTGTGATACTTTTCCACAGGCCTTTACTGGATATGTTGACATAATTATGTGTTATCTCTCGCTGATTCTGTTTTGTGTCTTGAGTTGACTGGTTTGTTAATACCTTGGTGGAAATCAATCTGAGTTCCATTTGTTCATCCATTAGAGTCTCTTGGTCAATGTCCATCCTTGCAAAGTTTTCCTTTGCAAATATTTTTCATCCTCATCTGCTTTTTGTATCAAGTAAAGCCAGCTTTGTGTGATGATGGTCTAGCATTCCTTTTCTTTTAGTTTTCAGCAATATTTTTTCTGTGGAGGATTAGTATAAGAATTTGTAAAGGAATTAAAGAAGGGGATCCTCTCACAGTGGGAACTCCCTCCTGTACTCCTAATTACGCAGAAACCACATCAAAACACCTGTTTACACAGAGAGAGCTTTTATTAAGCAGGAAAGAAAAGTTAAAATGAGTGCTTTCTGACTCAGGCAGAAAAATGGCAGCAAACCATCTTGCAGATGGAATTCTTAAGAAGAGAAATGGGAGAACTCTGTGTTAAAATGGGCTAGGATGCTGTGTTAAAGGAGACAAGGGAAAGGGGGCAGGTATATTTGTCCTGGAGGGGCAGAATACTGCCTCTGGATAGAGAGGACAAAAAGGTGGCACACAGACAAATGGCATTTTATAAATGTAAATGGGAAAACCCATTGTTGGAATAAGGTGATTAATTTTAATTGGGCATGTTAATAAGAAGCCTCAAGGGGACTTCTGATTGCTGGACTTCAATAATTCAATAGCTGGACCTTGGGAGAAAACCTCAGGAGGATGAATTGGCCAAATAAGGGAATAGACATTGGTGACTAGCTTTAGAGATGTAATCTAGTGGTTTTTAGCAAAGCAGAGAGAATAGGAGAGAAGGGCAAGGCCCTCCAGAGGCACATGTTCAGTGAACTAGTGTCCTTTCAAAGGATTCAGTGCTGAATCTGTCCAGTCTTCAGGGACTGTATCAGTTTCAGCACTTGCTTCTTTTCTGGCCTAGTTTTATGACATAGGAGTTTGAATTGTTTGATTGTTTCTAGGAAATCATCCTTTTCTTCATTCATTTTTTTAAATCAGTTTCCACAGTACCCCATAAGGAAACATTTAGGTCATTGACATATATTACAGTATCCCATTTTCAGATCTAGTTATGTTACTTTGGAGATCCACTCTCTTATTTGGATTATTCAAGAATGGTTTGTCACTATTTGTGTTCCTGTACTGCAAGAAGTCTGTGCATTGACTCCTTCTATCCTTCTTTGAGTCTCTATATCATTAATTTCTACCCTGGATACCCAACTCTCCAAAACCTCCACACTAATCAATCAGATGTCATATAGAAGGGGAAAGTTTCTTCTGCAAATGGGTCCTGATGGCACAACAATATTTAGCATCTGATCAGGAAATAAGTGAAGTGCTGCGAGTCAATTTTCCCTTAAGTAACACTGAAAAAACTCCTATATGTGGTTCATATTTGAAGTATAATGAGAAACAAATCACATTGATTGCAGCAGATTGCAGTTGGACTTCTAAGGTCCCTGAAGGACATGCATATTCTTCTCTTGAGGAGATTTGACTGCTATTCACTGGGAGCATTTGTTCCTGCAGCATTTCACCTTAATCCCCTCACTGCTCTTGAATTCCATGTTGCTGCTGTGAATTCCACTGATTGTCTTTTGGAACCACCTTCAGAATGGACACATCTTGATTCTATTGCTGCTTATCAGGTCCTTCTCCTTTTGTTAGTTTTAAAACAATGAATTCTCCATTCCTGTGTCCTCTGGTTTCTGCTGTGTAATGTCAGTGAAGCTGATGAATTATGTCTGTTTCTTTCATTCAAGTTGATAATTTTTCATCTATTGCTTTATGTTCTAGATGTAAGAGCTACAACCTCGTTTTCTTTTTATTGTGTTAATATTCTTGATGATCTTATTGGTATCCTTATTCATTTAGTTGTCATTCTTCTCACTTAGCTCATTGAGTATCTCTTGAATTCTTAATGTGATGAATATCCATCATTAATTTGACAGATTTTGGTATTTTGTTTATCTAGGTCCTTTGAACAGTTTTTCGACTTTAAATTTTATCATAAGAAATTTGGAGCTGTTTGTTCTTTCAATATGATAGAAAAGGATTAGAGCAATTTCCCCAAATCATGAGATGTAAACATAACATCAATCCACACAGTGACCAGCATGATCAGGTGGAATGATGGTAGTATTAAATGACATCTTCTCTCCCATTGTGACTCTAAAGTACTTGAACAGTAACAAGGAAAGAAACCATCCAAATGTCCATTAAATATCAAGAAAACTATTGGATATGAAATAAATATAATGTCAGTGTAATAAAGTGCTATGTATATACTGATACCATGGTCATGAAAACTTGTTATAATAGTATTTCAAGATTCAGAATGCACCCTGAATTTTGATACATGCATTAATATATGTACATATGTATGTATGTATATATTTTTATGCACATATGTGTATTTGTATGTATGTATGCCAGGAGAAGCATGTCACTTAACACTTACATGTAGAAATATAAGTTGATCATGAGAGAGGAAATTAGTAACAACCAAGAAACTGAGGGGAGTCACTGTAGTCATGTATATTACTAATTATGAACCTGAGAACTGTCTGGAAGAATACCAAGACACAGCTGTAGCATGTTCGGGAAGATAGGTGATAGGATTTTGATGGATCTGGCAAAATCAGTGATTAATTCCAAGGGCATACCCTGAAATGGTTCACTTTATCCCTAGAAACAGTCTCTTCTCTCTGGCAGCCATCAGGTAGTTTCTGCCATGATTCCTCGATGGTTCTGCTTTGACATTGCCTAGGACAATAGTTCTCAACCTGTGAGTCAAGACCCCCTCAAGAGGGATCAAACAACCCTTTCACAGGGGTCACCTAAGACCATTGAAAAACATTTTGATCTTAGGAACTGAGGTACCACTCCTCTATCCATCTCTAGATGAGTCCACCCACATGCAAATATATCCACATACGAGTACCAAAAGTGTTTTTAAAGACTTGCAGCATTAGGAAAGTTGAGAAACACTTACTTAAAAGATTTAGCACACAAACATTCCATTTAAAGACGTATGGCCTGAATTGTAATTCTACCTATAATGCATTCACATGGATTTCAAGTTATTTGTAGTCTCACACAAAGGTGTGCATACAAATTAGAAAACAGGTCCACATTGAAAGGAGGGGTAAATTGGAAAGATACATTTTACCTCAGTGAAACATGTAAAGCCTTCTTAGATAATGATAGGAATGGCTGTAACTAGGAATCCACAAGGACGACCCCAGATTCGACTACTAGCAATAGAGGTGAGGTTATCTGAACTGGCCCACCCTGGTAATCAGATTGGTGAATACCCTAATTGTCATCATAGAGCCTTCATACAGTAACTGATGGAAGCAGATGCAGAGATCTTCAACCAAGCACCTGGCCGAGCTCAGGGAGTCTAGTCAAAGAGGGAAGAGGGATTATATGAGCAAGTGGGGTCAAGATCATGCTGGGGAAATCTACAGAGATAACTGAAACAAGTTTATAGGAACTCATGAACATTAGGCTGACAACTGTGGACCCTGCATGGGAGCAGACTAGGCCCTCTGCATATGGGAGACAGTTGTGTAGCTTGGCCTGTTTGATGGGCCCCTGACAGTGGGATCAGGATCTATCACTGGTGATTGAGCTGGCTTTTTGGAGCCCATTATCTATGATGGAATGCTCTGCTCAACCTTGATGCAGTGGGTAGGAGCTTGGTCCTTCCTCAACTGAATGTACCAGGCTTTGCTGACTCCCCAAGGGAGGCTTTACACTTTTAGAGGAGGGAGTAGAGGGTGAGGGACGAGGGTATCGGGAGGAGGGATGAGAGGAAGATCTGTGGTTGGTATGTAAAATGAATAAAAAAAATTTTTTAAAGAATGGCTGTACCTAGATCTCATAACAAGTTTATTATCATTTTGAGAAAAAACATGATATTTGGCAGATAGAAGATGTGTCTGTCCTCCAAGACAGCATGACACACATGGTAAATACATGTGCTGTACCTGCTGGGTAGAATGAAATGAAATGTAATCGAAGGACCAGATATTTTATTCCAGTGTGATGGCTCAGGGAACTCCATTTTATGTTAGGCATCCATCTTGATACCCACTAGTCATTTTTTCTCTGACTCCAGTCTCTAGAAGATAAATTCCTAGTAACCTTGTTTCAGTGACACCCGCTCACCCAAAAATGTACAGACATGACTATCTACTTGTTATGATATGACTGTTTTTTTTAATTCTGTAACTTCCTTATGCAGATACCCAAAGATGGTTTTGAGTTGCCTTAACCTATAAAGTTGGCAGAACAGAGAAGTTTCTGCTTGCTTGCATAGACATTGAAGGTCTTGTGGTTTTCCTCTGTAAAAACCTTCCTCATACTCTTCCTGCACAGCAGTCTCAAATTTGGCTTAGAGATTGTTCATCTTGCTAGCAGCTAATCAATAAATCTTTTAAGTATAATTCTATTGAGTCTATGTTCTTTTCCCAGTGATCACAAACTCCATAACACTAGGTGTTTTCTACTAACGTACAACTGCTTATAGCAGTGTGCAATGATGGAAAATTTTAGAGCCCCTGAAACCTTTTCTCAGGCAGTGACTGATCTGGGATTGTAACTGTGTGTTCATATTGGAGACAATTTTCTGTTTATTCAGAGAAAACACCAACCCCACCCCCACCCCCCCCCACCCCCATCCCCACGCGCGCATGCGCACACGCACCTTCTTCCTCTTATCAGTCTGGAAGCCATCCATTTCCTGAGTTGTGAGCTTGTGAGGCTATCATTTAAAACTTCATTCTTAACCTCATGATGCCTTATGAAGACCAATACCCATTATGTTCTCTGTTCTTAACTCCATTGAAAGCTCTTGTTCCCATCCCAAGGTCCTTTGTATAAATTGTTTGAATGTCCTGTGTTTACATTAAGCAGCTCTTTGTGTAATGTATATGTTAGGCCCTTGTATGAAGAAAGCCTAAATATTTACTTCACTTTCTTAGCTACCATTCTTTTTTTTTTCTATACTTTTCTGACCTGCAGAGCTATGAAATCCCTTTGTCGTTTTTCCTGTTTAATTTCTGGCCTCCTGGAATCCCTTTCAGAGTGTGTTTGTTTATTGCTAAATAATTAAGTATTTAATCATGTTTTCCTCTAGCACTTTTAGCATTTCAGCTTTCCCAGGAAGTTTCTTGATCTAGTTTGTATTGATTTTTGTGTAGGGTGAGAGATATAGATCTAATATTACTTGTCTATACGTGTGTAATCATTTTTCCCAGCACAGAATGTTCAAAGCTCTCTCTCTTTCTGGGTTTGTTTCTTATGGATTTGGCTTACTGTACCTTTCTGTTTTGTGTTTCTTTCTGGGATCTCTGTTCTGTTCAGTTTTCTACATGTTTCTTTATATGTAGGACCATACTGTCTTTGTCCTTGTCCTTCTGTGTTATGATATATGTAAGGTCTTGTGATACCCCAGAAATACTCTTTTTAATGATAATTTTGATACTTATGATTTTCCTGTGTCCATGTAACTGTTTCCATATCTTCATTTTTGGAAAATATCAGTATTTGCTTATGGGATTGCATCAGTTCTGCTGGTTGCTGTTAGTAATATAACCATGTGTAGGATAGTTTCATGTCAACTTGACATGGTTATCAGAGAGGAGGGAACCTCAATTGAGAAAATGCCTCCATTAGATCTGGCTGTAGAATTTTTTTTTTAAATTAGTGATTGATGGAGGAGGGCCCAGATCATTGTGGGTAGTGGGCTGGTGGTCCTTGATTATATAAGAAAGCAGGCAGAACAAGCTATTGGAAGCAAGACAGTAAGCAGTACTTCTACATGGCTTCTGCATTGGCCCTTGCCTCCAGGTTCCTGCCTTGTTCATATTCCTGTGCTGATTTCCTTCAGTGATTAACAGTAATCTGGAAGTGTGAGCTAAATAAATTCTTTCCTCTCCAATTAGCCTTTTGGTCTTGAGTGTTTCATCACAGCAGTAGAAACCTTAACTAAAATAACCCATATACACCTTTTATTCATCAGTCTGTGTGCATAGAAGTCCATTTCTTTGTGTACCACTACTTTTCATTTTTTTCCTGAGTTCCTTAAAAATTTCTTTATAGAAATGAATTCATCATTACTTAATGTTGTTCGTAGATCTTTTGGAACCAACCTGAATGGCTTAAATTTCTAAATTACTTTTCAAATTGTCATTATTAATAGAGAAAGTAGTAATTTGCATCTTAGTTTTGTTCTTTTCAATATTTTGTGAAGCATTTAGCAAATCAAAGATATTCTTTTGGTGATTGTGATGATTTTTTTGTGTGATCACATCATCATTAAGTGGAATTTGGTGCCTTTCCTACCTGTTGTCCTTAATTATTTTTTAAAAAATTTTTTAAAATTCATTTTACATACAAACCACAGATGTCCCTCTCCTTCCTCATCCCTTCCCCCTAAAGTTCCCCCCTCAACCACACCCTATTCCCTCCTCCAAAAGGGTAAGACTTCCCATAGGGAGTCAGCAAAGCCTGGTACATTCAGTTGAGGAAGGACCAAGCTCCTACCCACTGCATCAAGGTTGAGCAGAGCATCCCATCATAGATAATGGGCTCCAAAAAGCCAGCTCAATCACCAGTGATAGATCCTGATCCCACTGTCAGGGGCCCATCAAACAGGCCAAGCTACACAACTGTCTCCCATATGCAGAGGGCCTAGTCTGCTCCCATGCAGGGTCCACAGTTGTCAGTCTAATGTTCATGAGTTCCTATGACCTTGTTTCAGTTATCTCTGTAGATTTCCCCAGCATGATCTTGACCCCACTTGCTCATATAATCCCTCTTCCCTCTTTGACTAGACTCCCTGAGCTCGGCCAGGTGCTTGGTTGAAGATCTCTGCATCTGCTTCCATCAGTTACTGTATGAAGGCTCTATGATGACAATTAGGGTATTCACCAATCTGATTACCAGGGTGGGCCAGTTCAGATAACCTCACCTCTATTGCTAGTAGTCGAATCTGGGGTCGTCCTTGTGGATTCCTGGGAAATTCCCTAGCACCAGGTTTCTACCTTATTCCATAATGTCTCTCTCTATCAAGATATCTCTTTCATTGTTCTCCCAGTTTGTCCCTCCCCTATGTCAATCATCCCATTCCTTCATGTTTTCATCCCCATCCCTTCCCCTTTCTTACCTGCCTTTCCTACCTGTTTCTCCCTAATTCTTTATTCTTATTCAAAATTGTCCACATGACTCTTAAGCCTCTAAATTCAGTAAGACTGGAGAACACATGCATCTTCCTCTCTTTTTTAGTTTTCCTGCTAATGCTGTTCATTTTTTTTCTCTGCACTGTACTGATGGCCTCAGTGTAACACATCTTTTACTGTGTTCACCTGTTTTCCATTTCTTCCTGTTTCCTTGGGAGTTTATCATTAAATCTGTTGAAGTTTGTCTTGTGACATAACCATTACTACTTGGATTTTCATATCATAAGTCTTTCATTCATGATTTTATATTTAATATTCTGGTGGGTAAAATTAGGGGTAATAATCTACTTCTAGTTAGAAATGGTAGTTTGCTGGTTTTGTTTTGAACATAGTATGTTATTCCCCAGCTCTCTTATGTATCTATTCCTTATGTAAAATGCATTATTTCCTGTGTTCTCATGGCTAATTTCTCTCTGATTTTTCTATGTATACTTTGCCTATAATTATAATCTACAGTGCTGCTTGAGTGGATGACCTTTGTTGTTTTATAGCCCTCTTCATTTGCTCTTCCTTCTCTGTGAATTTTAAGAGCCCATGCTTCTGGGTGCAATGATAAGGTTCATAATCAGTTTCTTTCACCTTTCATTTTTTCCTGTATGTAGGATCCCTGACAGGATTTCTGGTATCATTTTGGTTTGGGGTTCTTTTATGTGGTTTGGCATTGTCCATAACAGAGTTCTATTAATTTTAGCTTTGTATCTTTGACACCTTGATGTGAAATTTCAACAAGAATTCCAGTCATTGTTTCTGAGACAGAAACACAGAGAAGAGCAACAAGAAGAATGAATGCTTCTGTGATAAATGCTCCTCAGGTCAGTGTCAAGCCCACATTTCTCTGAAAATTGTTTTTGTGATTGAAACCATTCAAGACTTTAATTCTCTACCTTTGGAAATGTTATTGAAAGTGTTTGTTTTCTATTATCTTTTTTTCTTCTCTGATAATCAAGATTAGGTCTTTAAATCTTTCACCAATATAGCAGAAACAGGTCCCATTATATTTTCACTCAGTTTTATACTGTGAGGACACGCATTTCTATGGACTTAGAGTTCTGAAGCAGAATCTTTTGTAAATGATGCTCAAATAAATAGATTGATGGCCAGTTTTTACATAGGATGGACTTGTGTCCTTTCATATTAATGAGGAAGGAAGGTCTCAAGTACCACATTGATTGCATTTCTGGAATGGTCAGTGTTCCAGAAACAGGCTTATGAACGTGGACATACCACTACAAGGACCTTTTCACTGACATCACTGAGCAATTTATGGCAAAGTAGAATTGGAAGAGATCCACTGGACTGAAACCTAATAGTAAATATTCCAGCATATTTGACTTGTTCTTGCCAGAAAATTGATGTGTCTGTGAGGAGATGCAGATTCCAATATTCTGGTTTCTCTTTTTGCCATTTTATGTCACTCAATAATGATGGGTATTTTGACACTTGAAATATATTTGTCTCTGGAGAGGTTCTATTCAATGCTCAATGGTAAGCTCTCTTTAGGAAGATTATTATTTTCTCTTTATATTTTGTTCCATTTTTCAGGCGGAGAGTAAGCATTGCTGTCTCCACCTTTGTATGACATCATGTGGAATATGTTAGAATTTTCTAGAGAGTATTGACTTGGTGCTTGGTGCACATAAGCTGTCAATTTTCAAGCATTTAAATGAATGTCTCTCTTAATTACTTTACTCTCTTCCGTTGGAGAAAGAAGGCTCCATCCACCCTATGATTTCCCTTTTTCTAACGCTTTATATTACAGGGGAGAAATCCTGTAAAAGTTGTGTCAGTGTTTTTATTTCTTTCTTTACAATAGTATTTTGTTTATATACATACATTTTCATCTGCGTATTTTATATACACTGCATAATGAATTATGCCCCTGGTCAGAGTCAAACCCTTGGTATGGAACTCAGGCACTGTAGTGATCTGCCATGTGTGTAGAGAGTATTAAATTAGGTGTCTCTGCAGTAAAGTGCCTTTCACCAGTGAGCCATTTCTCCAGGCCCCAGGTTTACATTTCTGGTGCACACTTGTGACAGAGACAGTGTATATACTTATCTATGCCACCTAAAATCCTGTTAGATGAATGAAATCAAAGACTGAAGAACATAATACAGTTGAAATTTCAAGATTTAAATTTTTAATTGAGTCAATCACATGAGCAAAAACATTCAAAATTAATGAAAAGTTAGTATATTTCTCAGTCAATTTAATACATTCATTTTGATAAAGAAAATGTCTCTACTTCATCTGAATGCATTGTCACATTTATTTACACATGTATTTCTAATTGTTCTGTAGTGAAACACCATATGGGATTCTTGAAATTGTTATTATCAGTACTGCTTGTGTCAACATTTAGAAAAATTAAAATAGCATTAATGTTGGCTAATTCTCCTTTTTCTATTTACTTCATGGTTGTGAAAGTGTCTCATAAAATAACTTCAAAATTTATTTGATTTTATGTGATGTTTGGAATGTTAGATGTATGCACCGATTTTACATTCCTCATCCTTTAAAGAAAAACTCTGACTTTTAATTCATCCATGAATTCTGCATTCTGTATTCTGCCTCTTTGTTCAAGACAGGGTGCAGAAAGGCATTGTACCTATGCCTCAGGATCAGAACTGAGCAGTTTAAAATAGTTAGTTGAGACCCAGCTATAGACAGGATTGATCTAGTGTACATATTTGAGCAAGTTCAACAGCTACAGAATTCGGAAGCATACTTTTGCTCATTATAACTTGACCATCTGAGATGTGACACTGGGATCATGTTTGATATCAACACATACTTCATAAAGGTACATCTAGACCTCAAATATGTATGTTTTATTCCCTGAAAGTTTGCTGATTGTGAGACTATCATGTTGTCCTGTTTTCATAGAGATAGAAAATACAATGAAGGTGGTAAATATTTTAGAAAGTCTTTTATTAAAATTAAATTGTAATTTTATTTTATGTATTTCAATATATTTGCCTGAATATATATGTGTGTGTTATGTGTGCCTCCTGCCTATAGGGTTCAGCAGAGAGCATTGGATCTCATGGATCTGAGATTAAATTCTGTTTTGTAGTGCCATGAGGGTGCTAGAACTCAAACTTCATTTTCAAGGAGTTTAATAAATTACAGAATGCAAACTGAAGACAAATTTTTCAAATGTAGTGATTGTGGCAAATCCTTTATCTGCTGCCCAGATCTTAGAAAAACATCAGAAAATTCACAGAGAAAGAGTTTATGAATGCAAGCAGTGTAGTAAGTCCTCTACATTGTCTCTGAAAAATGGCATGCTTAAGTTCTGACACATCTGTGTAGCACTTCTAGAAAACTTCTCTCTTTGAAGAATTGCCATGGCACATATATGTCACAAAAGTGTTTCTAATTCTTTAGGTCTCTTTTACCAAGAAAAAATATATCATTTTGTCAAGTAGCACATGGTAAATATGTATTTTTCTATTGCAGAGTCTGTTATCATTCAGGGATGTGGCTGTGGATCTTTCACAGGAGGAATGGGAGTATCTAGACTATGATCAGAGGACATTGTACGTGGATGTAATGTTAGAGAATTACAGCAATCTAGTCTTTGTGGGTAAGAATGCTCTTGTAGAAAACCTCATCCATTGTTTGTATTTACCTACTTTGTGTATTTGCAAACTCTCTGAACCTAGAGAATTCCAGAAATGAGGAAAATTCTAGTTACCAATATCACTTTTTAATGGTGCTTCATTTACATTTTTCTGTGTTCTCTGGAAGAGTAACCAATGCTATATTCTCTGTGATCTCTTCAGCCCTCCTATCTACTATGTAAAAAAAAAACTTCAAAGTTCAAAGAGTATTGAATATTCAGAATAAGGAAATATATTGCAGTATTAAAAATAAGAATATTTTTATTTCACTACTAGTTTAAACTATTCACCTATTTCTGATTATAAACACTAAAGAAGGTTTTAAATAGAGAAGGAGTTGTTTGTTGTGTGAAAATAATTTTATTTATTTTTGAGATGTGATTGCTATGTTTAGTACTGGCACAGCATCATTTTAAGTTCTGCATGTTGAAGAGGGAGGGCATGGTGAGTTCCATGCCAACCTGGGTTACATGGTGATTTCCTAGGTACACTGTGTGACTGTCTCAAAAGCATAAGAAACATAGGAAAACATTCTTCACATGATCCTTCACAGAGCCTCTTTCTCAAAATTCTTTACTACTTGAATGCCTATTTGTCCTCCCTGCTGCAAGGTACAGGGTTTAGATAAGAATGAGAAGGCCATTACGCATCCCTGTGGTTTGATATAGATCAGATTGGAGGTTCTTATGAGCATCCATTTAATGATTGTGAAATACAAAATGCCTGTTGGGAACCCTGTCTCTGACAACTGCTAGTTTATATGTCTAAGAAAACATCAGTTATTGAACTGCTTATTCATGCATTAATCCTTATTATCTGTAATTGCACTAATTTTCCAGAGAATCATCGCGTATGTGGTAAATATGAGAAAGGCTTGGATCAAGGCACAAAGCATATTGCCCATGAGGATGTGATTATCCAAGAGAAGTCATATAAATGTAATGAGCTTGGCAACATGATTGATGAATCCTCTCAATGCACATCTTATGAAACAAGTGATACTGCAGAATATTGCAACAAGTACAGATTTGGTATCCACAGAGATGCTTCTGTTGAAATATACGTAAACAGACATAAAAGTGAGAACACTGGAGAAGAACCTTGCAAATATAAAGAGTCCATAAACTGTTTAAATTTGTGTTCTATCACTAGCCAAAATCAAGGAATTCACACAGGGAAGCAACACAAAAACACAGAGTATGATACATCTTTTGACTCCAAAACTAAAATCATGCTGAAACGAATCTATAGTGGAAAGAAGCCACACCAATGCAGGAAATGTGGAAAATGCTTCAAGATGGACTCAAGCCTCAGTGGACATCAGATTGCTCATACTGGAGAGAAACCCTATAAATGTACAAAGTGTAGTAAATCCTTTCTGCATTTGTCCCAACTCAAAGTCCATTACAAAATCCATTGTGGAGAAAAACCCTACAAATGTACAGATTATGCTCAGTGCTTTTCTCATACACCTGACATTGAAAGACATTACAGGATCCACAGTGGATCAAAGACTCACAATTGTAATGATTGTGGCAAATTCTTTATGAGTGCTTCATCTCTTAGAACACATCAGAGAATCCATACAGGAGAGAAACCTTACACATGTAGCAAATGTGAGAAATCTTTTTCCAAGAAAGACCATCTTAGAAATCATCAGAGAATTCATACAGGAGAGAAACCTTACAAATGTAGTGAGTGTGACAAATCCTTTATCGTGAAAGGCAATCTTAGAAGTCATCAGAGAATCCATACAGGAGAGAAACCTTATAAATGTAGTGAATGTGACAAAACCTTTTCAGTTTCCTCAAGTCTCAGAACACATCAAAGAATCCATACAGGAGAGAAACCTTACAAATGTGGTGAATGTGACAAATCCTTTATGAGTGCCTCGTCTCTTAGAACACATTACAGAATACATACAGGAGAGAAACCTTACAAATGTACCAAATGTGAGCAATCTTTTTCCAAGAGAGACTTTCTTAGAACTCATCAGAGAATACATACAGGAGAGAAACCTTACAAATGTAGTGAATGTAACAGATCCTTTACCCTGAAAGGCTATCTTAAATCTCATCAGAGAATACATACAGGAGAGAAACCTTACAAATGTAGTGAATGTGACAAATCCTTTATGTTTGCCTCATCTTGTCGAACACATCAGAGAATACATACAGGAGAGAAACCTTACAAATGTAGTGAATGTGACAAATCCTTTTCAGTTATCTCATATCTTAGAAAACATCAGAAAATACATACAGGAGAGAAACCGTACCAATGTAGTGAATGTCAGAAATCTTATTCCAAGAAAGACCATCTTAGAACTCATCAGAGAAGTCATACTGGAGAGAAACCTTACAGATGTAGTGACTGTGACAAATCCTTTTCTAAGAAAGACAACCTTAAAACTCATCAGAGAATCCATACAGGAGAGAAACCTTACAAATGTAGTGAATGTGACAGATCCTTTACCCTGAAAGGACATCTTAAAACTCATCAGAGAATACATACAGGAGAAAAACCTTACAAATGTAGTGAATGTGACAAATCCTTTACCCTAAAAGTCAATCTTACAAAGCATCAGAGAATACATACAGGAGAGAAACCTTACAAATGTAGTGAATGTGACAAATCTTTTTCCCAAAAAGACACTCTTAGAAGTCATCAGAGAACACATACAGGAGAGAAACCTTACAAATGTAATGAATGTGAGAAATCTTATTCCAAGAAAGACCATCTTAGAAGTCATCAGAGAATCCATACAGGAGAGCAACCTTACAAATACAGTGACTATGACAAATCCTTTACCCAGAAATTCACACTTAGAATTCATCAGAGAATCCATACAGAAGAAAACCTTACAAATGTAATAAATGTGACAAATCCTTTTCAAGTGGCTCAGATCTTAGAAAACATCAGAAAACCCATACAGGTAAGAAGCCTTACAAATGGAGTAGATGCAAGAAATCCTTTACCCAGAAAGGCAGTCTTAGAACTCATCAGATAATACCTACAGGAGAAAAATGTAGAAATGTAGAGAATGTGACAAATCCTTTGCTATTGGCTCGTTTCTTAGAACACATCAGAGACTACACACAGGAGAGAAACTTGAGAAATGTAATGTATGAGGAAAAGGCTGCTATACCTCCCAGTAAAGGAGTAGAGGATGATGAGAGAAAAGATTCCATAGGAAATAAAATGTGGCATGTACTTTATCCAAGCTCTGTCCTTAGCAATGCTCCACACTAAAAAATATGAACTTGAGAAACTTGTGAAAGTCTTTAAGTAATGTTCAGATCTTAGAAAAAACTCAAGTTTATGCTGAGGGAAATTCTGAAAATGTGGCAATATATGAAAATTTTCATTAAAACTTTTAACGTGTTCAACCTCAAATTCTTTGTAATGAAAACAAAACGGAGAAACTGCAGTGTATGTTGTTGTATAACAATTTCCTGGAGACTGGAATGATTCATTCTGAGGGGAAGCTGATTAAGGCAGGAAATACACCACTCAAAAGAGCTTCAAGAAATCTCTGAAACTGACAGGATTCAGCATGCTTAACTGAAGTGAAGAAACTCAGACAAACCATGCTGCTTAGAATGGGATTTGAGCCACCAAGATAGGATACTCTTTAACCTGTAGAAATGCTTACAGGTATGCAGTATTCTCTGGTTGTGCTTTATTCATAAGCTTTTTCACATGCTGGTTTCAAGTTTCATGATAGCAACTGTGTTTGAGTCTCTTGTGTTCCTTATCATAAGCAACTCCTTCCCCATACTGCTATATGCAGTTCCAGTAAAGCTCATTGATTCAAAAAGTTGGTCTTGATTTTGTTTTCCATTCTTAGTTGTGAGTAGATTCATATGCATGTTGCGTCTCCCCAGAAATAGTGTCTCATAGACCATATCTGTTGGACTGGGAGTTTGTTGGAGTCCACCTCTGACCTGTTGAAGGGTTCTTTGCAGGGGAAGAAAGAGGAATAAGGAAATGATAGACAGAAAAAAATGATAAGAAAGTCACAGGACACCAGGCTGTGTTGGCGCACGCCTTTAATCCCAGCACTCGGGAGGCAGAGGCAGGTGGGTCTCTGTGAGTTTAAGGGCAGCCTGGTGTGCATAGCGAGATTCTGGAAAGACGCAAAGTTACACAGAGAAGTCCTGTCTCGAAAAAACCAAAAAACAAAACAAAGCAAAAAAGTCACAGGATAGCTTTGAGAGAGCCTTGGGTCAATACCCGGTCACCTCAAGGTTTGTTCCAAAGGGCTTTTTATACAATGCCAAGGGTCAAGGCAAAAGACCTTCCCTATCAAGATCAAAGCACAACATACAGCCAAGTGTAGACCCTTCAAAACTCCTGGTAAACACTCCCATGGCCAAATCATCCCATTATGCAGCCCTGCTGGATAAAGCAAGCTCAGATTCTCTGACCCTGAGTAATTTGGGCCCCCACAAATTCCCCCTTCTTAATGTAAAGATCTTAAGTGGAAAGCTCTGATTCAGCTTTCCACTAAGAGCTTGAAAGTAGCTGGAATAATCATAGCAATACACCTGCTCCTTATGGCTGCTATACCTCCCAGTAAAGGAGTAGAAGATGATGAAGATGGAATGGCCTTTTTAAATGGATCTAAGATGACTACAGCAGTCTTAGCTGCACCAAGCCCTTTTTTTTAAATTAATAAATTCTTGATGCAGCCGCATCAAGGAAATAAGTAAACTCTTGATGCAACCACATCAAATCTAAGGACTCCTTAGCATCACCATTAACATTAACAGGTTAACATCATATTTCTAACATGAATATTAGTATACATAATTACAATTCTCACAAAGTTACATCCAAAAACAAACTCTTAAATAGAACTATTTACACTTATTGCTAACAAAACATAGGTTACATTAACACAGGCTAATATTAATCCACTCAAGGGACAAGAAAAAAATTTTTTAGTTATACTGAGGAATATAACAACTCTCCTTTACTTTATATTTTTTGAAGCTTCATCTTGAGCCTGGGTAGAAAAAAAAATGACTTCTGCACAAACAGTTCATGAGTCACCACAGTTAACAAAGCATATATGCATGCACAAAACAATTCATGAGTCATCACAGTTGATACTTCTGTGTGTGTGTGTGTTTGTGTTTTGTGTGTGTGCGCACGTGCGAGTGCATAGGTGGGATCAAAACTGTCCCATTGCAATTGAAGCATTCCTGTCCCTCCCATTTCTTAATTCTGAAAAATTCAAAAAGTCAGTTCTGATACTAGTGTTTTTTTGTTTTGTTTTGTTTTGTTTTGTTTTTTTAGGTTTCCAAGACAGAGTTCTGTGTAACAGTCCTGGCTGTCCTCGAACTCACTTTGTAGACCAGGCTGGCCTTAATTCATTATTACTTGGACAGCTTTACAGACTTCAGGACAGCTGACAAGCCAGACCTTGATCTTGAGCTTTCACTAATACTAGTCTTAATGTTCCCCTGAAGGCTCAAGATCAGGGCCTGGCTCATCACCTGTCCTGAAGTCTTTGTGTAGCTGTCCAAGTCATAATGAATCTGAAGCAAAAGCTCCAAATATGAAGAGTCTCATACCAAAATTTGTTGCACTTCCCTTGCAGGCAACAACCCTAGGTCAAAGAAGAGTCTCTGAAACTTTTGTTCTCAGCTACAGAGACACTTTTGACTGGTAGCCTTACCCTAGGAAATTTGCTCCAGGGCGAAGGTGGTTGTCACAGTAACTTAACTGCTGCAGACCTCTTGAAAAAGACATCCATTAGCCAGCATGATGCATTTTTTCACAGCCAGTAAACAGAAGCTGCACGGCTTTGGCTGCTGGCTCCATTCCCATTTGCCTTTTCTAACAGTCCTGGTCACTTCTCCAGGCCACAAGTCCACTGTGTCATGGGGCCTAAAGTCTTTCAATCACCTTGTGCTGCTAGGGCTCAAAGGAAGGAAATTCAGTTGTGACTGCTGCATTACTGGCTCTGCCAGTGGCCTTGCATCCTCTGTATGATGCCTTGCTTGCATGGCCAAATGCCAGCCCCAGGGCAGCCCATGGCTCTGCTTCACCCTTTCGCTGGGAGCCCAGCCTGGCTTGAGTTTCAGAGTGTTTCACCCAGGCATTCTGTCAGCCAGCAGTTTCCCCTGGGTCCACAGCACTACCTCTGCTGTGGTCTCACCCTCGGGATGCTGCTCTGCAGGGCTTCCACTGCTAACTTCTACTTGTGGTAGTCAGGCCTACCTTAGTGTCTCCAGAACATATGGCCAGCTGGGCACACTCAGGCTTCTGTTCCCTTGCCCATCAGGTGCATACCCCAAGGACATCTTTCTCTGGAGGCTTTGTCTCATGCAGTGGCTAAGGCACCCTGTGCACTCACCCTCCAGCTGCCTATTTGGCTCTCTGCCCACACTCCCTAGGGGTATCCCTCACTGGGCTCTGGCCGCTGACAACAGACCTACTCTGGTCCCTGGGGTCCTATGTCTCTGCTGCACTCCCGCTGCTGCTGATGTTAGCCATTTGCCTCTCTTGAGGCATCTCTGCTCCTCTCAACAAGGTTGGGGAGCATAGCCTCTACCCATGTCAGTCTGGCTCTACTTACCGAGGCTTCTCAGCAGAAAGCACACAGATCCCTGCTGCTTGCGCTGGCTCTTTTCAGTCTGTTGCCTGTGAGAATGACGCCCCACGGGTATCAACCACTGATGCTTGGTCAGCCGTTGCTCCTGATGCTGCTGCTTGTGATAGGGTCTTCTGAAGCTAATGCTCACCCTCAGACCGCCAAGTCCACAGTGGCTGCTCAGTCCCAGACTCTGCTTTCTGCGTCCCAGGTCCCACTCTAGGGAAAACCTACTGTAAGTTAAACCTATTAAGCCTAAGTCTTCACCATATCTCTGTACCTAAAGCTTATATTTCTCAAACCTCACCAAAACTTTTATGACTTAATTATATACAACTTTTAGACCTAACTTAGTAGATAGAGAGAGAGAAACAGAGACAGATACAAAGAAAGATACTTGCCTCAGCTTAACCTGAACTGTGCTTTATATTTACAATTTTACTCCTGAAGAAAAGAACTTCACTGCCTCAATTAATTCTGAGCATGCCAACTTAACTTGCGGTGTTCCTTCGCTTTATCCTCTCTACTCAAGTTCCACGTCTGGGTGCCATATGTGGGAGTCTGCTGGAGTCCAGCTATGACCTGTTGAAGAGTTCTTGGGGGAAGGAGAGAGGAATGAGGAAATGATAGATAGAAACAGTCAGAAAGACAGAGACACCGGGCCCTCAGTCGATACCCAGTCACCCCAAGGTTTATTCCAAAGGGCTTTTTGTACAATACCAAGGGGCATGGCAAAAGACCTCCCCCATCAAGATCAAAGCACAACATACAGACAAGCATAGATCCTTCAAAACACCTGGTAAACATGCCTGTGGCCAAATCATCCCATTATGCAGCACTGCTGGGTAATGAAGCTCAGATTCTCTGACCCTGAGTAATTTGGGACCCCACACTGAACCCAGAAAGTGTTCCTCCAAACTTGTAAACAGAAAATTGATATTAGAGCCACAGTTAGCAACTTGTGGGTCTCATACTTCATGGGAGTTGCCTAAGACACAGGAACACATATTTCCGGTGGTCTTAGCAAGTGAGACACTGCTCCTGTATCCAACTCCAGGTGGGTCAGCCCACATGCAGATACTCACATAAGAGTACTTGTAACTGCATTGAAAGTTTCCATTATTAGAAAAGTTGGAGCCGGGCGGTGGTGGCGCACGCCTTTAATCCTAGCACTCGGGAGGCAGAGCCAGGCGGATCTCTGTGAGTTCGAGGCCAGCCTGGGCTACCAAGTGAGTTCCAGGAAAGGCGCAAAGCTACACAGAGAAACCCTGTCTCGAAAAACCAAAAAAAAAAAAAAAAAAAAAAAAGAAAAGAAAAGTTGGAAACACTGTATTAAGGAGAAGGCATTTGAGTCACAAAACATAGGTAAGATTGTGCTCAGTGCTCCAGGCTTACTATCATAGTAGTACTTGCTTAAGTTCAAAGAGCTCCACACATACAGAATGTAGAGGATTCGACCTCAGAAGGATGCTCTCTTGCTTGCCTTCAAGGAAGGGTGAAAGAGAGATCTGCAAAAGGACAAATGAAAATACAGCTTCCAATTGCAGTGACAGACATCCAAACTAGTTGTGTCCCTGAGTGACTCTGGACTCATGCTAGTACCCTACAACTCAACCAAACTCCAATGACCTTCAGAACAATGCTTCCTGTGGATAAATACTACAGTCTGTTGTGGTGTCCTTGGGTACTGCTGTACCTTAACACTCCACAGTCCCAAGAAATGAATTGTATTTCAACTCTATTTGTTAAAACTTTATACAATGTTAATATTATAGACATCTCAGAATATTCATCATGAAAAACTATAAAGGGCTTTGCTAAGGGCTTATCTTCAGCTTAATATCATGTGTGAGTACACCCATACAAATATCCTGAAACTTTTTTTTTTTTTTGGTTTCTCAAGAGTTTCTCTGTGTAGCTTTGCGCCTTTCCTGGATCTCACTCTGTAGACCAGGTTGGCCTCAAACTCACAAAGATCCGCCTACCTCTGCCTCCCTAGTGCTGGGATTAAAGGTGTGCGCCACCACTGCCTGGCGAAACTTTAAAGATATAATCTATGAACAAGACACAATGTACCTTTGCTTATGTACAGTTTAGAAATCTAGGGGTTGGGGATTTAGCTCAGTGGTAGAGCACTTGCCTAGTAAGCACAAGGCCCTGGGTTTGGTCCTCAGCTCCGGATTAAAAAAAAAAAAAAAAAGAAATCCCCAAGAGTGTGCTAGTATTCAATTTGAAATACGGAGAAAAGATGAAAAAAATATTTAGTCCAACTACAAAGCATTATATCAGAATATTGATCTTAAAAACAGGAAAACTCGCCGGGCGGTGGTGGCGCACGCCTTTAATCCCAGCACTTGGGAGGCAGAGCCAGGCGGATCTCTGTGAGTTCGAGGCCAGCCTGGGCTACCAAGTGAGTCCCAGGAAAGGCACAAAGCTACACAGAGAAACCCTGTCTCGAAAAACCAAAAAAAAAAAAACAGGAAAACTCAGAAATGTACTTTAGACAAACTGTGTTACAGTGATCAAATCCATATCACTACATAATTTTTCCACAGATTTTAATACAAAAAGAAAGTCATATTCAACTCATGAGAAACTACCAGTTGAGAACATTTTGATGTTCTCAGTGTTGAAGTTTGTTGAAACATGAGCTCATGGTTAGTATAATCATTACTAAATTCAGGGTATTATCTTCAAATAAAAACAGATGTTTCTGTTAGTTGGTGCTGCATCAGGAATGTTGGACCTGAGACAGCAGACAGTGTAGAGTTCAGTTTCTGGACTGGCCCTTAACAATCTGGAGACTGCAACCAGATGATACATTCTGGGGATTCCAAAGTTGAGTGTTCAATGGACCAAGGCTTCTCTGCTTCATGACCTTTAGATCATTATCCTAATTCAGCACAGATTTCAGGTGTCATGGTAAGTTTGTAAACTTGTGCACTGTGAACAGAAATCTCACCCTGTACCCCTCACAGTATTGTTTTCTTCATTCTGTAACCATTTATAAACATAATTCTTGTCTGTGGTGGCAGCAAGCATGCAGTCAAGCTGTAAAAAACAGGTTAGCCTATCAGCTGGAGCTGTGTGGGAGAGTGCATGGACAGAGAGGGGTATATGCAAATCAGGGGGGCAGGAACAATCACTATATATGAGAGATGATGTGATGGCAAATGAGCAGAGTTTCTGTGGGACTGGAACATTCAGCAGCATTTGTGGAAGAGCATGGTAAGAGCCAAATCACAGGAGCCTGATGGGCATTGCTAGAGGGATATCCAGGGCCTAAATTTTTAAGAACAAAGCAGTACTGAGACAGGATCTTGCAGGCACTGAAAACTCCCTTCAGCTCCAGGACACTGTTTGGGACAGCCTGGGGAACTCATGATTCAGCTGTGCCATGAGATGAACAGAAACCCAGTGAAGCTACATGGCTGGGAAACAGGCATATGGGACTGGACCAGAGGTGTGATCAATGTTTCTGCTGCTGAGCAGGGGGACACAGACTCTCAAAATTCTGTTGTGCATAACTCTCCCTTTGTCCGTAAACTAGATCTTATGAAATATGGCCTATCAAGATTCTTTTTATTTATCTTATGGTTGCCAGTTCTATTTCCAGAATAATCTGGAAGAGGATTTGCATTATCTCTTATATGCAAAACTGGTTCTCATGCTATTGTGTCCATTACAAAGATCTCAGAATTTCACCTCCAATGCTTTCTACCTTGACTCCCATACCACTTGCCTATTCAAGTAAATGAACCCTTTCAGTGGAGATTAAGTATACCCTGAGAGCTGATTGAAATTAGAACCATGAAGAACCAGAGCAGATTTGACTAAGTCAGAAAGTATAATTTACCAAGTTCCACAATAGTGGTAGAAGTCATTAGCATTTACAAAGCAAATTTTTACTCCGCATTAATTTTCCATCTGAGATGTATGCAAACTAGGATGTAAATACAGCATTCAGAAATGTGTCTTCATATGGTAAGTTCTTAATATTATACAATAGAGTGGAAAAGCACAGTATATATACTGTAAGAGAATATCAGGACACACTGTATTTACAGTTATAAAATGCACTATAGATTTGGACCAAATTGGAAAGCATGTTTTAAATTATTCTAATCATACAACTGTATTAGAAGAATTGACTTGAATTGTCTTTTGTCCCTTGGTCTAACAGAAACACTCTTCCTCTGGATGAATGGCTAAGTTGCCTTGGTGTTCAGTTTTGACTTCATTTTGTTGAATAAATATTTTAGTCTGTTGCCTTAGAATTTGTTTGAGAATTCACTATATAGACCAAGTCTGGACTTAAACGGGATCTACTTATCTCTGCCTCCTTCATGCTGGCATTATGGCACTGTACCAACACAGCTGGGTCAAACACTCTTAATTACATCATCTCATAAAATTGCAATTTTATGCCTGTGCACTTCTTTCAGGAGGAAAGGCAATGCCTAGACCCTGCTCAGCGGGCTTTGTATAGAGATTGGATGAAGAATTACAGCAGGCTAGTTTCTGTGAGTGCAAATAACTCTGTTGCAGTTTCTATTCCTCCTTTGGTTTCCAATGAAACCTTTGCATGTTTGTGACCTCTGTGTGAATGAGTCTCACATCTTACAGAGAATAGGTAGAACTTCAAAGAAGAAAAGAACATTGCATGATACTTTGTTCTTCATGTTCTTTTTGACAGATGTCAGGCTTCTTTTACTTTTGTTCCATGATAAGTTAAACTCAGTAGTGTAAAAATATTGTCATCTCTATCATTCAGTTCGGTGCTGGTGCCTGATTTTTGATTGAGCTCTGAATTAGGAGTAGTAGAAATCAAGTTATGCTAAGTGAAAATGCTCCCTAAGAAGTTTTAGTACTCTGACATTGCATGACAGTTGATGGATTTTTTTTGCAGAAAATCCTCTTATTTAATTTTCTCTTTATTTACAGAGCACAGTACTGTGTTAGAAATCCAAGTCTTTCTGAAGAATCTCTTTCTCCTACCCTGAGCTCACTGATAAGCCAGACTTGCTTACCTGTGAAGCAGAATAAAGAATGTGGAGAGAAAGCATACATTAGCAAATGTACCATGCATTTTGGAGAGTGTGAGGTAGGAGTGGTGAGAATTTCAAGTAACATTGGAAGTGGAATGGGGACAGGAGTTGGCTCAGCAGATAATAGCACTTGCTGTTCTTGAAGAGAACATGGATCCAGTTCCCACCACCGCATAATGGCTGACAACATTCATAACTTCAATTACAGTAGAATTGATGCCTTCTGACTCCAGCCCCAAGCAGACTACGTACTACATACATGCTGCCAAACATTGATACATGTAAGCTACAATAGAAGATCTAATACACTTTATAAAAACAAAAAATGTGCAAATAAGAAATGAGATTGGTTTTGCCACACTGTGCTTATCTAGAAATGAATCTGGAATAGTCTACTGTAAATATTGTCAAGATTATCTTATTATATATATTACTTTTTTGCTAGAATTAATACTAGGAGAAAATATAATGTATTTTACTGTGCATGTATCTTGTGTTCATGCAATTATATGAATTTTATTATTTTCATTCTAGGATACTGTAAAATTAGAAATATTCCTGTGTCTAACTTTTTTCCCTAATCTCCTAACTTTGATTCTTTCTGTGGTTCATTTAGATTTTATTTCTTTTGTTGTCATTTTTCCCATGTCCTAATATAATACCAGGACTTAAGAAATTTTCACTATTTCTGCATAGTATTAACCTTTGTCTATATTGTCTTCACACTGATATCTCTTGTTGTCTGTCTTCACACCATAATGCAATGCATTTTATTGCAATGATTTTAATATATTTTGAATCTTCATTTAATCTTCTGAAAGTTTTTGAACTCTTAAAGCTTTCACAAATTTTGTTATCTTTTTAGTATCACTTTGTTCATTTTGCAGAACTTGCCCATTTCTCTTGCAACAAATTGTAATATCTTTGGGAAAGGAAAACCACTGATTCTGTTTCCATTTTTTTAATGAGAACATGCTAGCCATGAGTCAGTATAAACATGCTGTATATGTATTTTTCTGTTGCTGTTTATATGCATGTTGATCAGTGAGTAATTTTTTCACTATTGCAAGAATGTGCTACAGTTACTCATATCTTGCAAAAGCATATGTAAGATATAGTTGTTTGTTTTTGAAGAAGCTACATACTAACTTGGATGGTAAATGCAGTTAGTTGAATTTCCACTAATACTGTGTGTCTGGATTCCTTCTGTTGTGTTTTCTGCAGGATTTGTTATTTTTTAGTACCATTAGTGTGGACAATGACTAGACAGAGATGGAATCTTGGTGCACATGAGTTGAAAATTTTCTTCATGACTAATGGTGTCTAGCATGAAGATTCCAGAGAGGAGATAGGTTTGAGGATGAATCAGTGGGAAAGACAAAATATGTGCAAACTGTAATTAGTGCTGATCACTGTCCAGCAGGAACAGGAACCTGAGTGGCAGACCTAGTTGGTCAGCATCCCTCATTTCATTGTTTCTTGCAAAAAGGAAATCATGGGTAGTTATAGAACAAAAGTAGTAACATTTGAAAGAAGGGAACCTCAATTGAGAAAATGCTTCTATAAGATCCAGCTGTAAGGTACTTTCTTAATTAGTGATTGATGGAAGAGGGCCCAGCCTATTGTAGATGGTTCCATCCCTGCTCTGGTGGTCCTGGTTTCTATAAGAAAGCAGGCTAAGCCAACCAGGGGAAGCAAGCCAGTAAGCAGCACCCCTCCATGGCCTCTGCATCAGCTCCTACTAGCAGGATTCTGCCCTGTTTGAGTCCCTGTCCTGACTTTCTTCAAAGTTGAACAGGTTTGTGAAAGTGTAATCCAAAGAAACCCTTTTCTCCCCAACTTGCCTTTTGTTCATAGTGTTTCATCACAAAAAAAAAGTGAAAGAATTCTCCATCTGTTCTTGAAAAGCTGAATAAGTGTGTGGGATGTTAACTCTTTGGAGCATCAGAAAACCTGTTATAAAGAGAGCAGAGGTGTGACCCTGTGATGCTGGACCTGATCCTGACTCAATGAAGAGTTTTTGTAGAGATAATGCAGAAGGCAGTTGCAGAAAGTTTCAGGTCTTCTCCTTTCATGACATTTCTTTGAGTTGGACTCACTAAATTTAACTAGATTTACCTGTCTGAGCTGGGGTTGGAGGTTACTTACTAGATCTTTAGTAACTCGTGAATAGCTCCCCCTGTGAAAAAGTGACACCCCTCCACTGTCTACTATGAACTTCGAGTAGACATTTGAGGAAGCTCCTTACCACAGGGGTCCTTCTTTCAGCCATGATGAAATGTTGACAGTCCTGGTCTCCTAAAGGATTGGACAGATGACCAGAGTGGCATAGTCAGGTCCAGAAGTGTTTCTGTGCATACTTGCCCCTACTCTTTGCTCTTCCATTCCTTCCACTATGTTTTCTTGGGTATTCCTTTGACCTGAACCATTAGGTTGCTGTGGGATGGTCTGTATGTCAAGTGTGTTGCTGATTGGTCAATAAATAAAACACTGATTGTCCAGTAGTCAGGCAGGAGGAAGTATAGGCGGGACAAGGAGAATAAAGCTGGGAAGTGGAAGGCTGAGTCAGAGACACTGCCAGCCGCCACGATGACAAACAGCATGTGAAGATGCCAGTAAGCCACGAGCCACATGGCAAGGTATAAATTTATAGAAATGGATTAATTTAAGCAGTAGGAACAGTTAGCAAGAAGCCTGGTACGGCCATACAGTTTGTAAGCAATATAAGTCTCTGTGTTTACTTGGTTGGGTCTAAGCAGCTGTGGGACTGGCAGGTGAGAGAGATTTGTCCTGACTGTGGGCCAGGCAAGAAACTAGCTACATCAGGTCATTCTTCAGTGACAGGCTCCTGAGCAGGAAGGTCCAAAGGATCAGAATAAAGAAGATAGAAAAATATTGGGATCAAAATATTTTGCAAAAGCTGTGTTAAGCAAGGTTATTAAGAAGTACAGGATCCTATATAGTTTTTCCAAAATTTAAAATTGAGACAGTCAGGACAAGCCTATCATACATTGAGATGAAATAAATGGAAATCCACTGAATCAGTGTTGCCCAAGGGGGCACAGGATATCTCAGCAGCATCAGAGAAAAGCACACAGCAACCTGAGGGCAGATATTCCCATCACCCTATGGTGCAAAAAGTTGGGTTTTCCAGGTCAGAATCCCCAACTCCAGAAGTCCCTGTCAAAAATATTCTTTGTTTTAGAGGAGGAACTGTTTGTTTTCTCCATTATCAGTGCCTCAAGGAAAGCTTTGGATTGATCTAGCAATCACAATTCCTTGATCTTTTGGGTGCAGGATGATATAGATGTTCTACTTACCACAGGGGAATATGGTATCATTTAATATCTCAGTTTAGTCCATTTTTCTTTACTTGTGTCTACACACTGCTATAAGAAGATTAATTGATGAATCCTGAGCATTCCACTTTACTTTGAATGTAAGCAAGTATTTTCAAGGAAGTTTTTCATCAGGTTATTTTGGGAAAACTACAATAGTGTTTGCCCTCCTCCCCTATAATGCCTATGACCTACCATACTACATGTTTCTGACCTGGTTTCAAAACCTGACATGAATTCTCTCTCCAAGAGGGAGTCTAAAATTCAATAATAAAATGTATTACTGTAATTGTTTCATCTCTGTTGCTTTCATAAAGCACCATGACCAAGGAAACCTAAAAAGAAAGAGCTTACATTGGCTAATGGTTCCAAAGGGCTAAGATCCCATCATGGCAGGGAAGCATGATGGCAAGCAGCCATGTTGGTGGAATATTCAGAAAGCTGAGAGATCACATTCTGAAGCACAATTTGTAATATGAATCTTAAATGGTCTTATTAATAGAAAAAACCCTGGGGTTTGGTGATTTAGCTCAGTGGTAGAATGCTTGCCTAGCAAGCGCAAGGCCCTGGGTTTGGTCCTCAGCTCTGAAAAAAAAAAGAAAAAGAAAAGACCTGGAGCCAGATATTGAGATGAAAGCTGAAACATCAGAGAAACAGAACAAGCCAGCCACAAGCTCTTACCTCTAGGAAATCCTCAGTCTCAAGACAGTGAGTTGTTTTCTCACACATTTTCTACCTATTTCTGCTCTGCCATCTTACTTCCTGGGATTAATGGTGTGTGTGCCTCCCAAGCAAAGGCCTGAAATCTCAAGTGTTGGGATTAAAGGTGTGTGCCACTATACCTGGTTCTGTTCCCAGTGTGTCCTTGGACTCACAGAGATCCAGACAATCTCTGTCTCCTGAGTCATAGGATTAAGAGTGTGGGCCATCACTGTCTGGCCTCTATGTCTAATCTAGTGACTGACTCTGTCCTCTGATCCCCAGATAAGTTTTATTGGGGTACATAATATATCACAACAATCATTAAGTAGAAAGTCCAAAGTAAGCTAGCTCAAGGCCTTTTTTCTCAGAGATTCTGCCCCAGTGACATACTTTCTCCAATGATTCTCCAACAACTAATCTGCCCAAAATATTTTGACCAGCTTGAGACTTAGATTTCAAATACATGAACCTACAGGGAACATTGTCATTCAAACTACAAACCAGCTTCCTAATATTCAGACTACCAGGTTACTCTCTTCCTTGAATGCATGGAGTTTTCTACAGGGGAAAAATGAAAATACAGCTACAAAACTATGTCAGTGAGAGACATCATCCAAATTGGGCTGTGCCCCTGCTTGACTTTGAACTCATGCTACTACCCCATGATTCAACCAAACTCCAATGACCCTTAGAACAATGCCACTCATAGACAAATACTACACACCATTTTGATGTCCTTGTGTACTGTTGTATATAATAATTGTACACTTCAAGAAATGCAGTGAATTTAAGTTCTTTTTGTTAAATCCTTTACACAATTCTAATATTGTAGCATTTCAGGAAATTCATCATGAAATAATAAAGCTCAATAAAATGTTTTAATAAACAGTTTATTTATCTTAATTTCATTTCTGAGTCATTCTGTACAAATAACAAGAAACTATAAATTTTAAAGACATAACCTATGAATAAGACAGCATCTGCATACTCATTTACAGCATAGAAATCCCCAAGAGTCTGCTGGAAGATCATCTTGAAGTACTTAAAAAGGATAGGGAAGTATTTACTCCAACTCCCAAGTACTATCTTAGAATACAAATACTAAAAAATTTTAGACCTTAATTGGGGCAGTGTGTTACAGTAAACAAACCTATACATTTATATAAATATTTCATGAATTTCAGTGTAAGAGGATAGATGAAGATGAACTCATGGTTAGAACAATCTAGAACAAATTTTGGCTCTTGTTATCAAATGACCACTTGTATCAATTGCTGCTGTATATCAGGGCTGATGAACCTGAGACAGGATACAGTGGAAACTAAAGATTTCTAGACTGGCCCTTAACAATATGGAGACTGCAAGCAGCTAGACCAATTTGGGGTGCCAATTTTAGGTGTTTTGTGAATTGAGGCCCCTCTGCTTGATGACCTTTAGATCATTATCTTAATTCACACAACTTCCAGTGACATGGTAAATTTGTAAACTGATGAAGAATGAAAAGACATCTCATTTCACCCCAAAACTGTTATTTCCATTCTGTAACCATTTATTGTTGTGGAATATTAATTTAACTGAGCAAAGATATATAACATTTATTTGTGCTGTAGAATATTACTTTAACTGTTTAAAGGTGTGTTACATTTGTTTATGCTGCATTTGTTTAATGATATAAGAATATATGTTAAATTATGAAAAGAATGTGTTGTATTTGTTTTACCTTGCCTGCCTAAGGCACCTGATTGATCTAATAAAAAGCTGAATGGCCAGTAGGTAGGCAGGAGAAAAGGTAGGCAGTTCTGGCAGGCAGAGAGAATAAATAGGAGAAATACAGGCTTTGGAGAGGAACAAGAGGAGGAGCAGGAAAGAGCAAGGAAGATGCCTGGATTCAGAAGCCAGGTAACTGCCAGACAGGCACAAGAAGCAGTGAAAGTAAAATATACAGAAGGAAAGAGAAGTAAGAAGTCTGAGGCAAAAGGTACATACAAGAAACAGGTTAAGTTAAAAGAGCTAGCCAGAAATGAGCCTTAGCTAGGCCTAGCATTCAAAGCTAATAATAAGTCTCCATGTCATGACTTGGGAACTGGCTGGTGGCCTTAAATAAAAAATCCATGTACATTTGGCATTCCAAGCTGAGGCCTGAATTTTGACATAGGGCCTAAGAAAGCTAAGAAGAAAAAAAAAAGGATATGGCTCCTTAAGAGGCTTTGCTCTACTGGTATGCTAAATAGAAACAAAAAGCTAAATAAAAATGCCAGCCACAGCACAGGCACTAGCATCACAGAGGTGGGGGAGGTTGAATGTAGTTCCCAGTCACACACCTCCCAACTAGTCTGTGAACTTAAGGCTTAGTTCTTTTAGACCCAAGTAGCAGGCAAACCAGCTACCAAAATCATGATTGGATGACCCAGCAGTAGCTTAGCAGTTTAAACTTTTGCTCGTGGAGACAGAAAATGATAGAGATATGCAGTAAAAACCGGTTCAGTTTGGAAAAAAAATTCTAAACAGGTTCCAGTGTGTTTAAAAAATGTGCATAGGCTTAAGAAAGAAAAAATGGTATAGACACTCACAGAAAAAGTAAATAGTTTATAAATAATAAAAAAAGAATAAGCCACATACAGATGGGAAATACACAGGGAATCTGTATCTTGTGTGGTGTTGTATTGACTTTAAATTTTTGAATGCAATGAGCAAACAACAGCTGCGCAGAGACATGGGGCTGTAGCAGGGACTGATGAAATAAACCATCTTAGATACTTAGGAATGCGTTAAGTTTAAAATGGAAGTCAGAAAATGTTTTGCTTTGGGAAAGAGGTTATGGAAACAAAAGACTATGGATCCATTCAAGGTTGTAGAGATCAGGTTTGATCAGGAAAGACACGCTGAAAATCCTGGCTACAGATATAAAGAAATAAACCTCGAAAAACTGCAAGACAGGTGACATATTTTACCTGATCAAACATAAAACAATAAATCATCTTTGGCAGGCTTGTGCACATTGCACAGTCAATACTTGTGTTAATGCAGATGTGTATGATACTTTTGAAAGGTTGTATGTTTTCAGAGCCAGGGGACTAGACACCAATGAAAATGGATGGCCCAGGTGATCCAGCCTTTCAGAGTGCCCCTGTTGCAGTTTCCTCAAAGTTCTACATCCATAACAGCTTCAAGAATACTAACTGAGATGGTCCAGACTCACAGACTAGTCTAGCCAGGACTGCAGATAATCATTGTGCTTTCCCATTGCACAGAGACTGGACAAAAAAAGTTATAGCTAGTTTTCCCAGGACTTGACAATTATCTCAATTTTCTCAGACTACCTAAAGATGCCTTTGTCCTCAAACAGCAGGAAGCAGTCTAGAAAACACAATGCCCAAATTTCCAAGAGGTAGGGTGGATGGTTTTTGCTTATTTGATGAGTTATGGACATTTGTCATCATTTAGGAGGAGTCTAGGAATACAGGATAAAAAGACAATTATTAGCCTCAATTATTTTATATTGGTATGGATTTTGGCATATTGATAAAAAATTAAAGTTATTTTTGTTATACAATATGTATTTTTCCACTCTTGTTTGGGGTAGTGTGTAATGCGAGTGATCCATGGGAGTCTGCTTAAAGGGTGTCAGGGAACGTATTAAGATATAAGTTGGGAGAATGCACTCAAAAAATAAAGAACCGACTAAACAGCTGAAGTTGGAACTATAACCAACAAGAACAACATCAAGTAAAAAACACACTAAGTGTTCAGATCATAAGTAATGGGAAATTGCAGAGATTATTCAAAAAAGCTGCCCTATCCTGAAGAATCTGAACCTAGTACCTAATATCCTCTTAGTTAATATACAAGAGGATTGTAACTGTAACTCTCAAGTCTTCAACCCCATCAAAAACCTGAGAAGGAAAATAATATTACCCGAGTAAGCAGGAAGTGCAAGCAAGCAACTTCTGAAAAAAATGCAAGAAATAACAGAGACAGCTGGCTGCCTGAACAGTCACCTAAAGTTTCTCTGCAATACTGGGGCATCCACTTTTGGCTACAGGCCTATAATATCTGATAGATCATTTTCAGAAGCAAGATAGTTGAAAGACCATCTTACTCTGTCTTTTATTTTTTTTCGGAGCTGAGGACTGAACCCAGTCCTCTACCACTCAAGCACTCTACTACTGAGCTAAATTCCCAACCCACCATCTTACCCTGTCTTGGCAAGGTTCATCAGTTGCTTTTCCTTATGTCCTGATTGTCCTGAAAGGACAGTGTGCTTGCTGTCAGCAGCTGAGGCAAGGGTAGTTCTTTGTCCAACAGGCCATTTTTTGCCAGGGAGAAGACAAACTTAATATGGAGTGCCTTTGATACCCAACATCTTCTTGGGAGTAGATCAGTGCTGCCATGAGCAATTGTGTCTCACATCAAAAGAATTCTAAGTTATTAAAGCATTTAAATGCCATATTCTCTAGGTATATGAAGTGTTTGAAGATTACCTATCTATCCAACATATATTTCTGTATATCTAGAAAACCCAACTAACATAACTATAAATATGACAAACATGGGTGAATATTAACCTGTAAATCTTATCACCCTAAATAACTTAAAGACTAAGACTTCACATTATAAGAGTAAACAACCTGTAAACAGATGTACAGTATAAAGACAATGACCTTGAATTTGTGACAATATACAAAATATCTTAATCAGAGGTAGAAATGTATAGTGCAATATGACAATAATATCCTTAATATGTATTAATATACAAAATATCCTGAACAGAGGTAGAACAGACATACAGTTTGACAAATATAATTTTACATTTGTATCAATATACAAAATATTTCAAACAGGACTAGGAACATATGTACAATATGACAAATACAGTTTTGTATTTGATTCAATATGGAAATTATCTTAAACAGGAATAGAACAATAGTTTTACATTTGTATCAATATACAAGAATCCATACCAATGCAAATTATCTAAAGCTGATAGTTATTTAGTTTTCAAGTATATACAATAATCTACCTTATATATCCTCTCCTATCTATTCCCCCTTTTTCCTTTCCAAAAGAGAATCCCAAGTCTAAAATTTATTGTTCCATCCCCAACTCTATTACAACTTATAAACAACCCCTAACAGATAACAATTATCCATAACCCTGAGAAAACAAAACCTTCTGGGGAGGTGGCATCATTTTCTTAAAATTGCATCCTACTGTCTAGAAGGCAATAATATCTCTGTAGGATCTTGTACAAAAACTAAAACAATGGATAAGCCTCATAAGGACTAGCTGTAATGTTTGTAGTGAGTCTCAGAGTAATGGGCAAAGCTTACTTGAAGTTTTGGCTAGAGGTGTAAGATGATGGATTATCTTAGCCACTTTGGAAATGTCCTTAACAGTTTGTAGTCCTGAGCCAATCTTTGAGTGGTGTCTTTCAGCTCAATGGCATCATTATGAACCAGGTAGAATCATTGTTGTGGGGCCCCTTATTTCTTCTGGAGGTTTCATAGATAACTATTAGGAGAATTTATTGTTCACTGTGGAAAACTTAAATATTATTAATACTAAAATGGAAAGTTTAAATTTTAGGATATCACTATATCTAAAGAAAGGTTCAAAACAGTCAAGAATAAGTATGGGGAGAAATAGAATTTTGACAGCAATAATCCCTAGATTTTTTGTTTTCTTCTGTCCCACACCAGGAGGCTCTGCTGATATGAGATAGAATTTAATTTTTTCTTTTAACATGCATGGGTTTAGAGCATAAGAGAGCCACACTCCAATTCCAAAGCCAGCTTTGATTATTATTGAGTCAGGACTACAACATTTCTAGAAGCAAAGATATATTGATGTTTAGGCAGCGAGATGTTACCCTGTAGAGTATATTGGTACCAATATGTCTGATTATTCTTGTAAATTCTTTCTTGATAGCCTTCCCTTCTGCTTTAGACATCTAGATGTCCAAGGAATTTTGACTTCTTGAAGATGGGTTTTTCTGTTATCCCATAAAGACAAAAGCCAGAACCCTGCCCTGACCCTTGTTTGGTGAGTTTTTCTTACAACTTGTAGAATTGTCACATTGGATGAGCTATCATTTCTCCTTATTAAGAGGTTTCTCCTGTTTGAATCACATTTTTATTAATTTTAATGGTATCTGTAGCTTTTCTTTTTCTGTAGAAAGAAAAATGAAACCCCTTCCACAATGTAGCACATATCCTGGTTTCCATTCTGAGATCAACACATCTTTGAAGTACACAGGCTGATTTGACTCACTAGATTTTTCAGTTATTCAATGTCTCTCTGAAGCTGTTGTTCCTTTCTCATCAGCATTCAGAAAACTCATTTTCTGAATGAAAAGGCATTATGCAATCTATCTTTGGGGGGTTTGCTCCCCCTTTCTCTTTATAAAGCATTTCTTTTAAAGTGCAATTAGATCTTTCTACAACTATTTGTTCTGTCGGATTTTGTGGTATACCTGTAACATGCTTTATATTATAATAAGAAAAAAACTATTTCATTTTACTGTAGACATATGCTGGAGCATTGTCAGTATTAATTTGTACAGGCATACCCATTATGGCCATGACTATTAATAGGTGTGAAATTACAGAATCAGCCTTTTCAGAACTCAAGGAAGTTGCCCATTGAAATCCTGAAAATGTATCTATTGTATGGTACATGCAAAATGAAGCACATTCATCTGACAAATTATATTTTTTGTGTGTGTACATTTAGGATTGCTTCCTGCAGGTAATGGAGTTTAGATATAGAAGGAGCAAGTAGGACATTTTTTTTTACAATTTCCTTAGCTAGTTGCCAAGTTATAGAAAAGTCCTTTTTTAAACCTTTGCTATTGACATGAATTTTTTTTTAATTCTGAGGCCTTCAGCACACATCCTATTAATAATCAATCAATTTCATCATTACCTTTTCCTAAAGAACCTGGCAGACCTGTATGGGACCTGATGTGTGTTAGATAAATATAGGATGATACCTGTTTCTGACTATTTCCAGTAATTGTATAAATAGCAAAGTTAACTCTGTTTTATCAGGAATAAATTCAGCAGTTTCAATATGTAAAACAACTCTTTATGCATATTGAGAGTCAGTGAATATACTAAGAGGCTCTTTAAAGTACATTAGTACCATAAGAACGGCATACAGTTCTTACTTTTGTACAGAATTGCAAGGGCTTTGAACCACTTTACTTAAATTCCTTGATTTATATCCTGCATTTTTTGTTTTATTAGCATCCATATAGAATATTGGGACTCCAGATATTGGTTTTCTCTATACAATGTGAAGAAGGACCCAACTGGTCCTTTTTATGAATTTTATTCTCTCACTTTGGGGATAGCAGTTGTTAATTTTTCCCAAAAAGTTACTGCAAGTTTATTATCTTTCCATTAAGAGGATATTTTTCACTAGTTAAAGGTACTACATTTCTGCCAGATCCATTCCTATCAATTGACAAAGTCTTAATTTTCCTTTTAAAATCAAGTCAGAGACCTTTTCCACATGTCTTTAACTTCTTACTCAGTTTACATGGTAGGAATATCCATTCCAATATAATATCTTCCCTCTGCATCAAAATCCCTGTAGGGGAATGTCTGGAAGGTAATATGACTAGAATGCAGTTAAGCTCTGGATTCACATGATCCACACATGCCTCAGATATTTTCTTTTTTTAATAGGGCCAATTCCTTCTCAGCTTCAGCTGATAATTCTCTTGGACTATATAAGTCCTTGTACCCTTGTAGGGTATTGGCCAAATTTACTAGTCCATCTTTAGGTACTCCAATGATAGTCTGTAAATTGGAAATGCTTCCTAACCATCCTTGAAAATAATTAAGTCTGTAATTGATCTCTCGTAAGTTGTACCTTTTGGAGTCTAATTTTTTTTAGATCTATCTTATATCCTAACTAATTAAATCTCCTCTTTGAATTTTTTTTCAGGAGCAATTTGTAATCTCTAGCAAGGCAAGTCTTTCTTTACTTCTTCAAACATGCTTTCTAAAGTATCTAACTTTAGATCAGCTAATAAGATATCATCCATATAATGGTAAATTATAGATTGTGGAAATTGCACATAAATTATTTCCAATGGTTTTTGCATAAAATATTGGCACAGGGTGGGGCTTTTTAACATTACCTGTGGGAGGACCTTCCATTGATAGCTCTTGATTGGCTGGGAATTATTATAAGTAGGTACTGTGAAAGCAAATTTTTCTCTATCCTTTTCTTGCAGAGGTATGGTTTAAAAAAAGTCTTTTGGCCAGGCGGTAGTGGCACATACCTTTAATCCCAACACTTGGGAGGCAGAACCAGGTGGATCTCTGTGAGTTCCAGGCCAGCCTGGGCTACCACGTGAGTTCCAGGAAAAGGCACAAAGCTACACAGAGAAACCCTCTCTCAAAAAACAAAAAACAAAACAAAATAAAAAAAAGTCTTTTAAGTCACTAACTGTAATAGGCCATTCTTTCAGTAACAGAAAGAGATGGTGATGGCATCCCATTCTGTAGGGATTACATAGGCTGAATTATTTTATTAGTGGCTCCCAGATCTGTCAGCATTCTCCATTTTCCAGATTTCTTTCTAATAACAAATACAAGAGAATTCCAAGGGCTGGTAGATTCTTCAATATGTTGAGCACTTAACTGTTCCTGAATCAGCTGTTTTAAGGCTAGTTGTTTCTCTTGTGTCATAGGCAGGCCATTGCCCAGCCCAGACAGATTTATCAGTTAGCCATTTTAAAGGTGTGGCCATCAGTACCTCTGAGTGTTCAATGGCAGTCATGCGCTGTTTATGTATAGCCTGAATGTTTGGTGGATGTTTTTTATAGTGTTTTATAATATTATTCCCAGAAACATGAATTTGTCTATGGTCCACTTCTGAGATTGGAGGAATATTAATCTTGGTATTCCATTGCTGTAACAAATCATTACCCCATAGATTCACTGCTACATTAGCCAAATATGTCTTCACCCTTCCTCTCTGTACTTCTGGCCCTATGCATTCAATCCATCTCATACTTTGTTTTACCTGTGGTAGGATTCCAATCCGTAGAAATTGAACATCTACCTCTTGAAGAGGCCAATTTAGATACCATGATTTTGGCATAATTATCGTCACATCTGCTCCTGTGTCCACTAAGCCTTCAGCTTTGGTCTTTGTTCATTTATGGAAGTCTGCCAAAGAATTAGTTTCATGGTGTTTTTTGAAATTTTTGATCCCTCTATCAAAGCTGCTCTACCATCCAGTGCAGTATAGCTTTTTTACATTAGGTACTAGATTATTTAATTGTCCTGTTTTTCCTGTGTTTCCTCCACAGTGACTGAAAATGACTGGACCACTTCATTTTGGGGACCTGTGAGAGGCTCCCCAAGGTGTTCCCAATGGTAAAGGGTTGCCATGTATGTCTCGTACTGATCTGCATTCATTGGTCCAATGTTGGCCTTTGCCATATCTTCTGCATAATCCAAAAGGTTCAGGTCTCTTCTTTGGGTCATTTCTGGGCGAAGCATTGCTTCTAAGAGTGCCCTGTGTACAATTTCTTCTTATAGAGCCTGGTTTACCACAGTTAAAACATTTGGCACTTTGATGCCTCTTTACATCTTTGGAAATCACCTCTCCTATCCAAGCCTCATCACCAAAGTTAAGAGACTCAACATTGATTGTATGTTGGAGTCATTTTTCTATGGGTACTGATCTGATCTTTAAAGATGCAAGTATATCTTTGCATTCTAAATTAGCATTTTCAAAAGCCAAAGATTGAATTAGCACTGGTTTAATTTCTTGATCTGATATTGACTTGCTTACAGCTTTGATCAGTCTTTGTAAAGAGTCAGTAAATGGTTCTTTTGAACCCTGTATGACCTTGGTATATAGTTCAGTTGGTTTCCCTGGTTCTGAAACCTTTTCCCAAGTATTTAAGGCATGTGAATAATGTATGCTCATCAAGATAGATTGTGCATCTATATCAGCAAAACAGCCCTCACCAAGAGTTAAATCTTGGGAAATCTTAAAACTTCTAATCTTACCTTGCTGCCTAAGGGCCTTAGCTTCTTTCAACCAGTTTTTCCACTGTAATTGCTGGTTATATTCTAATACAGCTGATATCAACTGATTGCAGTCCTTTGATGTGATTCTATTTCTAGAAGACCACATATTTAACATCTGTTTCACATTGGTTGAATGTATACCATAGTTAACTATAGCTTCTTTGAATAAATTCACTGGTTTAAGTTCTTATTACCACTTTGCAACGTCTGTATCAGTCCCATTAATGTCTCATATTTGGTGCTGTTATTAAACCAGTTTTTTAATTATATGATATGAATTACTATGCTAATCACCATTACAGCAAAATTTGTATACATCCCAGGAAGGTTGTATATGTCTTGTAAAAATTCATCTATAGTATAAACAAAGAAGTTTTTAAGTTCCTGAATAGTTATGTTATCTGCCATGGATGGTGTAAGAGATTCTTTTTTTGTTTTTTTGTTTTTTGTTTTTTCAAGTCAGGGTTTCTCTGTGTCGTTTTGGTGCCTGTCCTGGATCTCAATCTGTAGACCAGGCTGGCCTCTACCTCACAGAGGTCCACCTGGCTCTGCCTCCCAAGTTCTGGGATTAAAGGCATGCACCACCATCACCTAGCAGTGTAAGGGATTCTTAACATTTGTAAAGAAAAAAATTATTAATGTTTTATTCATTAATAAGTTTAAGGTGTAAAATTATGAAGTAATTTACCTCTGATAAGATCCTTGAGAGATTGTCCTAAGTGTCCAGATGTCCCAAGCTCTTAATTAACCAGGTAGGGTGAATGGCTGGCTCATGGGATGATTTTTGGGTGTACTAGACATGTTCAGCCAGCAGATGTCACAGGTGTAGTGCTAAACCAGGTCCTGAAGTGCTACTCTAAAGGTGTTTAACCTGTAAGGCTTAAGCAGCTACACTGAACGGGTTTAAAAAGAAAGGAGCAGCCTGGTGGCACTCCTACTGCAGCGCGGTCGGTAAGGGGAGGCAGAATGTACCACCTCGCGCAGCTGTCTTGAGGCAGCCACTAGTAGGGTGCTGTGGGACGTTCTGTATGGCAAATGTGTTGCTGATTAGTCAATAAATAAAACACTGATTGGCCATTGGCTAGGCAGGAAGTGTAGGCGGGACAAGGAGGAGAATAAAGCTGGGAAGTGGAAGGCTGAGTCAGAGAGACACTACCAGCCGCCACGATGAGAAACAGTATGTGAAGATGCCGGTAAGCCACGAGCCATGTGGCAAGGTATAGATTTATAGAAATGGATTAATTTAAGCTGTAAGAACAGTTAGCAAGAATCCTGCCAGGGCCATACAGTTTGTAACCAATATAAGTCTCTGTGTTTACTTGGTCGGGTTTGAGTGGCTGTGGGGCTGGCAGGTGAGAGACATTTATCCTGACTGTGGGCCAGGCAGGAAAACTCTAGCTACAGTAGGGGCCAGTGGATATAACACCGCCACTGTGCTCAGGCTTTAGGCTTGCGTTACTGAGGAATATGCACTGCTTGCTCCTACCAGGCGAAAGTCTGTGACCTGATCCGGCCACCACAAGCACCGCTATTGCATAGGCCTCCTGGCTTGTGAGTGCCTGGCTCACATGCTGCTACACACCTGCCGGCTCCCTTGGCCTGTGTAGGAACACAAGCGGTCATCTGTTTGGGGAGGGCAGACAGTGTGTGTGTGTGTGTGTGTGTGTGTGTGTGTGTGTGTGTGTGTGTGTGTGTGTGTCAGGCAGCTATTCTGAGCTCCTTGGTTGGGAGTGTGGAGCAGCCCGTTGCACACCTAGACTGGCCTAAGTGCTTGTATGTGCCTAGCGTGCTCAGAGAGTGCCAGGGAACTTTCAGCTCCTTTCCTGAGCATGCCTGGCAGAACGCACCAGAGCTGCAGCAGGTAAGCACCTGTTCCCCTTTTTTCTAAATAAAAAGCCAGATCAGGCTGAATCCACAGTTTGCAACATGGGTGAGCAGGCACGGTGGCTAGCACTTTACCTCAATCCCTGGCCCAGGATGTAGCAGTGCGAGATGTCATGGAGGGATGGGTCATGCCCCAGGGGCTGGTATTTCAAGGACATAGGTAGAACAGGTACTCACTACATCTCTGGGGGCTGGTACTTCAAGGTTATAAGTAGAAAAGGTATCAACTACAGATGGGGAAACCCACAGAGACAGCTGACCCAAGCTAGTGAGAACTCATGGACTCTAGACTGAGGGCTGGGGAACCTGCGTGGGACGGAACTAGGCCGTCTGAATGAGGGTGACAGTTGTGTGGCTTGGTCTGTTTGTGGAACCCTTGGCTATGGCACTTTGATTTATCCCTGGTGCATGAAATGGCTTTTTGGAGCCCCTTCCCTGTGGGCCTTGCTCAGCCTTGTACGATGAGGGGCTTGGGCCTGCCTCAATTTGATGTTCCAGACTTTGTTAACTCCACATGGGAGGTTTTACCCTCTCTGAGGAGTGGATGTGGGGTGGGCGCTGGGATTGAGGTGATGTGGGGTGGGGACTGGGAAGGGTGATGGGGGGAACTGGGATTGGTATGTAAAATAAAAAAATTAAAATAAAGAATTTTTTAAAAGCATCCTGGCCACTCCCCCTCTCCTCACTTTGCTTCCTAGAAGACATGAGGTGTACATGTTTTCTCTTCCCTGAGCAAAGGTCCTTTCTCAGCAAAGGTCCAGAAATCAATGGAGGCAAAGTCCTAGCTATTGAAAATTTTAATACATATGTTACAACTCAGTGAAAAGGTGTTCACTTTATTTCTGACAGTACAGATTTTCAACACAGATTTTTAATTAACCAAACAAGTTTTTGGTCTCTTTTGATAATTTTAATTCTCTTCCCTTTAAGTTCACAGCACTATAGAGTTGAACAGAAGACTGATTTGGAAACACATGTAGATAGCATACACTAAAATTATACATATAAAAAAAGCTGTCATTGTCTCAGGTATTCCTTGGAAGAACAGAACTTAAGTTGTTGACAAAGACCAGCTGGTTGAGGATCAGGTCTGAGGGTCTTATTTTTTGTCCAATGAGTAAAGTGAAGCAATAAAGAAAGAGGAGCAAGAAGTTTTCCATGATGCCTGCTCTAGTCTGTGTAAAGAAGATAATCCCCACTTCCAAGCAGATGTCACTCATCATTTCCATATCAGGGAATGCAGATTTTAACTTGACACAGGAAATGACTTTAAGAAGTTGCTTTCTTCAACCCCATTATTTATACTGCTCAGTCTTACACATATTTCTCATGTTTCTGTAAGATATATTTTCTATAATTATTTTTTGTATTATTTATTTTAGGTATATGGATGTTTGCCTGTATGTATGTTTGTTCACCATATGTAGGCAGTGACTGAAGATGTAGAAGGTATCAGATCCCTTGGATAGGTATAAGCTAGTATGTCATTTCTCAGAACCAAATCCATGTTCTCTGCAAGAACAATAAGTGCTCCTAATCACTGAGGAATCTCCCCTTTCCCTTATTTTTTCTTTTGAATTAGTTTTAAATTAAGTACTTTTGGATTAAGTGGATATTAGATAAGATTTGACAGCAGAATCAATTTATGTGATATCTTTAAGTGTCAACCCTGTTGAGCATTGATTCTTTGCTGTCCTCCAACCTCTCTGTCTCTTATACTCTTTTCACATCTTCTTGCTTAGAGTTCTCTGAGCTCTGAGGGGAGGGGTTTGATGGAGACATCCCCTGTAGAGTTGAGTATTCCAAGGTCTCTCATTCTCTGCATATTGCCTGTTGTGTGTTTCTATATTGTTTCAATTTGCTGCAGGAGGAAGCTTCTCTGATGATGGCCGAGCAGGACACAGATCTATGAGTATAGCAGATGTCATTAGGAGTCATTTAATTGCTACATTCCTTAGTATAGCAGTAGTGTTTGTTTTTTTCCCAAGGTCCTAGGACTATCTAATATGCTCCTGGTCACCTAAGCTGCATTGTATATTGGTTCCATCTCCTTGAGTGGACTCTAAACCCAATCAGATATTGGTTGGTTACTCCCCTAAACTTTGTGCCATTATTGCACCAGTGTATTTTACTAGCAGGTCACTCTTGTAGATGGAATGGTTTGTAGGTGGGCTGGTATTTACCTTTCTCCTTTGGTAGTATGGAAAGGATATTCCAGTACCATATACTAGTCCAAAGGGGCAAAAGCTCTAAGTAGATACTAGGTCAACCTGTCCATGTTCAGTGAGTTATATACATGTTGTTTTCAGCAATGGGGCCTTACTGACAGTTTGTGGAAAGCCACCCAGGCAATAGCTTGGGTTCTTTGAGGGTTCCTATGGGACCCTTTTGGCCAAAAACTTGATTAGATGTAACTCATTTGGGGTACTGTAAACTTACTGTGGTGAGGAAAGATGTCGAGTCGGAGCTCTATCTTTTTTATTATTTAGCAATTATATTTAGATCACCTTCATATATGTATAAATAATAGGAAGCTTCTACTGTATTATGTTTCCATAGGACATCTCAAATGGTTCCTAGCTTTAGTCTCCCTGTATTCCCTTCCTCATCTATCCCCTTCTTCTTCCTGTTTGATCCTCCCATTCCAATATCCTCCCCTCAGCCATCCTTAATTATCTATTCCATTTTTTCTTCCCAGGGATGCTGTGGGATGGTCTATACGGCAAATGTGTTGCTGATTGGTCAATGAATAAATCACTGATTGGTCAGTGGCCAGGCAGGAAGTATAGGCAGGACTAACAGAGAGGAGAATGGAGAGAACAGGAAGCTGGGTGAGGGAGACACTGCGAGCCGCCATCAGGACAAGGAAGATGTAAAGTACCGGTAAGCCACAAGCCACGTGGCAAGGTATAGATTAATAGAAATGGATTAATTTAAGCTGTAAGAACAGTTAGCAAGAAGCCTGCCACAGCCATACAGTTTGTAACCAATATAAGTGTCTGTGTTTACTTGGTTGGGTCTGAGTGACTGTGGGACTGGCAGGTGAGAGAGTTTGTCCTGACTGTGGGCCAGGCAGGAAAACTCTAGCTACAAATGGCGCCCAACGTGTTGGCAAGAGTTTCCACCTGAAACCTGAGTAAAAAGATTCTAAAACGGAGCTAAAAACAGCTCCTAGTTGTCTCTTTCAAGTTAGCGGCAGCCTGCCAGTTTGAGCTACTGGCGGGTTCCTAGCGTGCATGCATGCTTGACCTGCAGTATGGTGGGAATGAGGCCTCTGCAAGTGGCACATTAAGCTGTGTGGTGGATTTAGCCTTTGCTAGTACAAAAAAAAAAGAGGTTTCTGGGCTACACGCTACTTTGATAGAAGCATAGACCCACTATTTCTGAGAGTTGATGGCTCCCAGAGCTGGCGGAAAACGTACCACCACCATGCTGGGAAGCTGAAGTGGGCAGAGCCAGCAGCCATAGCGCCAGCGCCGTTTCAGACTTAGAAGGCTACAGTTCAAGGCAATAGTCTCAAGCTAATATAAAAAAATAAGCCACGTAAAGATGGCTACCACACAGAGAATCTGGATTATGTTCTCTTTGATATTCGTAACTAAAGAAAAACATTTGATTACAAAAGCTGTTGAGTTATGCAAAAATGTATATTTTAAAGGTACCTTGACTTCAAAATTTGGATGTAAGGATATGTTGCTTTGGAAAAGAGGCTCTGCTTTTGTTTCCACAGAAAGCCAGAGGCTATGGATTTGTTCCAGATTAAGACACATCAGGTTTGACCGGCCAAGACCACCTGAAAGGTCTCCGATGACACCATGGCCCAGATGATCCAACATCCAGAATGGTTTCAAGGCAACTGGCTCAGACGATACACCCTCATGGACTACTCCATAACCCTAAAATATTCTTTGTGTCCCCATAAGATACAGCACCCCCCTCCAGCAGGAAGTAGTAATAGAAGCTACGCCCAAATTCCCAAATATACCAAGCTGATTTTGGAGATGTGTAAAGGTTAAAACCTTCCTTTTTAAGAAAAGAAAAGGGGAAGTGCTGTGGGATGTTCTGTATGGCAAATGTGTTGCTCTGATTGGTCAATAAATAAATCACTGATTGGCCAGTGGCTAGGCAGGAAGTGTAGGCGGGACAGGGAGGAGAATAAAGCTGGGAAGTGTAAGGCTAAGTCGGAGAGACACTGCCAGCCACCATGATGAGAAACAGCATGTGAAGATGCCGGTAAGCCACGAGCCATGTGGCAAGGTATAGATTTATAGAAATGGATTAATTTAAGCTGTAAGAAAAGTGAGCAAGAAGCCTGCCACAGCCATACAGTTTGTAAGCAATATAAGTCTCTGTATTTACTTGGTTGGGTCTGAGTGGCTGTGGGACTGGCAGGTGAGAGAGATTTGCCCTGACCGTGGGCCAGGCAGGAAAACTCTAGCTACACAGGGAAGTCTTACTTTCTACCTAATCATTATTTTTATATGGATTATAGCTCATTTATCAATGACTTAATAGCTAACATCCACATATAAATAAATATATAAAATATTTGACTTTCTGGGCCTGAGTTAACTTCACTCAGGATGTTTTTTCTAGTTTCTTCCATTTCCATATGAGTTTCATGCTTTCATTTTTGCAATGGCAGATGATATTCTGTTGTCTAAATGTCTGATATTTTCTTTATTCATTCATTCACTGACAGACAACTAGGTTGTTTCCAATTTCTGACTATGCTGAATAGAGCAGCAATGAATATGGATGAGCAAAGCCTCTGTGGTAGGATCAAGCACCCTTTGGGTATAGGCACAAGAGTGGTATAGCTGGATCCTGAGGTAGATCAATTCCTGTCTCTCTTATGTACTGCCATACTGGTTTCCATAGTAGCTATACAAGTTTTCCTTCCCACAAGCTAGTGTTCCCCTTATTTTACATTATCATCAGTAAGAACTATCATTTGGTTACTGACCTTGGCCATTCTGAATGGTGTAAGACTGTGGTAGTTTGAATGTAGTTGGCACCCATAATCTCATAGTAAGTGGCCCTATTAGAAGGTGTGGCTTTGTTTGAGTATGGTCTTGTTAAGGGAAGTATGTCACTGTGAGGGCAGGCTTTGAGGTTTCTAATGTTCAGAATACTACTGCCCAGTGTTCCAGTTGACTTCTCATTGCCTTCAGGTTGTAGGACTTTCAGCTACTTTTCCAGTACCATATCTGCCTGCATGCCACCATGACTCTAACATGATAGTAATGGACTGAACCTCTGAAAAGATAATGAATCTCAATAAAATGTTCTTCATTTATAAGAGTTGACATGGTCATGGAGTCTCTTCACAGCAATAAAAACCCTAAATCAAACAGGAGTTGGTACCAGGAACTGGGGCATTGCTGTGGTAGGCCTGACCATGTTTTTGTTTGGAGGAATCTGGACTTTCGTACTTTAGGTTTGGAAAGCAGTAGAATGTTTTATGCACTGCTTAATGGGCATACAAGTAGGAGTATGGAAGACAGTGGTACTGAATATGATTTGATGAACTTGGGGATCAAGAGGCTTCAAATGAGAATGTTAGTATGTGGCCTAAAGACTGGCCTTGTGATATTTTGGTGAAGAAAGTGGCTGCTTTTTGTCCAAAGAGTCTGTTTGAGGCTAAAGTGAAGGGTTTTGGATCAATTCTGGTGGCAGAAGAAATCTCAAAACAGCCTAGTATACTCTGTCATGTGGTTATTAGTGGTAACTCTAATAAAGACTTATAATGAAAAGGAGTAAGATGAGCAGAGTAAATTACAGAATGTAATTGTTGAGGGGGACCAGAAAGTGGAACAGAGCTAAGTTCTATATTCAAGAAGATAAATGGATTAAGAAATGAAATAAATGGAGTGGTGAGAAATATCCCACCCAGCTAAGTTTCAAAATTGTGAAAAGGAACCAAAGAAAAGTGAAGAGATGGGTGTGGTGTGCACACCTTTAAGCCTAGCACTGGGAAGGCAGAGGCTGATGGATCTCTGAATTTGAGGACAGCTTGGACTACAGAGCAAGTTTCAGGATAGCCATGCTTAGGCAGTGAAGGACAGAAAGCTGGTGAAGATGTAATTGAACACTAGGATGATGTTTCAGCCCCAGTAAGCAGCAGAACTTGGCAGCTTCAGCTATGTGGTTCTGGTTTTAGAGTTAAGGATAGCAGAAACACATTATGGAATTTCCCCTGTGCCAAAACAAAGCCACTGAGAACAGGCAAACATTAGGGGTATCCCAGAATCAAGGCTTAGAGAGGCCATTGGGTGAAGCTGTGGAGATGAAGCTTGGCTTGCCTTGGAGAAACCAAGATCTTAGAGATGCTAGAGTTGTGGGATAACTGCTGAGGAGAGCTGCTAATAGAGAGTGGAATCAGCCCAAGAGAAAGAAGTATGTTGCAGTCAACAAAGTTGAAAGGAGTTAGAGAACTGCAGATCATTTTGACATCACACACGGAGATGCAGTTTGGAGTTTGCCTGGCTGACTTTTGGTCTTGCTTTGGGACAGTATTTCCTCCATATGCTCCCTTCCCTGTATTTAGGAACAGGAACGTATATTCTGTGCCAATAAATGTTGGAAGTATGTGATCTTTTTTTATTTTGAATTTTACAGGTGATTACAGTTAAGCAATTGCATGAATCTGAGACTTTGAACTTTGGACTTTTAAACATTGTTAAGACTCTGACAGACTATGCAGACATTTGAAGTTGGACAAAATGCATTTTACATTATGATATTGTTACAAGCTTATGGGGACCAGGTAGTGGAGAGTGGCAGTTGGAATGTAATTGGTCCATATTTTCATAATGAGTGGCATAATTAAGAGATGTAGCTTTGCTGGAGTAAGTATGGCCTTTTTGGAGGAAGTGTGTCATTGTGGGGATGGGCTTTGAGGTTTTCTATGCTCAGAATATTGCCTAGTGTGCCAGTCAACTTCCCATTGACTACAAGATGTAGAACTTTGAACTACTCCTTCACACCATGTCTGCTCCATGATGCCATACTCCCTGCCATGATGATAATAGATTGAACCACTGAAACAGTAAGCCACCACCTCAATTAAGTGTTTTTCATTTGTAATAGCTGCAGTGGTAATGGTAGGACAAAGATGAAATCTCAAAGCAGTTTTTATTTGCATTTCCCAAATGGCTAAGGATGTTGAAGTTTTTTATAAGTGCTCCTTAACCATTTGAGTTTCTTTTGAAAATTCTAGTTAGTCTGCACCCCAGTTTTAAATTAGGGTTTTTGTTGTTTTGTTTTTGTTTTTTGAGACAACCTTTCTCTGTGTAATAGCCCTGGCTACCTTGTAACTTTCTCTGTAGACCAGACTGGCCTCAAACTCATAGATCCATCTGCCTCTCCCTCCCTAGTGCTAAGATTAAAGGCATGTGCCACCACTGCCCAGCTTAGGCTGTTTTCTTAATGTCTAATTTTTTGAGTTCTTTATATATTACTGGGGGCCAGGTCAGAGGTGCAGCAGGTGCCATTTGAAGTTTGGGAAGTCAGCTCACCAGGAAGCAAAGCACGATTGGTACATCTAGGATAGGTAAAGCCCTGAGGTCTTTAGCTCTAGAATGTCTCTTGCTACTTCTGTGCCTTTACATGCTTGCTACTGCTATTTTTCTCTGATATCTGGCATGTAAATGGGTGTTGTGTGATACCCACTACCTTTAATGTAGTATGATTATCTCATGGAAATACCCATTCTACTGAGCATTTTTACTTGTGGATTATTATGAAGATGAATTCCTCTTGAGCTGTACTGTTTAAAGTGTTGCCCCTGCCCCTGATAAAGCAGGGGCTTCAGAGGATAGAAAATAAGAATAAAGAAGTGTCACAAAGCTGGGACGTATGAGTTTCTGTTGAGTAGCTGTATAGACTGTGGCTTAAGTTAATGATTAGGAGAAATAATTGAGTCCCAGAAGCTAGACTAGCTCAAGTTCTTTTAATCTTAATGTTAGAAGATATGTTCACAGGTTGGGGTGTGCATTGATAACACAGCCATAACTGAATGGAACAGCAGAAGTCATAAAGCCAGCACAGCTGCATGACAAAGATCCAGCAAAGCTGAGCCACATGATGGCTGCCATGTCACCTTTGGTTTTCATCTCTACCTGTTACATACTTGGGGCACTTTTAGTATTTGTACAATTTGGGGATGTTGGATTGATGGAAAATTCCTTATGACTCATTTATGCCTTCTCCCAGGAATGCTGCTTCTAAGCTTATCCAGGAAAGTACTGAACATACTATTCCCCCCCACACACACACTTGGAAAGAGATATCCTTATCTACTTGAAGGTCTTCCTTACACCTTGGAGATTGTGACATCTTCATGAGGCTATGAGACATTCTTGAAACATCTGTTCCTGTACTTATACAGGAACAACATATTCAAAACGAAGGAAAATTAAAATAGTCAACAAGATTTGGTGGGCTAGAGGAATTGTCCACAGTTCAGATTACAAGCCTCTTCCAACTGTACACTCAGACAATTACATGGCATACAACTCTGTCCTACATAGAAATATATTGATGAGCAAATATGGAGTGGAAAGATGATGAAAGCATGAGATGTTAGGACCTCCCTCTCTTAGAAGTTAGCTCATGTAGAGCCACTATAATGTCATATGACCAAGGAACAACAGAATGCCAGGATTAGACATATAGCCAAGTTCTATAAGGATGTAAGTGTGAACACTGATTGTATTATGTCAGAATTTGAATAATAACTGCAGCAGCTTTAGCCTGAGGATTTTTCCTGGGCACTCTGACCACTAAGAGTTAATAATATATTGCTTGAGACATGGCAAAATGCCCAGGGTAGTTGAAGATTTTTGTTTTGGTCTAGTGTCCTTGAAGCAACTAAAGCAACGAGCCTGAGCACAGGCTGTCATATACCTCTAGATTCTCAAAAATTGGGTTATGGAGTTAATGAGTAAGAATGATAATTCTGTTTATTAATGATGTCAAAACTTGAGGGGAAATGATTGGAAATGATAACTCTGTTCTGTCATAGTTTATTAATGATGACAAAAAGATGAGCAAAACCAAAAATGATATGATCTATGTTTTGGAACATCATGAATGTATCCCTGCTAACTAAATTCTGTATAAAGAAACACTCTGGCTGCTAGTCAGTCAGGCTGAAAGATTCTCCCAACCACCATGGCCTGGCTCACTTCCTTCTCCTGCCAACTCCTTACACCCTCTGCAGGACCCACCCACCACCAGGGATGGCTCCCGGCACATCATAATTAAGACAAAGCTTTAAATAATGGTTTAAGGTTATGTTGTTTCTGGTATAATGGCTTTGATGTAAAAAAATTGGAAAACAATTTAAAGGCATACTTTCAATAGCTGAGTGAGGAACTTGTTGAGGTCAGAGAACAGGAAGAATGGTAGCCTGGCTACTGCTGGCTGTGGAGCTTTTCTTACTAGGATACCTTGGTGATCAAGGTGATGACTTATTCCTTGTGCCCATTTTTGTCCTCAGCTTCCTGATATGATTTAATAAAAATATGGTTGATGAGCAGGTATGTACCCTGAAGATTTAAAGTAATTTCTACTTTATATATAAAATCTTAGATTTGTGATTCTTTTAAGACTTTTTATAAGATTATCTTTTTTCTTTCTTCTCTTTTTTTTTTTGTTTTTTGGTTTTTCAAGACAGGGTTTCTCTGTGTAGTTTTGGTGCCTGTCCTGGATTTTGCTCTGTAGACCTGATTGGCCTTGAATACACAGAGATCTGCCTGGCTCTGCCTCCTGAGTGCTGGGATTAAAGGCGTGTGCCACCACTGCGACCTAGCTACCTTTTGAGATAAAAAATAAAGTGATTGATCCTTTCCTTGAAACCACAAAATGCAGCCTGCCAGTAAAAGAACTGGCTGAGAAAGTAGGTTGTTTGTTTATACTTTGTTAATCTATAACAAGTTGCTTGGCTATAAATGCAGGTGGGTTCTTGGGACAACTTGTTTTTCACCTTTAATACATAAAATGTTTAGTCATGTAAAGGATATGGAAAACATGCTGTTTTTTATTTATAATCATTCACTTGAGAAATAGAATGTAACTATATTGTGCTTTTTATATTGCTTTAAAGATTTTGCTGTGGTAATATAAGCTGTAAGGAGAAAGTAGAGACACAAGAGAAGGAAAACAACAGGAAAGATATAGAAGGAAAATTAGAAGACATCAAGATAGACAGAAGGAAAACATCAGGAGAATAGAGTAGAGCAAGCAACAGAATAATAATAAAATAAAGAACTAAGCTTTGGCCCTCAGAAAAGTCATCGTGTGTCTCTTTGTTCAGTAGTTTGCCTACTTTGCATCTCCTCTTCAGTTTCTCTGGCCAGCTGAAGGCTTGTAAGGCATGAGTACCCTAGTGAGATCCTGACATGTTGGAGATGTATGTGTGTGAGTGTGTGTGTGTGTTTTCCCTTTTTTTTTTTTTTTTTTTTTTGCCAGCCCCAGAAAGTTAAGTTTTACTCCCTCATATAGAAAAATCAAGTTGAGTGCATAGTTTGCCAACTCTGTGGATCCCCCTCAATACCGGAGCTGCTGAAGGCTGGTCCTCATGGCAGCAATAATATATTTTGGATATTAACCCTTGTGGTGGTTTGAAAGAAAATGGCCCCCAAAGGGAGTGGCACTATTAGGAGGTGTGGCTTTGCTGGAGTAGGTATGGCCTTGTTGGATGAAGTCACTCTGGGAGTGGACTTTGAGGTCTCCAATGTGAAAGGTACTCCCAGGGTCACAATTCACTTCCTGTTGTCTTCTGATCAAAATGTAGACATCATCAAGTCTGCCTGCATGCCACCATGTTCCTCACCATGATGATAATGGACTAAACCTCTGAAAAGTGCAAGTCGCCACCTCAATTAATGTTTTTCTTTATAAGAGTTGCCATGGTCATGGTGTCTCTTCACAGCAATAGAAAACCTAAGACAGCCTTCTAACAGATGAGGGGTTGGCTAAAATCTTTTCCTGTACTATACGCTGTCTCTTTGAATGATGGTGTCCTCTGCCATACAGAAGCTTTTCAGTTTCTTGAGGTACCATTTATTAATTGTTGTTCTTAGTGCCTGTTCTATCAATGTTCTGTTCATACATGCAGTCACTTTTCCCATGCCAATGAGTTTGAGGCTATTCCTCACTTTCTCTTCTACCAGATTCAGTGTATCTGGCCTTATGTTAAGGTTATGGATCTGAGCAGGGTGATAAGTATGGATCAATTTGGATTCTTCTAACATGCAGTCATCCATTTTGGCCAGCACCATTTGCTGAAGATGATAGATAGATAGATAGATAGATAGATAGATAGATAGATAGATAGATAGATATGAAAGGCACTGAATTTTCTACAGGCATCTGCACTGCTTCAATATTTTGAATATTTTTGCAGTAAATATGGGTCAGCAGATTTCTCTGTGCTCTTGCTACACACTTCCTCTCCCACTATCAGTTTTCCAATCCACCCCCACTCTGGCCCAGGCTGCCTTCACCACATCTCCTGCTGTCAGACTGTCAGAAACCTGCTCTGCATAACCACCCCACATGCTTGCTATTGACTTAGACCAGAGCTGGGTGTAGTAGAATGCTTCACTCCAATACCTGGACAAGAACCTGGGTGTACAACGCTTGAGCATAGCAACTGATATTGAGATTCCAATTTGCTGGAAAACTGAATAGTGGGAGAGGAAGTGTGTAGCAACAGCAGCTTATGAACGTATATAATTCAGCATAGCACAGATCCAAGAGCCAGAGCCAGGGGAAGAATGCAGTGAAAAACGTGGATATTACAATGCCACTCTGTTCATCTGCACTAGGACTCTTGAGATTGGGGCCATCAACATTTCATAATACCTGAGAGAGGGGCCTCAGAGGTTGGAGCCTTCTCCGAATGTAGTGGAGGGGTGTCTTCAGTTACAGGGTGAAGCCATTAATGAGTTGCCCACGATCTAATAACTCCCATACATGCTCAGACAGGTAACTCTAGTTAAAATCAAAGGATCCCAGTCAAAGAGGTGAAAGGAGATCTGATGATTTTATTTCTGCAACTGCCTTCTGCATTATCTGTATAAAAACTCCCGTGATACCCCCAGGAATACTTTTTTTTTAATTTATTTGTATTTTATTTATGTATGAGTGCTCTGCATATACACTTGTATCTCAGAAGAGGGCATCAGATCCTATTATAGATGATTGTGAGCCACCACATGGTTGCTGGGCATTGAACTCAAGATCTCTGGAAAAGCTGCTGGCAGAAGCCATGCTGTCACCCCCGGAAATGGTGCATAAATGTTTGGTGAATGGAGCTCCTTGTGGCAAGGCCCTTTGAAGAATCTCATCCAACTGGCAGGGACCTGTGGAAGCAATGCTGCAGACCCCTGTGCTGATCCTAAGGAGCTCATGGACTTCAGGCTTCTCTAACTTTCACTATGCTTATTCTCATGTTAATTCTCAGTCTTGTTTTGTCAGTTGTGATTGTAGCTGTTTACTGGGAACAAAAGCTGGTAAGTTTCTACAAAGAAATCAAACCTTTCTGCATTCATTCACAGAAACCGGTTTCTCCAGTCACCCCTGGCTGCCTTTGCCATCATTCTGAGAAAGGAGAACTGACTAGGGCTAACGGTTCTTGCTTAATTAACTATCCTAAAAAAAAGAAAACTGTATTCTAAAAAATTTAAGAACTTGGGAGAAAGTTTCTTAAAAACTTATAGGGACACGTAAGGAAAAGGTAAAGGATATGAAAGGTCAGAAATATCTCTGGTGCCAGGACATGAATGGTTAGATATTTTTTCAGTTAAAACTGTCAGTTCCCTTGGAAGTAGAAAGTACACATAGGAACTGTCTTGTTCCCACAGCTAAAAATTTAAGTAAACATTACCATTTTGGGAATTTATAAGGAATAGAATAACTGTTGTACATATAAAACTGATACACAGATTATTTAGAAATTGGTTTAGACCTGAAAATATCCTAGATATGGCATCATACACTCAGCAGATTACAAAAATATAAATGTATCACATTGTTAAGGACTAATCATAAGCCTCTTTTCTTTTTAAGCTGCATGTTTGCTGTTGGCTAGGGCACAGTATGAATAAGATGTGTCTGGCCAGATATAATCATTTGGCTTGCAATATAAAAATTAATGATATGGGGTAAAGGTCTATGATGTTAAGGGAGTAAGAAAGAAGAAAAGAAACTAAAATGGGCAAATCTTCATGATTCTTGGAAAATGATTAAAGAGAAATGTATTACAGCTACTCATGCTTGAATGCACTAGAACTTGTATAAAAACAGCTTGAGTTATTCAATGCCATCTGTTTGAAAGACAACTGGTGGTCAGACTCTTCATTTCTGGCCAATTTCACACCTCTGTACTCCGGCTCAGAACTCTGCTGGAACTGGACTCCAGCAAGTAGCCAGTGCTCCTAACCTCTGAGCCATCTCTCCAGCCCCTGCATAAAAACTCTTGATTCAGAATCAGGGGCAACATCATAGGATCATAATTCCGCCATCTCTATATGAGGCTCCTTGATGCTGCTTCATAGAGTTTGCACCTACACAGTCACCTTTCCAATCACAAATGGGAAATCTGTTCACCTGTCTAATGCATTTGTTAGCAGTATGTGCTTCTGATTTCCTTTTTTCCTTCTTTTTTAAGAAACAGAGTAAAAGCAGAGATGCCACTCAGGAAACCTGTTACAGCTGGTCAGTGAGCAGCACTCACCACAGTTGGCATGTTCTATGTTTTCCACTGACACATCCGAAAACCAATCTTCTGGCCTAAACCCTCTATGCTATAAAAGTAGTCACGAAAACAATTCTCACCTAATGTGCATCAAATTCTCTCTCTGCCGGATGCACACTACAGGTTGTACTAACCATCTCAGTTCATGTTTCAACAAACAATACCACGAAACCCTTAATGTTCATACACATATCCACATCAGTTGGATATGACTATCCTACTGCACTGAAATCTCTGAAACATATGGTATGGTTAAATACACTGCAACACATTTCTTGGCTAAGGTCTAAAATTTCTGAGTCTATTTGTAGTATCAATATTCTAATATAGTGCTTCAGAGTTGGAGTAAGTACTTCCTCATCTTTTCTTAGTATTTCAAAATAATCTTCAAGCACAATCCTGGGGATTTCTAAGGCATACATGAGCATGTACACATTGTCTTCTTCATATGTTATCTCTTTAAAGTTTCATAATTTGCAGATATTTGTATGGATCAACTCACACATGAAATGAAGCTGAAAGTAAGTCTTTATTAAAGCATTTTCTTAAGATTTATTTCATGATGAATTTTCTAGTATGTCTACAATATTACGGTTGCTTAAAGGATTTAACAAAAAGAGCTGAAATTCAATCGTTTGTGGGGGAGGCTTATAGAGTAGAATTTCTAAGGTAAAACAAGAAACAAGGATGCAATAGTGTTCATACTTGCCCATGAGCAGCAATGTTCTGGGGTTCATTAAAGCATGAGTGAATCACAGAGTCTAAGCATTAGAGGAATGCATAGACACAGCCCAGTTTGGAATATGTCTCTGACAGTTTGGTAGACATATTTTCATTTGTCCCCCTGCAGACTGCTCTCTCTCTGAATGCTACAAAGAAAGCAGCCTCTTTTCTGAGGCTCTGTAAGCCTGTAAGTTCTGTCTGTGTTGAGCTCCTTTAACCAGACCAGGTACTACTATGGCAGCAAGCTTGGAGCAGTGAGCACCAACAATCTTCCCTAATTTAGTTGACTCAAATACTTTCTCTACTATCATTTTTCTGGTGTACATGCAATTTGGAGGAATAAGATCAGCACATGTTTCACGAGAGTTGTTTCCTGGGGAAAACACAAAATATGCATGTGTTTAACCACCCAAATGGGGACTAACAACTGGATGCCACTGAAATCCATCTTGTTAAATCAATGAGCTTTACTGGATTATAGGAATATGGAGTGTTGCAAAATATGATTACACTGTGCAAAGATGTGTCACTGTGATTGGTTTAATAAGAAGCTAAAGGGTCAATAGCTAGGTAGGGAGAATAGGCAGGACTTCTGGGAAATAGAACTGGGGATGAATCTAGGCATGCAGAGGAGATGCCAGCAAGATGCAGAATGAGTTGGAGGTACAGAATGAAAGGTAAAAAGCCACGTGCTAGTACATAGATTTAAAAAATGGGACAATTTAAGATATAGGAGCTAGTTAGGAACAAGCCTAAAGTATAGGCCAAGCTTTCATAATTAATAATAAGTCTCCCTGTTTTTATTTGTGAGCTGGCGTCCCAAATAAACATATGGCTACCAAGAAGCCATTTATAGGGATAAAGGGGACTCAAAGATAATTGCCCCCATGAAACTCCAACCTAGCATGAGATGTAGATTATGAATACTGGACACCTGGAACACACTGCCCACCTGCAGGTATTCCCATAGGTTAAAGGGTGCCCTATCTTTGTGGCTCAATTAAAGCCTCATCTAAGAAGCATAATTGGCATGAGTTTCTTCATGGGTGTTAAACACAGTGAATCCTGTGAGATTCAGATACTTCTTGAAGCTATTGCGTGGTTATTTCCTATCTTAATCAGTTTCCCTTTAGGATGGAATCTTTTAGTCTCCAGGAACTAGCTACACAAGAGCATATTCATAAGGTTTCTCCATTTTGTATTCATTATAAAATATTTGCAGTTGAAATAGTATGTTTTACAGAAAATTTTTGTACATTGCCACATTTTTAGAATTTTCCTCAGTATGAACTTTTGATATTTTCTAAGACATGAACATCACTTAAAGGGTTTCACAAGTTTTTCATGTTCAAAATGATTTTCTAGTGTAGAGTCTTTAGTGGTCCCTAAAGACATAGCTTGGATATGTCTTTACTATGGAAACTTTCTCCACAGAATGTATTTTTTGATGTTTTCTTAGACATGAGAGGCAGGTAAAGTCTTTGCCACTTGCAATATATTTGTAAGGTTTCTCACCTCTATGAATTTTCTGATGCAGCCTAAGATATGAGTCAGTGGTAAAGGATTTCTCACATTAACAACAGTTGTAACGTTTCTCTCTAGTATGAAATTTCTGATGAAATCTAAGGTATGAGCCACTGGTGAAGGATTTCTCACATTCACTACATTTGTAATGTATGAATTATCTGATGCATTCTAACATATGACCTACCGGTAAAAGATTGGTCACATTCACTGCATTTGTAAGGTTTCTCTCCTGTATAAATTCACTGATGGGTTCAAAGTTGGCATTTCTATATAAAGCATTTGCCACATTCATTACATTTGTAGGTTTCTTTCCTTTATGAATTTGCTGGTGTTCTCTAAGTTTGACTTTCAGGTTAAAGCATTTACCACATTCACTGCATTCATAAGGTTTCTCCCAAGTATGAATTTTCTGATGTATCTTAAGATGTTGTTTCTTGATAAAGGATATATCACATGCACTACATTTGTAAGGTTTCTCACCTCTATGAATTTTCTGATGCAGTCTAAGATATGAGCCAGTGGTAAAGGATTTCTGACATTCACCACATTTGTAAGGTTTCTCTCCTGTATGAAATTTCTGATGTATTCTAAGATATGACCCACTGGTAAAGGATTTCTCACATTCATTGCATTTATAAGGTTTCTCACCTGTATGAGTTCTCTGATGCAACTGAAGAGATGAACAACTGGTAAAGGATTTCTTACATTCACTGCATTTGTAAGGATTCTCTTCTGCATGAATTTTCTGATGGCTTCTAAGATCTGAACCAACTGAAAAGGATTTCTCACACTCACTACATTTATAAGGCCTCTCTCCTGTATGAACTGTCAGATGTCTCCTCAGCTGTTGTTTCTGGATAAACCCTTTGCCACATTCATTACATTTGTAAGGTCTCTCACCTGTATGAATGTTCTGATGCAATTGAAGAGATGAACTACTGGTAAAGGATTTCTCACAATCACTACATTTAAAAGGCCTCTTTCCTGTATGCATTGTCTGATGTCTTCTAAGTTGGTGTTTCTGGATAAATGATTTGTCACAGTCACTGCATTTGTAAGGTTTCTCACCTGTATGAATTCTCTTATGCAATCGAAGAGATGAACTACTGCTAAAGGATTTCTGACATTCACTGCATTTGTAAGGACTCTCTTCTGCATGAATTTTCTGATGGCTTCTAAGATCTGAGCCAAGTGAAAAGGATTTCTCACATTCACTACATTTATAAGGCTTCTCTCCTGTATGAATTGTTTGATGTCTCAAAAGCTGTTGTTTTTGAACAAAATCTTTGCCACATTCATTACATTTATACGGTCTCTCACCAGTATGAAATTTCCGATGCAATCGAAGAGATGAACTACTGCTAAAGGATTTCTTACATTCACTACATTTGTAAGGATTTTCTTCTGTATGAATTTTCTGATGGCTTCTAAGATCTGAACCAACTGAAAAGGATTTCTCACACTCACTACATTTATAAGGCCTCTCTCCTGTATGAACTGTCAGATGTCTCCTCAGCTGTTGTTTCTGGATAAACCCTTTGCCACATTCATTACATTTGTAAGGTCTCTCACCCTTATGAATGTTTTGATGCAATTTAAGGTATGAACTACTGGTAAAGGATTTCTCACACTCACTACATTTATAAGGCTTCTCACCTGTGTGAATGTTCTGATGCAATCGAAGAGATGAACTACTAGTAAAGCCTTTCCCACATTCACTGCATTTGTATGGTTTCACACCTGTATGAAATTTCTGATGCAATCTAAGATATGAACTACGGGCAAAGGATTTCTCACATTCAGTGCATTTATAAGGCCTCTCTCCAGTATGAATTGTCTGATGTCTCCTAAGATGGTCTTTCTGGAAAAAAGACTTGTCACATTCATTACATTTGTAATTCTTCTCCCCAGTATGAAGTTTCTGATGGGTTTTTAGATGTGTCTGCTGGGTAAAGCATTTGCCACATTCCCCACACTTGTAAGGTTTTTCCCCTGTATGAATTCTTTGATGTGTTTTAAGTTTGGCTTTCTGAAAAAAAGATTTACCACATTCAGTGCATTTGTAAGGTTTCTCTCCTGTGTGAATCCTCTGATCTGTTTTAACACCTAAAGCAATGGAAAGGGATTTGTCACATTCATTGAATCCATCAAGTTTCTCTCCATTATGGCTACTATCATGGTATTCAAGGTGTGACAAAATGTAGAAGTTACTACATTGCTTACATTCAGGAGACTTCTCTCCTCTATGAAGTTTCTGATGTTTTCCAAGATCTGAGCAGCAAATGAAGGACTTGCCATAATCAGTAAATTTGTAAATTTTCTCTCCAGGATGGATTCTGTAATGTCTTTTAAATTCTGATGAATCATAAAAGCACTTACTACTTTCAGTACATTTGTAGGGTTTTTCTCCATAATGGATGTTGTTATGTACTTTGAGTTGTGATAGAAGCAGAAAGAAATTACTACATTCTGTACAGTTATACGGTTTCTCCTCTGTATGAGATCCTTTATGTCTACTGAGGATTGAGCATGTCTTGAAGCATTTTCTACATTTCTGGCATTGCTGTGGTTTCTTTCCATTGTGGAGTCCTTCCAGTGTGAGTTTTTGTCTAGAGTCAAAAGATTTATCATTCTCTGTATTTTTGTGTTCTTCCTTTCCAGTGTGGATTCGTAGATTTTGGCTAATGATGGAACACAAATTTAAACAGTTTATACAGTCCTTATATTTGGAAGGTTCTTCTCCCGTGTTCCCACTTCTTTGTCTGGTTGAGTTTAATAATTCAACAGAGGCATCTACAGTATCACTTGTGTCATAAGGTGTACATGTAAAAAATTCATGTATAACTTTGCAAAGATCATTACATTTAAAAGCCTTCTCTTGGATATTCACATAATCATGGACAATATGCTTTGAGCCATGGTGAAGGTCATTCTTATATTCAACACACATGTGATGGTTGTCTGGAAAATTAGCACAATTAAGGATTATAGGGATTGATTCATGAATAACAGATTCAATAGCTGAATTTCTCTTAAAAAAGGTGAACAAACAATTCTCAGGAATAGAGCTTTGAGCAGATGCCTTTTGCACTTAACTATCATTATATGGAAGCTCAGAACCTCCACTCAAACTAATTTCCTTCTCATTCTTATCTAAACCTTGTAGAAGGTCAAATAAGTGATTGAACAAAAATGAACTCTGAGAAAGGAGCTCTTTGAAGGATCATGAAGGAAGATCCCACATTTCCTTGTTGTGTATGCATCTGAGACAAAGTCATATCATTGCCTTCTTTGGTTAGGAACTTACTTTGTAACTCAGGCTGGAATGAAACTCACCTTTTGCTTCATCCTCCCCAATGCTATGATTAAAACCATACCAAGACTAAATAGAGACTATATCTCAAACAATAAGTAAATAAACAAAAACAACAACATGCTCACCATCAAAAACTCTTTCTTTAATTAAAAACCTATCCTTTTGAGGGCTCTAATGGGAAGCATGGATTTCCTTGGAAAGGGGAAATAGAATGAATACTGTGAATGGAATGGAGTAGGGATGGGAAAAGGAGAGATCAGGTTGAGGGGCAAGAATGGAGGGAGAGAATATGGGAAGAGACAACTGGAATTGGAGGGCACTGGCGCGGTGTGTGTGTGTGTAAACTTAATGCAGTAGAAACTTCCAGAATTCTATGAGGGTGACTAGAAACAGAGGATTCAGAGCCTGAACTACCTATCCTCTGTAACCAGGTAAGGCTTACGATGGTGGGACTGGGATACCAACTGAGGCATACAACCTTCCATCTACAATCTATCCCACCTGCCAGATGTGCTGGGGCAATGGAGGTGCAGAATTTGTGGAAGTGGCCAACCAATGACTGGTCTAATTTGAGGCCAACATCATGAAAAGAAGCCCATGCCCAAAATTGCCTGGATGACCAGGAACCTGAGGCTAGATAGCCTTGAAACATATGATAGAAAAAAAATCAATAAAATGACTCCTAATGATATTCATAGATACTCATACATCAGTGTCTGCTCTAATCATCATCAGAGAGGCTACCAGCAGCATCTAATGGGAGCAGATGCAGAACCCACAGCCAAACATTAGGCAGAGTTCAAATTGGAGATCTCCATCAGGTCTGTCCCCTTGGAGCTCAGCGAACTCCAAGGAATAAGAGGAAGAAGTGTGGGACCCAGAGAGGTCAAGGACGCCAGGAGAACACAGCCCACAGACATCAGCTAGGTAAGACTCATAGGGACTCACAGAGACTGGAGGGGCAATCATGGAGACTGCATTGGTCTGCCCTAGGTCCTCTGCATATATGTTATGGTTGCTAGGTTGATGTTTTTGTGGGACCATTAACAGTGAGAGTGGGGACATCTCTAACTCTTTTGACTGCTTTTGAAACCCTTTCCTCCTACTGTGTTGCCTCATCCAGTCTTAATGTGAAAGATGTGTCTAGTCCTTGTTTTTGTATTTGCTTGGCTTTGTTTGTTTGTTTGTTTGTTTTTGGTTTTCAAGACAGGGTTTCTCTGTGTAGCCTTGGCTGTCCTGGAACTCACTCTGTAGACCAGGCTGGCCTTGAGCTCAGAGATCTGCAGGTCTCTGCCTCCTGAGTGCTGGGATTAAAGGGATGTGCTATCACTGCCCTGCTGTGTATAATCTTATTGAATTTTGTTATGCTATGTTCAGTTGAGATATGAGAGGCCTGCTCCTGTCTGAAAGGAAATAGGGGGAGTGAATCTGGAGGAGAGGGGAGAATGGGGGAGATGGGAGGAGAACATTGAGGGAAAACTTGTGACCAAATACACTGAAAATAAAAACCAAAGAAAACTCATTTTTTAAAAAATCAGAAACAGAATAGTTTAATCTTAGAGTAAAATAAAAACATTGCAGTTACTTAGTATACTGCAATGTATGTCCTTTCCCTAAATATTCACTTTTCTTTGAACTTTGAGGTTTTCAGTAAAAACAAGTAAGAGGGCTAGAGAGATCAGGCAGTATATATCATTGGTTACTCTTCCAGAGAACACAAAAATATAAAGAAAGCACCATGAAAAGATTATGTTGATAACCAGCCTTTCCCTTATTTCTGGAAGTCTCTAGATGGTTCAGGGAGTTTACATACATACAAGTATGTAAATACAAATGATAACTAAGGAATTCTACAAGAAGAGCATTCTTACCTAAAAAGACTAGATTGCTGTAATTCTCCAACATCACATCCATGTACAAAGCTCTCTGAGCGGAGTCCAGACATTCCCACTCTTCATGGGAGAAGTCCACAGCTACATCCTGGAATGTCAACTGACCCTGTAATGGAAAATTACACATTTACTGTGAGCTACTGGACAAAATGCTTCCCTAGGTAAAAGACACCTAAAAAATTAGAGATACTTTTGTGATACAGGTAAGGTATGAATATTAGTTTCAAACACAAATTTTCAAAATGTGCTACAGAGATGTCTTAGCAGTTAAGAGAACTGGTTGCTCTTCCAGAGGACCACAGTTTGGCTTCCAGCACCCAGATGGCACCATTCCAGTTCCATGGGATCCAATGGTCTCTTCTAAATTCTATAGGCAGGGGACACAGGTAGCACTCACACATATATTCAGTCAAATATATCCACACACATAAGATAAAATTGAAAGTTAATTTTAATAAAAGATACTTTCTAGAATAGTCACTCTATATTGTTTTTCATATCTCTGTAAAAACAAGATGACATAATAGTATTACAATCAGCAAATTTATAAGGAACATAAGATACATACTTAAGGTCTAGATTCAGGAATGTACCTTTACAAAGTCTATCTTGAAATCAAAGAGGATCACAGAGTCATATCTCACAAGGAAAATTTAGGATGAGCAAAACTCAAAAAATTTGCTTCTAAATTCTACAACTCTCAACTTTGCTCAAATATGGATGCTATAGCAATCCTCTCTGCAGCCGAGCCTCACATGACTCTATTCTAACATTCAGTTCAGATCCTGAGCCCTAGATACAATCCTTCACACTTTCTAGAACAAAGAGGTAGAATATAGAATGAAGAATTCATGGATAAATTAAAAGTCAGAGATTTTTCTTTAAATAGTAGAGTATAACATCAGTGCATACATCCAACATTCTAAATAAGCCATAGAATCAACTATTCTGTGAAATTTTTTATGAAAATATTTATAGGCATGAACTAAAAAGAAAAATCATATCTAAATTTTTCTAAAAGTAGATACAACCAATACTTATGAAGAACAATTTCAGAAATTCCATATGGGGTTTCACTATAGGATGAGAAAAATATTTACGAATAAACATTGTAATGTGACAATGCATTCAATGAAGTACAAAGATTTTATGTTTGAAATGAAGGTATTAAGTATGTGAGAATTATTCTAACTCCCTATTAGTTTTGAATATATTACTGCTCATAAGATTTGCTCAATTGAAAATTCCAATCTTCAAATTTCAACTCTATTCTTTTTTTCAGTATTTGAGCTGAATTGTCTAACAGGACTTTGTTTTGCATAGATAAGAATTATTTATGATTTCTCCTTCATTTTTCCAAAAATAGAAGACATGAGGATATATACTAGCTCTGCACCACAAATTGAATGTGCACCACAGATGTAAACCTAGGGGCTGGAAAGATGGCTCAGAAGTAAAGGACGTTTGCTGTTCTTGCAGAGAAACTGAGCTTCATTTTCTCTACACATAGGTCAATTCAATACAGTATCTAACTCTAGTGCCAAGGGTTAGGGCTTCATAGGAATCATGTAGGCATGCAGTGCACAGAAAAACATGCAGATGAACTCTCACATACTTAAATTAAAATATTTTTAAACAATGAAAAGGAAACCTATCCTTTGCAACAATTCTTCAAAGTCTCTACATATGTAATCTATAGCTTCAGGGAAAGAAACAACATAAGGTCAGAGAGCCTTCTTCCTTCAAAAGAAAAGAAGAGGGTAATGTCATTAGAGGAGACATTTACTTATGCTTGAAAATTGATGGCTTATATACAGCACCAAGTCAATGTTCTTTAGGAAATTCTTACTGATATATTCAACATGATGCAATATAGAGGCAGAGACATTAGTGCTTACACGTTGTCTGAAAAATAAAACAAGACAAGAGAAAATACTGCTCTGTCTATTGAGAACTTTGCACGGAGCACTGTTTATCTAGAGAATGATGTGAGCAGGGTCATCTCTCCTGAGACAAAAAGATTTCAGGTGTCAATACACCCATCATTACTGTGTGACATCAAAAGGAAAAGAGAATCCAGTATATTGAAATTTGCATCTCATAAAAACATCCATTTTTACAGCAAGAGCAAGCCACATATTCCTTCCACTATCTGTGCTTCCTAGGGTGCTGAAATATTTAGTAATAGGATTCAAGACAGTGCATCTCTTCTAATTCTACATTTCCATAAATTGCTCAGTCATGTCAGCCAAAGTTTCATGTACTTTGATGGTCACTATCATAAACCTTGCTTTGGAAAACTGACCAAATCTGGCATGCAATCTATGCTGCACATGAAATCTTCCTTCCTCTCTAATATTTAAGGACACAAGTCCATTCTCTATAGGAAATGGTCATCAACATAGTTCTTTGATTGATTAACCCCCTGAGAAATATATGTCCTCATAGAAATAACCGAGGAAGGCTACAATGGGACAAGGCTGTGCTACAGAGCTGAAAGATTTAAGGACTTAATTCTGACAATCAGAAAAGAAAATGAAAGAAAGAACACTAGAAAATAAATACTTTAGAAGATGTAGTGATTTGAATAGGAATGGCCCCATAGGCTCATAGGTTTAAATGCTTGGTCAACAGGGACTAAAACAATTAGGTGGTGTGGCTTTGTTGGAGCAGGTATGGCCTTATTAAATGAAGTATATCACTAGGGGTAGGCTACAACACTTTCAGAAGCTCAAACCAGGTCCTGTCTTTTTCTTCCTGCTGCCTGCTGATCCAGATGAACTCTTGGCTCCTTCTCCAGTACCACATCTGCCTGTACAACGCCATGCTTCCTGCCCTGACAATAAAGGTCTAAACTTCCCAACCTGTAAACCAGGCCCAGTTAAATGTTTTCCTTTACAAGAGATGCTGTGGTCATGGTGTCTCCTCACAGCAATAGAAATCCTAAGACAGATGACATAAGCAGAGGAAGAGAAATAAATGCTCACATGGTTTCAATAATAACAATTTTCAAAGAAATGTGGACATGACACTGACCTGGGCTGCATTTATAGGAGAGTCATCCATTCTTCCTATTGGTCTTCTCTGAGTTTCTGTCTCAGCAATAAATACCAGAACTCTTCTTGATATTTCACATCAAGCTATGAAAAATACAAAGCTAATATTAACACAATGTTACGCACAATGCCAAAACACATAAGAACACGAAAATGCAAAATGATACTAAAGGTCTTCTCAACGTTTCTACAGACAGGGGAGCATGGAAAGATACATTTTGAGTGGTGAAAGAAAACAACTATTAACATTATCATTGCACCCAGAAACAGGGGCTCTTAAAATTCATGGAGAAGGAAGTTTACTTGAAGAAAGTTATGAAATAACACAGCTCATGCACTCAAGCAGCACTGAGGCAAAACATACATAGAAAACTCTGAGAGAAACTATCAAGGAGAACACAGGAAATAAGATATTTTACATAAAGAATAGCTAGAGAAGAGCTGAAGAGTAGCAACCATGTCCAAAACACAAACACAGCAAAACACTATTTCAATCTCAAGGGAGAAAATACTACCAGTAATCAACCACCCAGGATATTAAAACAAACAAAACACAAAACAAAAAAATCAAGAAGGCCCTGTGATATGAAAATCTCAGAAGAAATAAAGACAAAGTTCTACAAGATTTTTTGATGAACTCCTAATGGAACTAGGAAGAAATGGAACAGGACTCACCACAGTAAAGGGAACATGTGTCACACATAGGCCAACAATCTTATGCACAGAAAAAAAATGAAAACTGTGAGGATAGGAAGATGCTTGTGCTCTCCAGACTTACTGAATCAAGAGACATAAGAGTGGGCTACTGAAACCTGATTACGACAAAGGATAAAAAAGAGAAACAGATAGGAAAACAAGAATTCAAGCCCCATTTCAATGATGATGAAGTCATACACAAAATGCCACACAGATACCATGGGAAAATCTTAGACTTGATAAATGCTCTAAGTACTACTGAAAAACACAAAACTACTACACAAGGTAACTACTTCCTCTCTATATCAATAATGACAATTTGTGAAGTAAATTAGAAAATTAAACCAATCAGGTTGCATCAAAAAGATCTAGAAATAATGCTAAGTAATAATGAATTTGCTCTTATGAGGAAATTTTTAAGGCACTCAGAAAAAATGAAAATTATTAGTACACAAAGAAATGGATTTCCACGTACTCTAACTGACAAACAACCTGGTATAAATGGTTATATTAACAGCAATGGGCAAAATCTGTTCAATTCACAGCAGAAAATATTGCTATCTTCCACTAAAATAAAAATGGAAACAGTCAAATTGAACTGGAAAATCAAAAATATCAAAACTATCCTAAGAAAGATTATTCCTGGGGCTATCACAGGACCTGACCAAATATAATTCAGAAGCATCCTGCACATGAAGAAACATATAGAACTTTAAACAGAACAGAGAACCTAGAAATAAACATGCAGCACAGAGGTCATGTAAGCCAAATAGGTCAAACCCAGAAAAACGAAAGACCTTTTGAACATTCAGTGCTTGGGAAAAGGACTGTCCATTTGAAGAACAGTGATACTAAATCCCTGTCTCTCATCTTACACAAAAATGAACACAAACTATTTCAAAGACCTTCCTAGAAAACTTGAAATGCTGAAGGTACTAGAGGAAAGCAAGATTAAATGCTTAATAATTCAGAAATAAGCAAACAGTGTCTGAAAGTGCTTTCAGGAGCACAGAAACCAACCGGGAAAAATGACAAAGGGATTTCATGGAGTACAATGCCGAGGTCAGAAAAGTGTAGCACAGGCCGGCGGTGTTTTCTGGAGAACTCTGCTCGGTCTACCTCCAGTGTCTAGGGTCCAGGAACCAAGATAGTCAGTGTCTTCTAGGGCTAGAGAGGTGGCTCAGCAGTTAAGAGCACTGGCTGCTCTTCCAGAGGACCCGGGTTCAAGTCCCAGCACCCATATGACAGCTCACAACTGTCTGTAACTCCAGTTTCAAGGGACCTGAAACTTCCCATGGCAAAACACTAATACACATAAAATTTTTTTTTAAAAAGTGTCTTCTCCGGCCGGGCGGTGGTGGCGCACGCCTTTAATCCCAGCACTCGGGAGGCAGAGCCAGGCGGATCTCTGTGAGTTCGAGGCCAGCCTGGACTACCAAGTGAGTTCCAGGAAAGGCGCAAAGCTACACAGAGAAACCCTGTCTCGAAAAACCAAAAAAAAAAAGTGTCTTCTCCAAAAACTAACATCAATAATAGACAGAATGCTGACATCAACAGCAGACAGAATGCATGAGACTACATAATGAATGCTGAATAAAATATATACATTTATTTAATATATATTAAGTAATATGTGTTTAACATATAATTGACACATATTTAATATATAAACATAGTATTTAATATTTGACAGTATTTTAAGTATACAATAATAGAATTCATATAATACATTTTAATACCGACTCACTGATAGCATGTTTCATTCAAACAAGTGAAGAAATATAAAAGGATGTTTGTAAGATTCTAAATATCAAAATCCTACAAGCATTTCTTAAATATAAATAGAGAAATCTTCTTGAAATTTGAAACCACAAAGAATTGAAAATTTTTCAGATAAAGATCAAACCCAGAGGTAATTTCAAAATATATTAAATTAAAGCAATGCAAAACAATGAGAGTTGACATGAAGACAGAAGACAGGGGAAATCAATGGGAAGACAATGTAAATGTAGTTTAATACTCTGCACAGATATTAAGCAAATCTTATCAAAATCCTGCTAGTATTACTTTAGGAAATGGAGAAAATAATCATAAAAATAGAAAATCTGAAGGAACTACAAAATACTCCATATATATATATTTATTTGGTTTTTCGAGACAAGATTTCTGTGTAACCACCAAGGCTATCCTGGAACTCACTTTGTAGACCAGGCTGGCCTAAAACTCACAGAGATCTGCCTGCATCTGCTGCCCTGAGTGCCAGGATTAAAGGCATGTGTCACCACCACCCAGCCAAAAAGCTCCAAATTCTAAGAGCAGAAAAAACCCAAAAGGCATCAGTTGTTCTAACTAAACATTAGAATTATAGTAATAAAAACATTTAATATTGATAAGAAGACATGATCAGTGATGTAAACAGAAGAGGAACAGCATCACTGACATGAAAAACCAAACTAAATTATATTTGCCTCTGAGTATTAATTCTTAAATAGAGTCTTCTAATACCTACACTAGGAATATTCTGCAATTATGCTCAGTGGAATTCTCTAGAATCATTTTGAATTAAATAGAGTCTGGTGAAACCAACTTCATGCCCTGTTTCTGCTATCACTTGAGCCCTTCCCTACTCCTTCCTTGGTCCCTCTTACACACCTTGGCTACTGTCTCCTCTCTCTTCACCGTCCATGGCTTGTTTTTCTGATTCACAGGTGAGCAGATCTGGCTGAGCAGTGTGAGGCCTGCATAGGAGAAAAAGATTCTTCAGAAAGCACCTGGAACATTTCATGGAACAAAACTAAAAGATGTGTAACACCTGCCAAAGGATAAACATGAAGAGGAGAAAACATCTCACACACACACACGTCTTTTTCTGAGGATTTCACTTTGCTCTCTGAGATGTGAGACTCATCCACACACAGCTCACACACATGCAGAGTAGTTCTCCCAGGAACCCTCAGGAGGAGCAAGGGAGACTCAAAGAAAACTATTCTCGCCCTCAGAATCCAGACTGCTGCACTTCTCCAACAGGAGATCTCTGCAAAAAGCTCTGTGAGCAATATCTAGGCATTTCCATTCCTCCTATAAGAAGTCCAGAGTCACAGCACTGAATGTCAACAAACTGTGAAATAAAATACAACAGTTAGGCCATGTATGCATGGGCAGAGCACTTTTCTTCAACCAAAAAAAGTTTTTCTGATACAGGTGAGTGATCATAATTATTCAAAAGTTGATTTCTAAAACTGTGTTTCATGAGTTTGCTCTCTATAAAATATTGTGGCCTGATATACTCTCACAACATACCTGGACCTAAGATGTAACATGAAAACACAGCATATGAAGACACATTTCTGAATGCTGTATCCACATCCTAGACTGCATATATCTCGAAAAATTAATGGGCAGTGAAAACTTTGCCTAGTAAATGTTAAGTGTTTTCAGCTATAACTGGGAGCGCTGATAAAGTATATTTTCTGATTCAATCAAATCTGCACTGGTTCCTCGTGTGATTACAATCTACAAAGTTCTGAGGGAATGCCTATTCCTCAAGGCGAAAGGCATTCTATTGAATAACCAAGTGGTAAAATGGAAGTTACAAAGCTTGGGCGGCGCTGGCGCATGCCTTTAATCCCAGCACTCAGGAAGCAGAGCCAGGAGGATCTCTGTGAGTTTGAGGCCAGCCTGGTCTACAGAACCAGATCCAGGACAGGCAGCAAAACTACACGGTGAAACCCTGTCTCGAAAAACCAAAATAAACAAACAAACAAACAAACACCAACGCATGGATGAATTGAAATTCCAGGAGCTTTGGAACTGCCACAATAGCAAAGAGAACCCTGTTTGCAAATAACAGGCAATGCAAATGCTCTACTAGATTATTTTATGAATTATTATATGACAAAATTCTGGAAACAGTAAGGTAAATGAAAAAAAAATCACGATCAACTCAGTTCAGAGGATCTCAACCCTACCGACAACGGAAAGACATCCACAGCAGAACTTCAGAGCCGGCTTCCTTATGAACAGCAGAGAAACTGCTCGCACCCCCGGTCCCTCCCCTCCCGTGTCCCAGCCCCGCAGCTCCTCTGACCTGGGAGGTTCCAGGGCCGCCGGGCTGCGGTTCCCGCCACTGCGCTGCTGACTGGTGACTTTCCCAGGCCGCCCGGCGCGGCGACTGCGGCTCCGGGGAGGTTTCGTGTCCCCGCGACACCCCGCCGTGTCCTCCTCACCCAGTTCCGGATCAACGGGCTCCCGGTGTCAAACAGGGAATGGTGGAATTTCCTGTCACTTCAGCCTGGTTCCTAGGAGCGGCTCCCTCTGGCCCCGCCCAATACACCCTGCTTCCGGTTACGTGATTTCTCTAAACCCGCCTACCGGGGCTCTTTTTAGTTGGCCAACTCCACGCTGCTGGTTTTTTTCTCTAAATTCCTCTGACTCAGCAGGTGTCCCCGCCCCTAGGGGACTCGTCCCTCCCACTCTGTCTCAGGCTGCCTTCCACACAACTCCAGCTGTCAGGCTGCCCTGGACCCGCTCTGCACAGCCTCCCCACATGCTCGCTGCCAGCCTAGACCAGAACTGGGTCTAGGAGGACGCTGCACCTCGGAATCTGACCCCCACCCTGGGTTCTGAAACCTTGGGATACAAGTTATCTTGTGTTTGGAGCAAAAAGGTAGATGCACGTAGTTAGTATAACAAAAGTTATATTTTATTATGCTGAGGGTCTTCACACAAGGTTCACAATCAAGGCTGATCACCTGTGCGACGTGTATCTTAGCTGAAGGTCAGGTCCAGTCTCTAACAAAAGTCTCTGATTAGAGCGTCAGGATCCTAGGGAGACTCTCCAGACTCTGGGCAGATCAAGGTGGCCTCTCTCCAGATGTGCAGAGCAGAGCATTGCTCTTGGTCTCTGCTTAAATACTGTCCAGTGGGCGTCATGGGGTCTAGGACTGTGTCTAGTTGGTTATCTTGAGTGAGTGATGTCACTAAGTTCTGGATGTCAAGTGCACCCTTGGGTGTAGTGGGGATCCTTACTAAGCTATTTTTACATTTCTAAAAGGCATTTTTTTTTTTAAAAAAAAACCTATGCTCATTACATCCTGCCTAACTTCTCATCTTGGAATAACAGCCTCCTGGGTTAAAAATGCACAGCAAAAGACAACAAACACCCTGAAGTCTGAGGCTCAGGTTCCACACTCCCAAAACAAATTAAAACTAAGATAAAACGCCCTTGGCTCAAAGCACAAACCATATCTGTATCCCCTAAGGAGAGAAAGTTAAATAATATCTAATATACAGAACTCAAAAACCAGAGTCATGTTTAACATGGCCAAACCTGTAAATCATGTGATTCGACTCAAAGAGGACAGGAACAAAATGATTCGAGGACAAGAAAACACTAGCAAATACCTGAAGGAAATGAGGACAATGTAGGATATGAAAAACGAATTTAATAAGTAGTTAGAAACACCGAGAAAAAAAATCAAAACTGAAAGGAAACAAATGAAAACTGCAATAAGCCAATTAATAGCTCAAAGAGATCCCTCAGGTAGGAGAGAGAATATCAGGCTTGAAGATAAGGTAGAAGAGCTGGATGATTCAGTTAAAGAAAATAATGAATTAAAATAAAAATGCTCCATGTAGATAGCACTAGCTAAAGGTAAAAGTGAAGTTTCAGGTGCACATTCTACACTTATTTGAAATATTCTGAATTTTACACACAGTACCTTAGTCTGGAGAGCTTTACTGGAGAGCTGGATAATCATTACCATCACTACACAAATGAAGTGACACTAAAAAGCCATCTTTATCCCTCACAGACCTCCATTATTGCCAGACAAACATCTGGAATTATTAGCAATGTTGACTTGGGAGAAGACAATTCAGTAACTCAGGATTTAGAAAAGAAATAGGTGTCTTAGGAAGTCAGTGGTCAGTCAGCCTGTTAATAGCCTAATAATGAATTCATCCTATGCTGTCACATGGTGATATTGTGGTTGTGTTAACTCAGAAACAAGTTTGTCTTCTGGGAAGCATACTGAAGGTGTTTTTATGGAAAACATAGAAAATTCAATTTTAAAACTAAGTGGTGAATGTAGAAGCTTCTGGCTAAGCAAGATGCAGAAAATAAGTGACATAAATGGGTGCAACCCTAAACAAGTCAGTTGCACCATGCCATCTATGGCCCTGGGAATATTGAGGAACAGGTGGTGGAAAGGAAATAAGAAAAGAAAGATGAGGAATGGCCATGACCTGCCATTCTCCATACTCCAGAAACTCATATCAGTAGGTCAGAGCAACTGTTCTTGCTTGTACTGGGCTCAGTCAAGGCCAGCCCTGGACACAATCAGTCTAGGAAGGGGAGAGGCTCATAGGTCTCCACCCTTTACCTCTCAATTGTGACTATGGATAGACTTTAGAAGAAGGGGAATCACTGTCTTTAGGTGTGTCTCTTCTGATGAATCCACCGGCTCCATCACATAGCTCCAAGCTCACAGTTTCACATACGGCCCCAGTTAATCTTAGTGGATCAAAAAACATAATGAATAGAAATGAACATGAGAGAGAGTTATGGAAAATAGGGAGACAGAGAGAGACGGGGAAATAGAAGGAGGAAGATAGAGAGAAGGATGTGTATGGGCCAAGATTGTAGGCAGTAGGGATCAAAGTGTAAACTAAGCAAGGTATATCATGTAAAATGGAAAAAAGATAATAATTAAAGTTAAAATCTTTCATTTTGCCTCTTTATCAGGTTTGATATCAGGTAATATTGATTTCATCAAAAATCTGGAAGCCTTACCTTCATTTTACATCAAGGAGTATTTTAAGTAGCATCTCTGAAATTCTGACATAATTCTGTGATGAATCAATCTGCTTCTAGGCTTCTCTTTTTAATCAGGGTGTATTTATTCCTGCTTCATTGTTGTTGCTGCTTATATTTAGTTCATGTTGGTGTAATTTGGGTGTGTGGTATAAATCAGGAGATTTGATCATTTCTTTTAGCGTCCCTAATTTAGTTCGATGAGGTCTTTAGAGTCAGCAGGCACCAGATATGCTTGTACACTCCTGTCTCGTGATTGGGCTATGCAGTTAGCTTGAGTACTTCCCAGGTCATGTTGACAATAAGTCCCATATACATTGCTATCAAAGAGATGCAGACTAAATCTCCTTTAAGATTCCATCTCACCACAGTCAAAATGCTATCACCAGGATTTATAACAACTTGTGACATGAATGTGGGGAAAGGGACACTGTTGTACACTGCTTGTGGGAGTGTAAACTAGAGAAGACACTTTAGAAAGGATTCTATATTTTTCTTAAAAACACTAGAAATAGAACTATCCTACATACTATACTGTTTAGCTATTTATCCACAGATGCTCTTATGATTGTTGCCTACAGTTCTCTGTGTACACCCATGCCCATCTGCATAGGCTGAGAAAAAGAGACTCCAGAATTATTCAAGCACCTTCAGAGTCTAGGTAAGAATATATTTGTCATGATTATAATCAGGGCCAGATTTCTCTGGTGTGTTCTGAGGTTTAGGCTGTGCTGTGATGATCATGACAGGTAAATAGGCATCCCAGCTTTGCAGGGAGGTTAGAACACAGAAATACAAACGCAGAGCTAGGGGTCTGTCCTTAAAGAATAGGGTTCTGAGCTCATGGGCACCTTTCAGGTGACAGAACAGCTCGTTTCACATTGTGGTGAGTTCTATTGTTTCTCTCCATATGGGAAAAGAATGATGTCACCAGCTAATAGATTCTGCATATGTGCATGGATTAAACACATTAGTGATTAACTCCATGTCACAAATAATCCTAGCTGAGTCAAGGAAAGAAATGAAAGCATTTTCCATTGGAGTAATTTAACTAAGAGCAAGTCCAGATTTGAATTCTCTACTTGAAGTTCCCTGTCCCTTCCATCCCCCAGTTCTCTGTTCCATGAGTTTTAATCTCTTCCTGCCCGAAGGCTGTCTTGTAAATCTATCCCTGTGTGTTTGGTTGCTGTCTGTCTGTCTCTGTGTGTGTTTGTCTGTGTGTCTGTGTACACTGTATGTATCTGTCTGTCCATAACAAAGTGTTTTTCTGTTTTTTATTGAATAGTATAGTGCTACAAGCCACAAAAATATATAAAGTGGGATTTCAGCTGATTATGACAAAGCTAACACCTGGAAGAAGCCAAGGGCCTTCCAGAGGTCAAGCTGAGGCTCAAGGAGTATTGGTGATATTGTCTTTTGATTATTAGCTGTTTCTTGCTATGAATTTCTCATGTGCTATTGTAGCTTTTCCATCATTTATTGGGCACCATTTCTCTTCTACTAAAGGAATATTTAGATAACCTGTACTAACAGTTATGCACAGCCAGAAGCCCAGTTTAAGCCTCCCTGTGATTATCGTCATTGGCAGCAGCCAGCCAGGGCCATCCCCAGACAGAGGAAAGTTCCTTATCTGAGATACCTATGTACTGTCTAAGAAGAGACTTAAGCATCCAGACTACCTGTTTGAGAAGGCCTGGTGGATGTGCTAATTTAGCTTAACTTTCTCCTTTTCAAAGTCTTATCTCTGGTTTTAGAACCACCCTTAACAATTAACTCAGAACTGAGGGTTTCAACTTACAGGTACATCTAGCTGTGATGGAAGTTGCCTAGCCAAGTTGCCTAGCGACCGAGCACACTTGCCAGAAACGGTGGGAGCAGAGATAGCTTGGAGAGATAAGAATCAAATCGATAAAAAGTCAGTTTTATTTTCAGAATGGAGGGAGACCGAGAAGAGAGAAAACAGGAGAACTCAATGGAGAACTTGAGGATGAGATGGAAGATGAGGAAGAGCCAGATGGGGAAGTACTAGATGGGTAAGAAAGAGATAAGAAGGACTAAGATGAGAAAATTAAGATAGAACTTAGAGGGGACAGTAGATAAATATAGAGAGAAATCAGGCAAGAAAAGAGCTAGGAGTGAAAACAGAACTGAAGCTATTTAGATAGGATTTTATCCCAGAGGAATAAAATAGATGGACAAAGAGTTTGCTGTACTTAGATTCTTTTCCCGAAAATAATTCTCACCATTAATAGTTTCTCTTCTGAGCCCCTGGAAAGTATATTATTAAGGCTGGTCCTATAATAATATACAAGAGTATAGAAAGCATCACATGAGGTAGGTATGAGAAATTCTTAACGGACATTAAATCCTCTGGAACTAGAATTGTGGATGGTTACAAAGCAACATATGAGTGCTATGAACTGACTTCCAGTCCTCTGCAAGAGCATAAAGCGTTCTTTGTTGCTGAGCCATCTCTCCAGCCCCCAGGTAACATTATCAAAACAGGAGTTTTAAAGGTTTGCATAGTCTCAATATATGACATTCCCAGAAAAAAAAATTGACATTACACTGATCTTGAATGTATTTACTGGAGAAGCAGCCATTTCTCCTGTTTCTCTGCTCTGAGATTGTGTCTCAGAAAGAATGACTGGACCTCTTCTTGCCTTTTCAAATCCAAGTGTCAAAAATGCACATATAAACTACATTGATATTAACAACAGATACTGGAGACAAAACAAGAGCAATAACATATACCCACAGTATTAGTAAGAATCCAACTAACCACACCCACAGTGCAACTCAGGATGGAGTATTGGTTATTAAGGCCACTCCACGTGGTTAAAAGGGAGGTTTATTTTCTGGGGTAACTTACAAGTGAAGGGATAGGCTACAGGGTCTGGGAAAGGTGTAGCACAGGCCAGCGGTGTTTTCTGGAGAATCTGCTCGGTCTACCTCCAGTGTCTAGGGTCCAGGAACCAAGATAGTCAGCCCATCCGGATCTCGGGTCTTCAGGATCCTCTCTTAGCCCTGACTTGTAGGCGTGACTGTTACCAAAAAGCCTAAATGGGGGTTTGAACTTCCAGATCAAAGCTGGAATGGCTACACACTACAATGGAGCTTCTTGAAAAATAAAACAAATTAAAAAAAATGAGACTGGATGTAAGAGACAGGACCAGGTGGAGCTCTGTGTGTTGGAGGCCATCTTGGTGTGCTTGAAGAGTTGCAAGCCAGCTAAGGCTAAAAAAGTGAAAATAATTAAAGCATATATTTCCCACAAGACATTCACTTCAAAACTGACATAAAGCACTGAGAGTGAAGGATTTTAAGTGACAAAAAGATTTGCCTTGTAAATTTATTTCGGGGGTTCTTAGAGGGACACTACATTTAATAGTAAACTTTTCACACTTCAGCACTGAAACTGTCACTGTGTCAAAGCACCAGGGACAGCTGCATGACCACACAGAGCCTCAGTGAGGAAGATGATGAATAAAGCAACCATCAAACAGATGACACCCGTGGCCTCAGACAGGGAAAAGCCCAGGACAGAACAGAAGGGCTACTTCTTGGGAGATGGTTTCCTGGCATAGCCAATAACCAAGCTGCCAACACCACATCAATGCCAACCCCTGATCCCTGATGCAGCCATTACACTGCTCAAGTACCAATACACTGTGCTATGATGTGGGTTTCCCAAGAGGACACACTGGTCTGGAAATCCCATCTGACCTGCTGGAGAAGGGAAATGCGGGGGTGGTGGTGGGGTCTGTTGAGATGGGCCTGTGGTCAACAAGGAAGCCAGGCAGACACCAGCCTGTTTAGATCACTGGAAAGAAGAGGATTAGAACTGGAGAAATAAGAACTATCTTGGTGGTCTGCATTATTTCAATCTCGAGGATTTAGCCCTTATCACTTCACCTCTTAAGGACACTAAATGTTGAGTGTGAAGGAAAGTTTTAAAAGATACTTCATGAATGTGGGTAGCAATAAAGAAGATGGATGGGCACAATTATGGAAGATAACAGACAATCCAATACAAAACTCTGTAAAAAACAAAAAGAATACTGACCAATGATAAAATGTACCAAGGATGATGATGAAATGTTTGCTAGAAGGCTATATTATCAGCGTGGGTTCATTTTACTCAACAGTTTCCAAACACAAGACACAATCACTAGTAGAGTGGTAGGGAGAAAATAGACAGAAATGCTGGGAAACTTCAATGTCTAACACTTAGTTACAGATAATGAAATCAAACAGCATGGTGGACTTCGAAAACTAAATAAGTGCCCCAGGCTGGAGGGTTTAGGGTGCACTTAACCAGAAGCTGGGGTGTATTGGGCGGGGCCAGGCGGCGCCTATCCAAGGAACCAATAAGAAGTGACAGGAAATACCACCATTCCCTGTTGGACTGCGTGGTCCGGAAGTCCACGAGGAAGACCCGGCCGGGTATTGGGGACCTGAAATCTCCGCGGAGCCGCAGTCGCCGCGCGGGGCGGCCTGGGAAAGTCACCAGTCAGCAGCGCAGTGGCGGGAACCGCAGCCCGGCGGCCCTGGAACCTCCCAGGTCAGAGGAGCTGCGGGGCTGGAACAAGGGAGGGGAGGGACCGGGGTGTGCTCGCGGAGGCTGCTCAGAAGGACACTGTCGGCTCTGGCTGACCTGCCCGTGGCGTTCGGGAACCTACGGTAGCTACGTCATCACCTGAGGCCACGCGCGGTCATTTCCGTAACTAGGAACTGGATGCCTCGCTACGCTCCAGGCGCACCCCTTAAAAGTGTTCGTCCATCACAGTTCTCTCTCATGCTCCTCGCTTGCTCTCTTGACTGTTCTGTCTCTGTCTCTGTCACGTCCCCACTCTGAAACGGACTTTCGCTCTTTATCTCATCCTCCGCCCCCAATAAAGCTCTTTCCCTAGACCTGTAGCATGTGGTGTGAGCCTGTCTCGGTGCTCTTCCTGCGTTGTCTTCAATGTTGGTAATTGTTTAGGACCTTGAGTGTGGACACTGACTGGGCGAGAGATCTTAGTGTACATCAGATGAACACTTTCTTCATGACTAATCGTGTGGAACGTGTGCTATTTACATTTAGGTTATGTCAAAGCTTTTGTACGTTGTCACTTTGGGGGGCGTTATTTCTTGATTATAATATTTGCTTTTGATTTTTTTTTTGTCTCCTTGATAAACTCTGGGTATTTATGTATTGTTCAATGAATTGTTTGATAATACATATCTCCATTCTGTAGACTATTTCTTCATACTTTCAGTTATTACCATTTCTATGCAACTTTTTTCCAACTGAACACAGTCAGATTTAACCAGTTCATTGCTTTTCACCTATTTTCATTTTTATATGTGGATATTTACCTTTCCTAACAACACTGGTTGACGAGGCTTTCTATTGAGTAACATAAGTTAATGGCGTTTTGGTGAAATTCATTTGGTCACAGCAGGTCGGATTGGTTCTGGATCTGCTGCTCTTACTGCTTTAGGTGTCTGCTCTTCTGCCACCGCCATGGTGCTGCTGTTCCCGTGGGTCTGCAGTGTCATCTGAAATAGCAGCTGGGATGACTCAAGCTTTGCTCTGCACTCTTAGGGTCTTTGTAATTTTGTCATTTGTAAATAGTGTAAATTTGTAGCAGTCTCTTTACTGTACCTGAGGAGTCAATCATGGGTAGCTTGATTGTCATGGACTTTGAGTTAATCGTATATTTTAACACTGTCATTTTCATCATACTGTATTTTATTTCATGTGCATTCCTGTTTTCCAGGGTCATCCTCCATTCCTTCAGTAAATTCAAGTTTCTATTTTATAAGTATTTCTTGTGCTTGATTAGTGGTTTTTTTTTTCTTTTTTTAAAAACCTTTTTTTTTTTTTTTTTTTTTTTTTTTTGGTTTTTCGAGACAGGGTTTCTCTGTGTAGCTTTGCGCCTCTCCTGGAACTCACTTGGTAGCCCAGGCTGGCCTCGAACTCACAGAGATCCGCCTGGCTCTGCTTCCCGAGTGCTGGGATTAAAGGCGTGCGACACCACCGCCCGGCTTAAAAACCTTTTTATTGTTACTGTTCAGTTTTAATTAAATAAATAGAAGCAAATACAGATAGTATAAAACAAAAGTTCTATCTCCAAATAGACATTGATATCTCCTCTTTAGTTCTATTTGTATAAATATTGTGAGTATAAGTAATGATATTTAGTAATTTCATAGGTTTATCCACTCAACATTACCCCTTGCTATGCTCTGACCGATCACTGGGTAGACATGTTTCCTTCCCAGTTTTCTCCCTCATATTTTATGTATGATTTGGACAGGTTTGGGCCAGGTATCCAGGCCGTAATGTGTCCATAATTCCAACTGGCATGTCATATAGCTAGAGGGTTTTTCACATGTCACCTCCCCATCCTCCAGCTCTTAAAATCTTTTACCTTCTCTTCTGTAATATTCTCTGCAAGTTAGATGTGAGAAGATGGAATTCCCATTATAGCCTGTGCAGTAAGCAGTCAATTGTTCTCACTATGTGATGAGTTATGAGTTTCTGAACTAACTGTTGTCCATTGAAAACAAAGTTTCTTAGACCTAGGCTGAGAGCAACACCAAGGTATAGTGTGAACAGAACCAGTAAAAGGCAGATTGAATATTTGTACATGTAGCAGAATATCAGTAGTGGATTCCCTCTTAGGGCCTGTGACCTTCACCATCACTGGCTTTTGGCCAGGTTCCTAGTACTATCCATGTCTTTCCTTCTGTGGAGCCAGCTTCAGAAGAAACCATAAGGCCTTTCTTTACCCACAAAATAGTCTTGCCAAACTGACACCAATGGGTGTTCCTTGCCTGGCATGTTGGTAATAGAGCACACAGGATCCAAATCTGGGTATGGCCATTAATATCTCTCTCCACAGCCCCACCTTGCCTAGCAGTTTTTGACACTATAAATGCTACCACTGGGGAGTCTAAGATATTTTTTAGACACCATGAGTAGTCCATTGACTTTCAGCGTCTTCTTGTTGGTATGTAAAAACAAAGTGATGTTGTATGTGCATTAATCAGCATGTGAGGAGGTCAATCAGATCTTAGCTTTTTCGTGAGTATTTCTACTTTTAAATTGCAGAATTCTATTTCTTAATGAAGAGTTCCCTTTATTACTGAACTCTAATATCACCTTTAAAGTTTTCTCTGTCCTTGAACTGTGTACCCAATGATGCATTGTTTTGAGTGTGGAAGTCACTCTTCTCTGTCCTGATTAGGGCAAAATGATTCCAGCTGTTTTTCTGTATTGTTAGGTTTAGGATTGTGTCTAATTGTCTTTATTATGCTGAAGCATATTTCTTTTTTTGTAATATTCTTCAGAGCTTTGATAATGAGCAGATATGATACTTTGCCACAGGCCTTTCTTGAGTCTATCGACATGATCATTTTTCTTCTCTCACTGAGTCTACATATTCGGTGTATAACATTGATTAATTTATGTGTTGAAACAGTGTTACGTTCTTGGCATTAAGTCACCTCTTATTCTATTGCCATGTAATTTAGACAAAATCTCTATGTCTATGTTGATCCTGGAATCCGGTCTGTGGTTTTTCTTTGAATATGCTTGTTTGGGCTCATCTGCTTTGGGTATTCGGCCTCACCTGCTTTGGGTGTTGAGGTAAAACTAGCTTTTTATGTTGACTTTCTACCATTCCTTTTCTTTGTGTTTTGTGCAATATTATCCTTGTGGTATTATTATAAGGTTTTTGTAAAGAAAAGGAGAATTCTCTTCTGAGTCTGTCCTGGGCTTAGACACTGTTAAGGAGACTTCTTGCTTCAGTCTCAGCATTGTTTAATGCCTTTCTAGCTTTATACTTTATACTAGCAGGTTGAGTTTTTCATTTGTTTTTAGGAGCTTGTCCATGTTTTCTTCAATTCAATTTTTTTGTGTATGACTTTCCACAATACTCCATAAGGTAAGTCTGATGTCATTGGGATACACTGCAATGTCCGTTTTTCAACTCTAGTTCCATTACTTGGGGATTCATTCTTTTATTTTGTATTTGCTGAAAAGTACTTCATCCATCCTTTTGTCAACTTACAGAAACAAGCTTGTTTCCTTGACTCATTGTATTGTCTAGACTCTGTTTCATTAATTTCTACACAACCTTTTAAATATAAGGAGCCACTGCAGATTTTATTAAATCAAGAAGTATATTTTAGCAAGCTTTAAAAGCTGTAGTTGTAAATTTAACATTTAGTAAGCATACTTTTTTCTTCTACCAATTTCTATCTGGGACTTACAGTGCACATTAGAATGTAAATACAGCACTCAGAAACATGTTTTCATATGATTAGTTCTTAATACTACACTTTAGGGTCTGGAAAACTTCACTATGTATGCATGCTAGGAGAGGATATCAAGTCACACTTTTTATAGTGATAAGATGAACTATAGATTAGGAGAGAATTAGAAAGCATTGGTCAAATATTTCTTATCACTCAACCATAAAAATTCAATTTTGTCTTTTTTCTCCTTTTTCCAAGAAAAAACATTTTCCCATAACACATGAACAAATTCTATTGGTGTAGTTTGGTTTTTTTGGCTTTGTTTTTTAGAGTAAGTATAACACTCCTTTGCTCTGTCTGGCTCAAATTTCGCCATGCACACCAAACTGGGCCCCCAAGGGATCTGCCTGCCTCTGCCTTCTTGGTGCTGGGACACAGCAGTGCAGGAACACAGATGGCTCAAACACTCACTTGTGTTGTTTTTAATTTCATGATTTGTTGGCAGTCAGTGCTGTGACTGTGGACTGCTCTCAGGAGCAGGGGCAGTGCTTGCAGCCTGCTCAGCTGGCTTTATACAGACACTGGATGTGCCACAATTGCAGCAGTCTGTTTTGTGTGTGAGAATAGTTCTCTTCCAGCCTGCGTTGCTCCTCAGGATTCCAAGGAAAACTATTCTGCTAGTATGTGAGTTTTGTGTGAGTGAGTCTCACAGAGGAAAGTGAAATCCTAAGAGGAGAAAAGTGCATTGCCTGATACTATATTCTTCATGTTTGTCCTTTTGGGAGGTGTTAGTCTTTCACTTTTGTCCCATGTTCAATTTAGAAAGACAGCAGTGTATAATACTGTCATTCCATTGTTCAGCTCTATTTCCAGCCTTGTGTTTTCATTGAGCTGTGATTAGAAATGGTGGAACTCAAGTTATGGTAACTGAAAATACTTCCTAAGTGCTTTATCCTGATGGTATATGAGATCTGGGTAAGAATCCTTTATTTTCTCTTTATCTACTGAGTACAATACTGAGTTTGAAACCGAGGTACTTTCTGAAGATTGTCTGTCCCATGTACAGATTTCTTTGATAAGCCAGACCTGCTCACTTTTAATGCAGAATCTAGAGCCCTGGGTGGTAGAAAGGAACTAGACAGTACCAAATATACCAGGAATTTTGGAGTTATTAAAGTAGAGTTGTTGAGGTGTTTGAGTGACAGTTGAAACAGAATGGGGGTGCTGTTGATGACTCAGCAGTTAATAGCCCTTGCTTGTCCAGAAAAGGACATGGGTTCAGTTCTCTGCACCCACATGGAGGATGACAGATTTCTGTAACTTCACTTCTCGAAATCTAATGTGTTTTTCTTACCTCGGGTCACACCAGGCACAGATACATGTACATCCTGCAATTCAGTGATACCCATCAGCTAAAATACAAAATCTAAAGACAAAATTTTAAAGTCATATAAGTGCAAATGAGATATGACATTGCTTTTTCCACGTTCTGTTTCTCTGGAAATGGTTCTAGAATGGTGGTTTTCAATCTTCCTAATGCTGCTACTCTTTAATTCTGTTCTAGGTACTCTTAGGCATGTCTGCATGTATGTGTGGTTACAGCTGGAGATGGATAGAGGAGTGATTTCTCAATTTCTAAGAGCATTAGAAAACACATGTTATTTGTGTGACCCCTGTGAAAGGGTCATTCAACCCACCTCCCTCAAAGGGGTGACAGCCCACTTCTAGAGTATTGTAAATAATTTCTAGATTATACTATTGTACATGTTACTGGCTTTCTATGTAAGAATCAATAGTAGGGGAAAAAAGTTACTTGACTTTGTATGACAGTAATGACATCCCATAATATTCATATATCTTTTGTGTTTTCATATAAATACAAATGATTTTCAGTACTTTAATTTTAGTATCTTGTAAAATTGGGAAAATTGGTGCCTCTATGTTTGTTTCCAGATAGCTCTCTTTTGACATTTTTGATACTTTCTTTAGAGTCTATTCCTTTTTAGAGTCACATTTCCCATTTTCTAAAATGATGCTGTCAGGACATTGATAAAACCTGCTTAGTATCTCAGCAGAGATTTAGATCTGTCTTTATTGTCTTCCCATTGATATCACCTGTTGTCTTTCTCCAAGCCAATACTCATGGGTTTTCATTGCTCTAATTTTAAGAGATTTTGAAATCTTGTTTTTCACTTCTGAAGAGTTTTTAACTTTGTTCTTTCTGAAAATTTCATGCCAGCTTTTCATGATTTTTTTCTATTTTACAAAAATTCCCCATTCCTGTTCAAATTTTTTGCTTAGAATTCTTACCTAAGATAAACTCTTTTGGATTGTGTTCCCATATTTGAATTAGAACATTAGAAATGTGTGCCAGTGTTCACCTCTCATATATGCATTCTTCTTTTTTTCCATCTGCTTTTTCGATTCGCACACGTGTTTATCAGTATTTTATTTTTGCAAGAATGTACTGTAATTAGTTATTCATACAGAACAACATGTGCAATATTGTTGAATGTTCTGTGAATTTTTGCTTGTGTGGTTGTTGAAGAAGCTGTACATTGATTGCATGGTGGCTGCAGTAAGTTGGATTCCCTCTAACACAGTGTCTCTGATTCCTTTATTTTGCATTATCTGCAGAATTTGTTGTTGTCCAGGTCCTTCAGTGTGGACACTTGACTCTGTAGGGAGGGAATTTCAGTGCGTATTAGGTGAGTATTTTTTCATGCCTAACAGTGTGGAGCATTTTAATGTATATTTATTTGCTCTTATAACTGTGTTTTAGCATAATGTATTCAAATCACTTGCTTCTTCATTGAATTGATTATTATTTCTTTACTTTGTGATTTTTTTCTTTACTTCATGATATATTCTGATTATTAACTTAACATACCATGAAAAGCTAGCTCATGAATTTATCTGCTTTGTAATCTAATTCTTCATTGTTTTGAATTTTACATTTTTTGGTGTGTGTGCTTATAATTGCACATACTCATTTTTTTTTTCAGTTTAGTCTCCCAGCATACAAGAAAGTCTTTAATTTACTTTGTAGGGTGAGAGAATCAAACCAAGTTAATATTTTTTGTCTATGTAGATGCATTTCCCAGTACTTTTGATTGACGAGGCTGCCTATTGTGCATCATGCCTGTGTTATTTTGGTGACATTCACATGGCCATTGCTGTTATTTTGTTTTTGGATCTGCTACTTTATTGCATGGGGCTGTATATCAACTCTTCTGATACTCCCTCATTCTAGTGATCATGTGACTGTGCAGTATCATCTGGAATCAAAGCTAGGCCAACTGAGGCTCTGCTCTGTGTACCTGGGGTTGCTCTGTACATTCAGATTCTTTGTGCTTCCATGTAATCTTAGTTTTCTCCTGTGTGTTCTTGGAAAGATTATTTGATGTATTTTGTGTTTCATGGATAACCTCTCTATTCTTCTGCTAGTACAATCTTTGTCCCCAATTCTGTTATCTTTCCTGGGATTTTAACCAGGTCATTGGATTTCTTCTTCATGACTCTCCTGTCACGAGTCATTCATTCTGTATATGAGACCAGTTACGAATCCCTGAACTAACTTTTGCCCATTGTATACCAAGGTTCTCTGCATAGGCTGACAGCAGTACTAGGTTATTTGTGAACACAACCAGATAAAGGCAGCTTGAATATTTGTACATGTGCTAAAATGTCATGAGTGGATTCCCTCCTATAGACTGTCACCCTTTCAGTCATTGGCTCTTGGCCAGGTTTCCAATGTATTCCACACATTTCCTTCTCTGGAACTAGCCAGAAACTTAATCAGATAGCAATTCATAACACAGAATACTGTCTTCTCACTTTGGCACTGTCTTAAGAAATCAAGGGAGCAACCACCAATCTGTGATCCAGGGAACAACTTTTTTTTATGCGAGGCTGACACACACAGGATTAGCCAATGTGTATATAAAGTGTGAATCCCAAGCTCACTTATACCGTGTTTTATATCCTTCCATTGCTATGAATTCCTCCAAACCTCTTCCACATTCCAGCAATCTAGAGTAACACAGATTCTGACTGGCTATCTTGAGTTTGTCTAAAACAGTTTGCTGAATTATATGCAGAAAAGATGTCCCTAAAGAACAAAATATACCAGAAAAATTTACAATCCTGAGGTTAAAGGAGAGGGTAGTAGTTACAGAAGAGACATAGTAGTACATAGCAAGGGTGCTGATCAGCCTGTTGCTGACCATTCCTTTATCTCTCCTGGCCCCATGCTACATCAATGGACAGATATACTGTGCCAGGCAGCTTGGTGGTGTGGCACTGAATGTTACATGTGGGTAAGGCCATTAATGACTTTTCTCCCCCACTACCTTATATAGCACCTTTTGTCTCTAAGAATGCCACCATCAGGGCATCTGTGATATTTGCATTATCTATTTTCTTTGCCGTTGTGGCTATTACAAGGCTCCTGGAATTTACTTGCATCCATGCATTCTAATTCCCCTGTTCTACTATTTGCATTTTCAAGAGAATGGCCTTTTTGCCTGGAGCTTCCAGAGAGCTTGCAGTTACCTTCTCATTGTTCTGTGTTCCCATCCCTCATTATCCCCATTTTTATGACATTAGTCCCCTTGTATTTCATGTATGTTTTGAGGCAGGTTTCAGGTGGGTAGACAGGCTTTCATGCATTCATAATTCCAAGTGCCACTGTATATGACAATATGGATATATTGACATGGTTGTGTGACTTCTCTCACTGATTCTATATATTTTGTGCCTTGAATTGATGGTTTTGTGGGTGTTAGAGCAGTCCTACATCCCTGGCATGAAATCAATTTGAATTGTGTCTCAACATCCATCAGAGAGGATCTTTTTGTCAATGTCCATCATTGCAACTGATCTGTGATTTTCTCACCTGCAAATATTTTGTATTCTCATATATCATTTGTAGCAATGTAAAGGTAAAAGGATACAGTGGTGATATGGTACCTTTGGTGGACCCTTCCAAGGTGTGCTGTGTCGCGTCTGCCTCGACCAGCAAGGAAGACACAACACCGAGCTCTTCTTCAAGCTGTTTTTTTCAGGTCCTCTCAAAATCTGTGTCCTTTGTTCTTCTCCCCTAGGGAGAGCCCGCCCAGCCTTATATAGGTCTCAGACCACCAGCCATCATGCGCCACATGGGATTCCTGGAGAGGTGCACGTATGCCTTAGCAAGCCGAAATTTAAAGCCAAGCCAAATAAGGAGTTGTTTAACATAGAGAGCACTCGCCATCGGGAGGGCGGGGGGCGAAAGCCAGAGCCATCTCAAGAATGCAGCTTCACGCAGCTCTCTACAGTTCCCCCTTTTTGTTTTAGACAACAGGCAAGAGTAGAGGTTTGATCTCTGAGAAAACAAGAACCTGTACTAATGCTATCCAGGTGTCATCCACCTAGAGAGTACCAGACCAGTTTAGCATCCTTTTTGCAGAGGCGGGAGATAGATGCCAACCCGCATGCAATCAAACATGCTCTTCTTGAGGTCAGTGTTATTTCGACCTCAAGTGCAGTGCCATGCCTCGCAACCTGTGCTTCAAGACTGCAGCTTTACTAGCCAAGCCTGAGGGGACTGACCAGCCTCAGTGGCGGTAAATGCTTGGATAATCATGGCTGCCTGACGGCGCTGTGCAAACCTCATCTTATGGAAACACCACAGGCAAACAAGGAAGGCAAGTATCACAAGAACCAACAAGGCACCTAGTCCCGCCCACTCCTTCAAAAAATTAAAGGACTAATGAATCCAAGTCAGAAGTTCCTCCGCTGTGGCCACATGGACCCGTGTGTTGTTGACCGCAACAATCTCGTTCCTCAAGGTCGCTGTTAAATTATCAAACTCAGTAGTCCAGGCTCCTGTAATCATAGCACTCAATTGTTTAGAAAGATTAGCTGCTCGAGTCCAATTCTCATAGGTAATAGAGGTAATGCACAACCCAGTCATGGGTGCTATGCAAGCAGAAGTAAGTACTCCCTCCATAATATCAATTTGTTCTTGTAATAGATCTACCCTCTGATTAAGTAATGTGATCCCACGATGTAGATGCACATTAATAGCATTTTGACTTTGTAGGGCTTTGGCAGTATTACTCGACAGTTCATTTAGTGCTTGTGCTGTCGGGACAGATGTGGCCATGGATGCAGCAGCCAACCCTGCAGCAGTAGCTGATAATGCAATGGCTGTTACTATTGCTGCTGTAATGCCAAAGTCTCTTTTCTGCCTACTTAAGACCACTGGTAATTGTGCATCATCGATACGGACGGGTACAGGAATATAGGTGGGTACACGCATCACAATAGCGGACTCATGCTCAGAGGCATTCCAGCATTGTGCAAGAAAACATTTCTGAGATGAACAATTCAACATTCCACCCGAATAATTAAACAGCAGGAACAAGAAAGGGGGCCACACACAAACCGGGGTAGGACTAAAATGAACTGACTTAGAATGGGTACAATTCAGGGTGACATCTGATTCAAACGTCATCCCCAGATGTACTGAATAACTACAATTCTGAAAAGCACCCCCTTTTACAAACCCCAAAGCATTAAGCTGGGTACAGGCACTGCGGGAATTACACAATACCCATGAATCAAAGGGATTAGAAAATGCTGCCTGCAAAGGATTATTATAAGAAAAATTAAACCCACTAAAGGAATTATTATACGGACTTACTTTCTTTTTTTTTTTTTTTTTTTTTTTTTTTCCCCTTTTCTATTTTAATAAAAAGGAAAAAAAAGAAAAAGGTTATAACTAACAAAAGAAAAACTATATACAAAAGTACAATGACTATATACAATATATACAAGTAATAAATGTCTAAACAATGTCTAGTCCATTTGTATTTGACAAATTCAGAGAAAATAATTTCATTATCTATCCTATTTTGTTAAGTCCAAAATGTATCTAATTCACTTTCTATCCTAATTAATCTTCAACTATAACTAACTAACCTTCAACTATAACTAACTAATCTTCAACTCCCTCAGAGACCCAAGAAGGAAATAATATTAGCTAACAAAAATAAAAACAGAAAGTGCATGCAAGCAACTTCCAAAAAATTTGTGAGTTGACAGAAACAGCCAGCTGCCTGGACAGTCACCTGAGGTTTCTCCACAGTGTTGGGGCATCATCTTCAGCCTATAGGCTTAGCATATCTGACAGACTCATTTGTGAAGTAGGATGTACACAAGGTCGACAGTTCAACCTCACATTGGGTGAGAGCAGTCCATGTACCAGAAACACCTGAATTCCACTAGTGTCATGTCATGATTCAGGATTTTAAATTCTGGAAATTGTTGTTGATTTTTTAATTCCGGACTTACTTTCAATGATAAAGAAAAGGTCCTATTAAGATTAACAAAATTGGGTTGTAGGGTGCTTTGGCATCCTGTCCATGCCGGAGGCCAGGTGACAGAGCTCATACATCTAGGTAATAGGGATGGTTGTCGAGGAGGACTAGCACCTCCTTTACTTATGGCTCTGGGTGTAACTCCTTGCAGAAGTATTGCAGTACCATGACCAACAGAGGTGGTGGACCTATTGACTAAATGATGAAAAACACCTAAAACATGATGATGCAACACCAAGCATGGATTTTCACTAATATTTTTTTTGTGACATAGAAAAACATAAGGTATTATACAAAGAAACCCAAGTAAAATTATCTATGGCTTTTACATCATCAAATGGCAAAGAGGGCCATTCTAAGGTATCATTAGTAGTAAATATGAAAGGCAATATCCCTGAATCAGATGTCAAAGGAAGAGGATAGGGCCATGTTTTTAGGACAGCCCATAATTTAGTTTCCCTCTGTATTGTTCCTGGGAACATCAGCATCACCGTAGTCATAATTGCCAGTAACCTTTTCATGGTCATTTTCTTCCCTTTCCCGGTCCGGTTGTATCTTCCTCACGAGTCGCTCTGGAATCCAGATTGGATCTTGTTGACCCTGTGGGAAAACACAAAGAGAGCCTCGTGCCCATGCAAGCACGGGATCAGGTCCATGCCAGATACCTGTCAAGGCATCTTTCCATTTTACCATCCCTTTAGAGGGACTGTGCTGACATTGATGTCTATCTGCAGCTGAACAGTTTGATCCATCCAAATTTAAAAAATTCAAGGTAAATAATGTAAGAGAGAGTCTATCCTTAGGGGTACAGCTATGGCCTATTCCCCCTTTTTGTTTTTGAAGCAGTTCCTTCAAGGAGCGATGTGTGCGCTCCACAATGCCTTGACCCTGGGGATTATAGGGCAGGCCATGTACAAGTTGAACATCCATTTGACGGCAGAAGGAGGCAAACTTGTGACCCGTGTAAGCAGGACCGTTGTCTGTTTTTATTTGTTGTGGTTTACCCCACGCTGGCCATGCCTCTAGGCAATGGGTGATCACGTGAAATGCCTTCTCACCTGCCATTGGGGTGGCATGGATGACTCCAGAACAAGTGTCAACAGAAACATGGACATATTTGACCCGTCCAAATTCAGAGATATGTGTAACATCCATTTGCCATATTTTCAAAGGGAGCAAACCCCGAGGGTTGACTCCTAATTCAGGAGGGTGCTGAAAAATGACACATTGAGGACAATCTAGAACTACCTTACGTGCATCAGCACGTGAGAGAGAAAACCTTTGTTGTAATGTTTTAGCATTAACATGATATTCCTTGTGGAATTCTTGTGCTCGTTGCACTGCTGAGGCCACAAACATCCACTCTTGCCTGGTACAGAGGTCTACAACATTGTTGCCCTCAGCTAATGGGCCTGGTAGGCCAGTATGAGCACGAATATGTTGTGCAAAGAATGGGTTTTTCCGCTGCCAAATCAATTGTTGCAATTGGCAAAAAACCGACTGTACGGGACTAGAGGACTTAAGAGGCCCTGCACATTCAAGAATTCTTAAGGCATTAACAACATAGCAGGAATCTGATACCAAATTAAATGGAAATGGACAAACCTTAAAAACTTCTAGAGCAATTAAAAGTTCCACCTTCTGACGTGCACCTGGTAAATATTGGTGCTTCACAGGCTCCCCTGAGCCCACCATATAGGCCCCGCAACCTGTTTTAGATCCGTCAGTAAAAACAACGGCAGCTCCGGGAATTGGCCGGGAAGCAGTAATTTTAGGAAAGACTACAGGATGTTCCTTAAAATAATTCAATAATGGATGTTTTGGATAATGGCAATCTATATGTCCCGCATAGCTACAGCGCAATATGGCCCAATCATCAACAGTAGCACATAAAACTTTCACCTGATTGACATTATAAGGTACAATCAGCATTTGCGGGGAAGTTCCAAAATATTGCAAGCATTGCTGAATACCTTGCTGGGCAAGTAGTGCCACAGTTGTGGGATAATATTCAATGGATTTTGCAGGGGAAATTCTAGTGTAAACCCACAATAAAGGTCCATCCTGCCATAAAATACCGGTGGGCTGCAAAAAGGTGGGAAGAATGCATAATACAATTGTGTTGGGATCTCGAACTCTCTGAAGAAAGGCTTCCTGTAATCTATCCTCAACTTTGCATAGTGCTTCACGTGCTTCTGTGGTTAACTGTCTAGGGGAATCCAAAGCCGTGTCACCTGCTAATGTATCATAAAGCGGCTTTAGCTCATAATTTGCCATTTTTAAACTGCCTCTTATCCAATTTATGTCCCCTAATAATTTTTGAAAATCATTTAATGTACATAAATGATCTTTTCTCAATTCTACCTTTTGAGGCCTAATCTGTTGACTGGTAATCTTAGAGCCTAAATAAGTAACCACCTGATCCTGTTGTACCTTCTCAGGAGCGATGTACAACCCTTTAGCTCTTAACACTGTCCCTAAAAAGTGATATGCAGCTTGTAAAACATCCTTTTCTTTTGCTGCGAGGAGGATGTCGTCCATATAATGGACACATCTAACAGCAGGGAAGCGGGCCCTTAATGGCTCTAGAGCTTGTGCTACAAACAACTGACACATAGTAGGACTGTTGGCCATGCCTTGTGGTAGGACAATCCACTGATATCTCTTATCTGGCTCTTCATGATTAGTAGATGGCACTGTAAATGCAAATCTTTCACTATCCTTGTTATGCAAGGGGATGGAGAAAAAACAATCTTTAATATCGATCACAATAATGGGCCAGTTCTCTGGTAAGGCTGATAATAATGGAAGACCTCTCTGTACAGGCCCCATAATATTCATCTGGTCATTCATTGCTCTAAGGTCATGCAACAATCTCCATTTCCCTGATTTTTTCTTTATAACAAAAATGGGTGTATTCCAAGGAGAAAGGGAAGGTTTGATATGTCCCTCTCTCATCTGCTCTTCCACTAGCTGCCTTGCTGCTAGCAGTTTCTCGGAGGAAAGTGGCCATTGAGGAACCCACACTGGTTCCTCCGTTTTCCAGGATATGGGAACTCCTTCCTCAATGGCCCCTAAGAAAAACCCAGCCCTTGCCTGGGCTTTCTAGGTGTTGCCTGTATTGGCTCCTTTCTCCCTTGTAAAAACTTTCCTAATCCAAAATTGGGATGGCATCCCATCTTTTTCATAATATCTTGAGATTCTTTGGAATACTCATTGCTTAATTTGAAACCCATAGACTTCATGAGGTCCCTCCCCCAAAGGGAAACTGGAAGCTCAAGGACATAGGGTTGCATAACGCCGGAATGTCCTTCTTCATCATGCCAATTTAGTAAACTTGCACTAATATTAGGAGCGCTAGCATAACCCAGTCCTTGTAGCATCTGGGAAGAAACTTGTATTGGCCAATCCCGAGGCCAATCTTTGCTAGCAATAATACTGCGGTCCGCTCCAGTATCTAAAATTCCCATAAGTTTAATACCATTGACAGTTAGTTGTAATGTAGGTCTCTGATCTAAATCCAGTGATAAGAATGTGAAATCTGTTCCTGATGACCCAAATCCTTTGTCTCCTCTTTCTTTGTCATAAGCCGGATGGGCACCATGCAGACTGGGGAGTAAAATAAGTTGTGCAATTCTATCCCCTGGGGATATGGCAGTAATTCCTTTTGGTGACTCTACCATAATTTTTACTACTCCTATGTAGTCAGAGTCAATCACCCCTGGATGAATACGCAATCCTTTCAATAAGGTAGATGATCTCCCTATTAACAACCCTACTGTTCCTGGATCAAGGGGGCCTTGAAAATCAGACTCTATTACTTGTACCCCCATTTGCGGAGTTAGTACGAGTCTGGCGGTGGCACAGAGGTCCAATCCTGCTGAGCCTGCAGTGGCTCTCCGCGGTGCTTGGGATGGCGAAGGGAGGGCCACTGCTCTGGAGGGGAGTCCTGTCTCGGGGTCTCCATCGCCCCATATATTTGAGGGCCCTGGGAGCGTGGGCCCCGCTGGCCGTTTTTTGGAAAGCTGTCAACTGCAATGGGTTGCCCGTTTATGTCTTTGACAGACCGACATTCACTGGCCCAGTGTCTTCCCTTTCTGCATTTTGGGCAGAGTCCTGGCTGAACGCGGCGCTGGCTATTTCCTTGTTCCTGTCTACTACCCCCTCCTAGTGGGCAGTTGCGTCTTATATGTCCTCTCTTCCAGCATTTAAAACAAGCATTTGGAGTATTACTCTCTTTTCTCTGGGTAAGCTGAAGGACTGCAGCTGCCAGACCTGCATTGGTCAGAGGTCCTCCTAATTCCCTGCAAGCCTTCATCCAGGCTTCCAACCCCTTGGCCTTATATGGGGTGATGGCAGCCCTGCACTCCGTTGTACATTGCTCATATATTAACTGTTTTATCAGGGGCATTGAGGCATCTGTGTCCCCAAAAATTCTACCAGCAGCCTCTATCAAGCGAGCCACAAAATCTGAAAAGGGCTCCATGGGACCTTGGAGTATCTTGGTCAAATTGCCACTCACTTCACCTTTGTTAGGCAAAGATTTCCAGGCTCTAATGGCTATTTGATTAATTTGAGTATATACATTAGGAGGATAGGTAGTCTGTTGATTGACATATCTGCCCAGACCAAGCAGCATATCAGCATCCCATTGCAGGCCGGTGTTGTGGTTTGTCGCCGCCTGTTCATTAGCAAATTCAATAAAGAAGGCCTTCCAGTCTAAATACTGGCCTGGACTAAGGCAGGCACGGGCAAGATTCATCCAATCTGAGGCAGTCATGCATTGTCTTTGCAGAGTCTCAATCTGAGTAAGTGTAAATGCAGCGGTAACACCATAACTTTTCACAGACTCGGCTATAGACTTGACAAGTTTAAAATCCAAAGGTTCATGATATCTTTGATTCTGATTATCTACAAAAACAGGACAAGCCACCTGCATCTCTCTCCTAACCTCCCTCCACAGCTGTGGGTGGAGGCTGCTGCTGACCGGAGACGCTCCGGGAGCTGCTGTCGCAGCCTCAGGGTAAGGGGGAGGGGCGGAGAGGATTAAGGACCCACAAACCTTTTTTCTTTTGTCTCTCTCTCTCACCTTGTTTTTAATCTTTACTTTTTGTAATGCTCTAACTAGAGACTCTATCTCCTCCGAACCGAGAGAAGAGTCAGTAGATTCGGGGTCTTCAAAGTCCGATAGGGAGGGATAGAGTCGTGTCTCCTTTTTCTTTTGTTGTTTACTGTCCTTGGATTTTACAGATTCCGCCTTTTCAGACCCCGCCTTCTCTGATCGCTCCTCTTGTAACTGCTCTAGGGCGGCTTGTCCGCTTTCCAAAGCATCGCCACAGCGTTGATCCTCTAAGCAGCCACGTACTAATCTCCAAACTGGTCTCACCCCCGGTTTCAGGGTCCCCTGTTCTGCTGCGAAGTCTAAGTCTCGTCCCAATTTTTCCCAGGAGGACACTGTGAGACTCCCAGAAACAGCGAACCATGGGGCCACGACATCGCATTCCTCTAAGAATCTTTGTAAAGTTCCCTTCTTTATCTTTAAGTCTTTAGTTAGAAGCAGCTCATTGAGAGCTATAAAAATTGGGTGTGAGAAGGAAGTGCCCATCCTTGTACAACCCTTTGTTTTTAACCTAAGATATTTCTCGGAGCTTCTGCCAAAAAGCCCCAGTTTACAAGTTCACTTTTGCTCCACGCGTCCGCGGAGATATAACAGCCAAACTAGTTTTGTTTCAATATATACCGTCTGCTTTTGACGCAGCTCTGCGATACCGCTCTCTCTTTATCTACAGAAGAGAGCAAAACCCGCTTTTGTCGCGGTTCCCCAATTAACCCGGGGACTTACCAGGTATACCTACCCTGACAGCAAGAAGTTCTGAGCTCCCTTTCTTCAAAGAGTTTTCCCCGTACGGGCCACCAATTGTCGCGTCTGCCTCGACCAGCAAGGAAGACACAACACCGAGCTCTTCTTCAAGCTGTTTTTTTCAGGTCCTCTCAAAATCTGTGTCCTTTGTTCTTCTCCCCTAGGGAGAGCCCGCCCAGCCTTATATAGGTCTCAGACCACCAGCCATCATGCGCCACATGGGATTCCTGGATAGGTGCACGTATGCCTTAGCAAGCCGAAATTTAAAGCCAAGCCAAATAAGGAGTTGTTTAACATAGAGAGCACTCGCCATCGGGAGGGCGGGGGGCGAAAGCCAGAGCCATCTCAAGAATGCAGCTTCACGCAGCTCTCTACAGTGCTGCTAAGAGAACACACTATGAACAACAAATCTAGTGCAAGAGGTTTATTGGAAGAGAAGCAAAAGACCATCTTGAAGTGGGGACATGGGACAGTGAGATGGACAGACAGAGAGACAGATAGATCAGGAGACAGAACAAGTAAGACAGAGAACTGTGAAGAATGAACACTTAAGCGGTGATCATGTCACATATGGAAGTATGCGGCTTGTAGCTGACAGTGGAAATATGCCTTGCCTCAGCAGATGTTGACATAAGCTTCTGAAGATGCTGCTGCTGCAGCTGCTGTAAGCTGTAGGGATGCAGATTTTGAGAGGACACCTGGACCTGGCACCATGCTGCAAGAGATAGATATATATTAGGGGCAGAAAATACAGCTAAGGAGTTTAGAGTGAAAATTTTCCTTAGGTATACTTTTGAAACTTTCAGGTCCATAGTCCTGGTAGTTGATGGAGGGGAGTTGCAATGCCAGGGAAAGTGGGAACTTAGACTGTTGATTGACAGGAGTTGTTATCTCTAGTCCATTTGACCCATGAGAGGTAGATTCAAGTCAGTTTCATGCAGCTTACAAGAATTTTTCTGAGTTTACAGAAAGATATGTTTTAGTCATATTAGCATTCCCACCATTTGTAATCTGTACTGAAATCCACACAATTGAAAAGGCAGTGGACTCACAAGTTTTAGACATGTTAGCATTACCATTTGTCTTAGGGTTTCAATTGCTGTGAAAAGACATCATGACCATAGTAGCTTTTATAAAGAAAAACATTTAATTGGGTGGCTTATAGTTTCAAAAGTTTAGTTCATAATCATTATGGCAGGAAACATTGTGGCATGCAAGCAGGCATGGTGCTGGAGAAGGAGCTGAGAGCTCTGCATCCTGATCCACGGGCATCAAGAAGTGAACTCTCTCACTGAGCATACTTTGGGAATTCGAGACCTCAAAATCCACCTCCACAGTGACACACTTCCTAATAGTGCCACTCCGTTTGGGCACCATCATCTTTCAAGCCACCACATCATTGTTTGTAATCTGTGCTGAAATCCACATTATAGAAAAGCCAGGGCACTCACACCTTTTTGCCATAGGAGAAGTTTGTGAAACTTGGTATTAGAAGCATGAACACCCTTTAAGGTGAGCTCAGAGAAGATAGAAAAGGAAAAGCTGGCTTGAAATTGATTTTCAGCATGAATACAGACTGTGAAAGAGGGAATTCTTCCCTCTATCCAGAAGACTGGATATCCATAGATTAGACAGACATTTTTAGCACAATGAGAAACAGTTTTATGTCTACAATGCAACTAAAGGAAATTTAGACTCTTGAGTTTGGGATTTACCAGAGCTAGATTAATAGCTTATCAGTATTCACTGATTAATGTTAAAGCTCTGAACCTTTGAAGTCTTAATGTAGCAGCAGCATAGTGAGGGGGAAAGATTCTAAAAACATTTTTCATTTATGTATATTTTTATATCTCCAGTTACTTTATTATCACCAGTTAAGCTTTCATCTCCTCCAGCATTTATAACTTACATTTACACACCTTAAGTTATAACTTGCATTTACACACCTAAAAACACCTTTTTAGACCCTGAAACATTTTCTTAGATCCTCTAAGATTAAGCTTTAAACTTTACATCTCTTTTCTATCTGGTCATTCACCAGGAGACAGAGATGGTTGATTATTGAGGCCTGTCATTGTACAGTGAGTGCCTTTAAATAAAGAAATAGTAAAAAGTTACATTAAAATCTGTTTTGTGAATTTATTTCTTTTTGGAGTCCGGTAATAAAGTAAACTGTGTCAAGACTTAGTAGTACCTCAGGGAAAGTGAGGACTATGTCCTGAGTTTTACATTTGAGAACAGAGAGGCCAGCTGAATCCTTGTTTTTTGATGTTAAGCTGGCAAAGTTATCACTAGTCTAGTCATCAACAGTATCAGAGACCTGGAAAGATGAATTCACCAGAGTAAACCTAAGTGCAGATGAAGCATCTTCTGATTCTATAAAAAATTACAGAGACTTGCTGGCTACGTGAACATTAACCCTGAGTTCTACTGTGGTTGTTAGCCATAGACGTCCCAGGACAGCAGTCTTTGGCTGCCAGGCTCAGAAGACCCGACAGACTTTCCTGTGGAGTGAGAACTTGCGGGAGAAACAACCTATCTTGTCTAGGAAAGTGGAGCATTTAACTCCCCAGTCTCCTGCTTATTCACAGTCTGGACAGGGTCATTGGAGCAGTCAAGGTGAAGGGCAATTATTTACCCCGTGACCAGCCTTGCCACATTTAAAGCAAGGTCTGGTGGGATGTTCTTTTGTAAAAGCCATCTTCTTTGGAGGAGATTAAGGGTGCTACCAGGAGTTGGCATGTCTCTCTATCATGAAAACCTTTTTATTAAATATTTAAAATGGCATATTCTGCAGATCTCTGAAGGGTTTGAATACCATTACCTATAAGTATGTTAAATAAACTTTGCTTCTAGTAATTTCTTTTAGGCTTAACTCTAAAAACATATACAGAACACTAGATGAAGCTTATTCCTGTAATTAATTGTATTAGTATTTTGCATGGCTACAAGTGTAGTTCTGAACACATTAAAGAATTTGACCATTTACTAGGTGACTAACCATTAACTTGTATGTCTTAACCTTGTCAGTATACAGTAAATAGCTTTTATAAGACTAGGACATTATGTTCCATCCCTATTAGGTTTAGTCTTAAAAATAATGATTCTGAATTGAAGCTCTTCTGGTATCAAGATAAAACTGTTACTCATAGATAACAGGTCATAGAGAGACTGGCAACTTTACTTATTTATGTATAGTGTATGATATACAACATTGCAGTGTTTTGTGTGGCTTAGTTTATCCAGATATCTAAAGATTAACCTAAAGAAAGCTTAAACTAAAGAAAAATAAGCTAGATAAATATTGTTGTAAAACTGAGTAGACTATAGGAATTATAAATTTTGAGTATCAAATATAATTTATTAACCAAACATTTTGTTACTCTTCTAAATTTTCTAGAAGCTTGGTGTTGAACAATTAGCAAAGACATAAGTACTTAGGTGTAAATTTCTAAGGCAGCTTTTGTTAATCTGAGTAAACATTTATGCCCTTGAAATTTCATAATTATATACAGTTTATTCTAAACCAGAGTTGAATCACATATATAGTATGTTGTGACAAATATAACCTTAAATTTTTATCATTATACAAAGGTCCATACAATCTAAAATATTTGAGACTTGTTGCTTCCTTAGTCTAAAAGCAGATACAATGAGATCTCATTAGGACTGAGAAGTTTTATAATTGTTCCTTTATACCATGTGGTGTACAGGAGGTTATTCCAATTTTTGTATCTGTTGAGATTTGCTTTGTGACCAATTATTGGTCGATTTTAGAGAAGGTTTCATGGGGTGCTAAGAAGGTATATTCTTTTGTGTTACAGTGGAATGTTCTGTAAATATTAAGTCCATTTGAGTCATAACATGTGTTAGAACCTTTATTTCTCCATTAAGTTTCTGTCTGGCAGGCCTGTTCAGTGCTGATAGAAAGGGTATTGAAGTCTCCCAGTATTAATGTGTGGGGTCTGATGTGTGATTTAAGCTTTAGTAATGTTTCTTTTACATATGTGGGTACCCTTGTGTTTGGGACATAGATGTTCAGAATTGAAACTTCATCTTCATGGCTTTCTCCTGTGATGAATATGAAATGCCCTTCTCCATCTCTTTCAATTGATTTTAGTTTGAAGTCTATTTTGTTAGATATTAGGATAGCTACACCAGATTGTTTCTAAGGTCCATTTGTTTGGAAAATCGTTTCCCAGCCCTTTAGTCTGACGTAATGTCTGTCTTTGAGGTTGAGGTGTGTTTCTTGTATGCAGCAGAAGGATGGATCCTGTTTTTGTATCCATTCTGTTAGCCTGTATCTTTTTATAGGTGAATTGGGTCCATTGATATTAAGGGATATTGATGACCAGGGATGGATTATTCCTGTTACTTCTTGGTGGCAGTGTGTGTGTGTGTGTGTGTGTGTGTGTGTGTGTGTGTGTGTGTGTGTGTGTGTGTTTCCCTTCTTTGGGATTTGCAGGTGTGTGGTTATCTATTGCCTATGTTTTGGTGGTTACAGCTAACTTCCTTAGGTTGGAGTTTTCCTTCTAATACTTTCTGTAGGGCTGGATTTGTGGATATGAAATGTTTAAATCTGGTTTTGTCATGGAGTATCTTCTTTTCTGAATCTGTGGTGATTGAACACTTTCCTGGGTAGACTCGTCTGGGCTGGCATCTGTGGTCTCTTAGTATCTGCAGAAAGTCTGTCCAGGACTTTCTGACTTTCAGAGTCTCCATTGAGAAGTTGGGTGTAATTCTGATAGGTCTGCCTTTATATGTTACTTGGCCTTTTTACTTTGCTGCTCTTAATATTCTGTCTTTATTCTCTGTGTTTAGTGTTTTGACTATTATGTGGCAAGGGGACTTCTTTTGTGGCTCAGTCCATTTGGTGTTCTAATGCTTTTTTGTTTTGTTTTGTTTTTTGTTTGTTTGTTTTTTTGTAAACAGGGTTTCTCTGTGTAGCTTTGCACTTTTCCTGGAACTCACTCTGTAGCACAGACTGGCCTCGAACTCACAGAAATCCGCCTGACTCTACCTCCCTACTGTTGGGATTAAAGGTGTGCACCACCAACGCCGGGCGTCTATATGCTTCTTGTACCTCCATAGGCATGTGTTTCTTTAGATTGGGAAAGTTTTCTTCCATGATTTTGTTGAATATATTTTCTGTGCCTTTGAGCTGGAATTCTTCTCCTTCTATCCCTATTATTCTTAGGTTTGGTCATTTCATGGTGTCCCAGATTTCCTGGATGTTTTGTGTTAAAAAATTTGCTGGATTTAACATTTTCTTTGACTGATGAATTTATTTCCTCTATTGTAATGCCTGAGATTCTCTCTTCATTTTCTTATATTCTGTTGGTTAAGCTTGCCTCTGTCGTTTCTGTTTGTTTACTCAGATTTCCTTTTCCTGAATTCCCTCAGTTTGTGTTTTCTTTATTACCTCTATTTCAGTTTTCAATTCTTGAACTGTTTCCCTCACCTGTTTGTTATTCTTGGGTTTCTTGACTTTCTTCAAGAGATTTCTTGATTTCTTCTAATTTTTTGTTTGTCTTTTCCTCCATTTCTTTAAGGGAATTTTTCATTTCCTCTTTTAGGTACTCTATCATCTTCATAAGGTTGTTTTTAAGGTCATTTTCTTCTGAGTCATCTGCTTTCAGATGTTCAGGTCTCGCTGTTGTGGGATCACTAGGTTCTGGTGGTGCCATATTGCTCTTTATGTTACTTAATGCGTCCCTATACCGCCTTCTACCCATTTCTTCCTTTAATCTGTACAGGTGGAGCTCCCGGTGGCACTTCTTCCAGTTGGTTTCAGGTGGGGCCTGTGGCTCCTGTGGTTTCTCTTCTTCCCATCTGGTGCAGGAGGGGCATATGGCTCTGGTGGTCTCTGATGCTGTAGGGGATGGTTGGTGAGGAGGGGGCAAGGAGGCTGCTGCCTGGTCTCTGGGGCTGCACTGCCTGGGGACCTAGGGACTAGAGGACTGGGCTGACCAGTCTGGAGATCGAGGCCTTACCTGCTCCCTACCGGTGAAGGGAGCCTATGGATCTGGTGGTCTCCAGTGCCACAGGGGATAGTTGGCTTGAAGAGTGGTTGGGCGTGGGAGGAGGCTGCTGCCCAGTCTCTGGACCTGCGCTGACTCTTCCCAATCAGTGCAGGGCGGAGTATGTCTCCGGTGGTCTCTGGTGCTGCAGGAGGATGGTTGGCTTGGTGAGGGGGTGAGGGTGGGAGGAGGCTGCAATCCAATCTCTGTAGCTGCACTGGCTGTGTGCAGGGCACCGAATGTGTCCCCAGGACCTAGGGGCTAGAGAACTGGACTGACTAGATCTGGGCTTTACCTGTTTTGGGCGGGAGGTGGGGGTATGCCACTCCTGTAGTCTCTGGTACCACCAGGGATGGTTCAGGAATGCTCATTCTTATGAATAATTTTGATATTGGTTATTTTCCTGTGTCCATGTGACTGTTACTATATCTACTTTTGTGGAAAATGTCAGCATTTGCCTCATGGCCTTTGCATCAGTTCTACTGGTTGTTGTTAGTAATGTAACCATGTGCAGACTTTTTTTTTTGTCAATGTGACACAAGCTAGAGTTATCAGAGAGTTGGGAACTTCAATTGAGAAAATGCCTCCTTGAGATCTGGCTATAGTTTATTTTCTTTATTAGTGACTGATTAAGGAGGGCTCAGCCCATTGTGGATGGAGCCATCTCTGGGCTGGTGGTCTTGGATTCTATAATAAAGCAGGCTATGCCAGCCATGGGGATCAAGCCAGTAACCAGCGCCTCACCATGGCTCCTGTATCATCTCCTGCCTCCCAGTTCCTGCCCTGTTTGAGTTCCTGTTCTGAGTTCCTTGAATGATGAACATCAATGTGGAAGTGCAAGCCAAATAAATTTGTTCCTCCCCAACTTACTTTTTTTTTTTTTTCTTTCAAGACAGGGTTTCTCTGTGTAGCTTTGCGCCTTTCCTAGAACTCACTTTGGAGACCAGGCTGGCCTCGAACTCATAGAGATCTGCCTGCCTCTGCCTCCCGAGTGCTGGGATTAAAGGCGTGCGCCACCACCGCCCGGCTTCTTACTTTTTGGTCATGGTATTTCATTGCAGCAGTAGAAACTCTAATACAAACCATGTATATCCTTTTTGTTCGTCAGTTCGTATGCTTAGGAATCCATTTCTTTGTGCCTTTATTTTTTTTCCCTGAATGTCTTAAATATTTACTGATAGAAGTAAATTCATTATTACTTTGGGTGATTCCTAGATCTTTTGGAAACAACCTGAGTGGCTTAGGATTTCTAAATTACTTTTCAAATTGTCATTACTAATAAATAAGAAAATAGGTGATTTTGTGTGTTAGTTTTGTACTTTTCATTAATATGTTAAGTACCTACCAAATCTAAGATTTTCTCATAGTTACTGTCAAATTTGTGTGTGATCACATCATCATTAAAGTGGAATTTGGTGCTTTACCTTCTCCTGAATTCTTTGTATTCAAATTTTTCTGGCTTACTATTATGCCTTGGCATTTAATAAGACAGTACATGCATCTTACTCTTCTTGCAGTTTTCTTACCAATGCTGTTCATTTTTCCTCTGTACTGTAGTGTTGGCAACAGGACACACCTGCCATGTACTGTGTTCAGCTGTGTTCTCTTTCTATTTCCTCTGAGTTTATCACAAAATCTGTTGCTTATGTCTTATGACATTTTCATGTCTAGTGGAATTTTCATACCACAGGGCTTTTATTCATTACCTTTTAAAAATATTCTTTTGGTATAATTACTCTTATTAATTTACTTCCTTCTAGTTAGAAATGGTAGTTTGTTATTTTGTTGTTGTTGTTGTTGTGAGACATAGTCTGCTGTTATCCAACTCCTGTTCATCCAATCCTCATGTAAAATGCATTATTTCCTGTGCTCTCGTGGATCATTTCTCTCTGATTGTTCTGTGTGTACTTTGCCTGTAATTTTGATCTGAGGTGCTGCTTGAGTGGATGACCTTCGTTATTTCATGAACTTCTCTAAACACCATTCCTCTTCCATGAATTTTAAGAGTTTCTGGGTGCTATTGTAAAATTCATAGTCCTTTTCTTTCCCCATTCTAAACATCCTCCCATGATCTCCTGTCTGTAGGAATGTTTACATGTTTTCTAGAATCATTTTGGGCTTGGGGTCTTTTTATGTGGTTTGGTGTTATCCATTACAGAATTGTATTAATTTTAGATTTGTATTTTTGACATCTTGATCTGACACCAGTCTTTTTTCTTGAGACAGAAAACTCAGAGAAAAGCAATAAGAAGAATGAATTCTCTGATAAATGCTCCCCAGGTCAGTAGTATCATGTCTACTTTTCTTTGAGAATTGATTTTATTGTTAAAAGTATTCAAGACTTCAATTCTCTATATATGGTAATGTTATTAAAGTTATTTTCTATGATTTATGTGCTGTTTTCCCTTGGATTATCAAAATTAAGTGATTAGATTTACCCCCTTATACTTCCACTTGATTTTACACTGTGAAGATAAAAAATTCAATGACTTAAGCCCTGCAATTCTGAAAGAGGATCTATTGTAAATGCTGCTCATAGAAATATATTGATGACCAGTTTCTACATAGGATGGACATGTGTCCTTTGATATTTATGAGGAAAGAAAGTTTTATGTGCCATATAAATTGCATTTTTGGAATGGTCAGGTTTCCAGAATCAGACTTATGAATATGGACATGCAAATACATGGATAGTTTTCCAAGACATCCCTGAGAAAGGTATGGAAAAGTCAAATTAGAAGAGATCACTGTCTGAAATCCTAATATTAAATATTTCCTGTGCATCATAGAGACACAGATGATGGAAGTAGCATGTCCCTTGTTCTTGCCATAAAATTGATGTCTGTGAGCAAATTCACATTGTAATATACTGGTTTCTCTCTTTGACATTTGATACACAGAGATGATAGGTGTGTTGACACTTGAAATCTTAGTCTCGGGAATGGTTCTGTTTAATGCTCAGTGGGAAGTTCTCAGTAGACAGATTTTTATTTTCTCTTTCTTTTTGTTTTATTTTTCAGAAGAGGCTGTTTCCACATTTGTACTACATAAAGTGGAATATATTAGTAAGAATTTTCTAGAGAATATTGACTTGGTACTGCACATAGCCACCAATTTTCAAGCATGAATGACTATCCCTTTTAATTTACTCTCTTCTTTTCTTTTGGAGGAACAAGGCTCCCTCTACCCCATGTCTTCCCCTCCCCGAAGCAATGTATTACATAGGGAGGAATTCTAAAGAAGTTTTTATTTCTTACTTTATAATAATATTTTATTTAAGTATATGAGTGTTCATCTGCATTTTTAATATACAAAGGATGGTTCATTATGCGCCCATATCACTTAGGTGAGACCCAAACACTTGGCACTGAAGTCAGTCAATGTCGTGAACTGCCATGTTGTAGAGAGAGTTGAATTAAGATTCTCTGCAGGAGCAGCAAGTTCCTTTAACCTCTGAGCCATGTCTTTTACCCCAAGATTTACTCTTCTGGTGCACATTTGTGCCAGAGATAGTATATAACCTTGAGTTGTCTAGTTTTTGAATAGTGAAAAAATTATAAATAATACTTAATTTGTTCAACCTAAAATCCTGGAAGGTGAGTGAGCTTAAATACTGAAATAAAGAATAGAGTTGTGATTAGAAGTTCAAATTTTCAATTAAGTCAATGTTATGAGTAATAATGTATTCAAAACTAATGAGGAGTTAGTACAATCCCCATTCAATCTATGTTTTGATCACAGAAAATTTTTCTACTACATTTGAATGCATTGTCATATTCCATTTATTTACATGTAGCATGAATCTTAGAGAGTCTTATTAATAAAAACAAATCTGAAGCCAGGTATTGGGTGAAGCTGAAAGATCAGAGAAGCAGAACAAGCCTCAGCTACCTCGCCTTGACAATTCCTCAGCTGATCTTCTTTTCTTAAACTGGAAGCCTCTGTGTCCTATCTGAATGAGTCTCAGCTGAACTGCTCAAAAGCCTAAAAGCTTAACCAGCTCTAGTTTCTAATTTTCTCGCCTTATATACCTTTCTGCTTTCTGCTATCACTTCCTAGGATTAAAGGCGTGAGTCACCATGCTTGGCTGTTTTCAATGTGGCTTTGAACTCACAGAGATCCAGGCGGATCTCTGCCTCTGGAATGCTAGGATTAAAGGCATGTGCTACCACTGCCTAACCTCTATGTTTAATATTGTGGCTATTCTATTCTCTGAACCCAGATAAGTTTATTAGTGTGCACAATATTTTGGGGAACACAGTATCACCACATTAGCTAAACAAAGAAGATCAGATATGGGGTTCTTATTTTAAAAAAACAAAAAGAAGATATAGAAAAGAGTACATCATTGAAGCTGCTCTGTAAAAAGGGAAGATACAAAAATAAGATAAAAGGTAGATTTTTGGATCTACTAAAAAAAAGAGAGACTATGGATATGATAAGATAAAAAGGGAGATTATTGAATCTACTTTTTAAAAGGAACTATTTGTTTTAAATAGGATAAGTAATGAAAATTTTTTGTCTGAATCTGTCAAATGTTAATGGACTAAACATTGTTAATGTAATTCTTGACTATATATATTGTATATACTATTTTGATACAGTTTTTCTATTATTAGTTATAAGCTTTTTTTAATTTTAGACAAAAAAAGAGAAATGTGATATTGTGTTCCCCAAAATATTGTATATTCTAATAAACTTATCTGGGTGAAAATATATCATAGTGACATGAGCATGCTAGCAAATGAAAGACATTTTAAAGGACATTACAGAATCAAAACTGAAGCGATAAGGTAAGTCCTTTGTCTGTTACTCAGGTCTTAGAATACATCACAAAATTCATGAAGGAGAGAGACCATATGTAAACATTGTCATTCTATACGCTATACATTGTCTATGGAAGAACAGCAATGCTCAACTTCTGACATATCCCTACAACTCTTATAGAAAACTCTTGTCCTTGAATAATTGCCATATCCCATCTGTATCACAAATATGTCTGCTATTCTTTAAGGTTTTTTTGCCTAGGAATGCATTTTGTTCAGCAGCACATTGTACATAGGTAATTTTGTATTACAGGGTCTGTTATCATTCAGGAATGTGGATGTGGACTTCTCAAAGGAGGAATGGGAATATCTAGACTGTGCTCAGAGGGCATTGTACATGGATGTGATGTTAGAGAATTACAACAATCTAGTCTTTGTGGGTAAGAATGCTCTTGTAGAATTCGTGACTCATCCTTTTTGTTTACCTATTGTGTATATGTAAACTGCCTGAATTATCTAGAGACTCCTAAAGATGTGGGAAATACTTGTTACCAATATAACATTTTCATGGTTCTTCCTTTATGATTTTCTATGTTCTGTACAGTGCTATATTCAGTTTAATATTCTGTGTGATGTATCCAGCTCTCTTATCTAGTTTTTAATGAAAATTTCAAAGTTCAAAGAGAATAGAATATTCAGAGCAAGGAAGTATACTACAGTACACATAATAGTAGGAATATTTTAATTTTACTATTGCATTAAACTATTTACCTATTTCTGATGATTAAAATGCAGATGGTTTTTAATAGAGAAAAGGCTGTTGTTTTTGTTTAATCATTTTCTTTTTCACATATGTTCTCTATGTTTAGTACTGGCCCAGCATGATTTGAATCCTAGCACTTTGGATACTGATGCAAGAGTATATGGTGAGTTCCATGCCAACCTGGGGTATATAATGGGTTCCCAACTGACCAAAGCTGCACAGTGTGACTCTGTATCAAAAACATAAACAAGAAAATAGAAAAAGATCTTCAAATGATCCTTTGGAGACCTTATTTCTCAGAGTTCTTTACTGCTCATTCACCTATTTGACCTACCTTCTGCAAGGTATGGTGTTTATATAAGTATGAGAAGGCTATTGTTGGTCACTGTGCTTTGATATAGATCAGGCATTTAATGATTTTGAAATAATAAAGACCATTGCAGAGATCTCTCTCTCCTTGAGAATTGCTTGTATACATGTCTAAGAAAACATCAGTTATTGAATTGCTTATGCATGAATCCCTATGATCCATAATTGCACTAATTTTCCAGAGTACCATCGTATATGTGATAAATATGGGAAGGTCTTGGATCAAAGCACAAAACATATTGTCCATGAGCATGTGAATATCCAAGAGAAGGCTTATAAATGTAATGATCTGGACAAAATGGTTCATGAACTCTCCCTGTGTGCACCACATGACACAAGTGATACTACAGAAAATTGCAACAAGTACAGATTCGCTACCCACAGTCACGCCTCTGTTGAATCATCAAACATAAACAGACATAAAAGTGGGAAGACTGGAGAAGAACACTGCAAATATAAAGACTGTATAACCTGTTTAAATTTCTGTTCCATGGTTATTCAAAATCAAAGAATCCATACCAAAAATAAAGAACACAAAAGTACAAAGTATGATGAAGTATTTGACGCTAAACACATGCTGAAACAAACAGGAGAGAAACCTTACAAATGTAGTGAATGTGACAAATGCTTTATCGATGGTACACATCTTAGAAGACATCAGGTAGTTCATACAAGAGTTAAGCCTTACACATGTAGTGAATGTAACAAATCCTTTACCCAAAAATACAGTCTTAGAACTCATCAGAGAATACATACAGGAGAGAAACCTTACAAATGTAGTGAATGTGAGAAATCTTTTTTCATGAAAGACCATCTTAGAACTCATCAGAGAATCCATACAGGAGAGAAACCTTACAAGTGTAGTGAATGTGACAAATCCTTTACCCAGAAATCCAGTCTTAGAACTCATCAGAGAATTCATTCAGGAGAGAAGCCTTACAAATGTACTGAATGTGACAAATCCTTTAGCCTGAAACGCAATCTTACATTTCATCAGAAAATACATACAGGGGAGAAACCTTACAAATGTTCTGAATGTGACAAGTCCTTTACCATGAAAGAGTTTCTTAGAATTCATGAGAGAATTCATACAGGAGAGAAACCTTACAGGTGTAGTGAATGTGCCAAATCCTTTACCCAGAAATCCGGTCTTAGAATTCATCAGAGAATTCATTCAGGAGAGAAGCCTTACAAATGTACTGAATGTGACAAATCCTTTACCCTGAAAAACAGTCTTAGAACTCATCAGAAAATACATACAGGGGAGAAACCTTACAAATGTTCTGAATGTGACAAATCCTTTAGGAGGGCCTCATCTCTTAGAATACATCAGAGAATTCATTCAGGAGAAAAGCCTTTCAAATGTAGTGACTGTTTCAAATCCTTTGCCGAGAAACGCTGTCTTACAACTCATCAGAGAATACATACAGGAGAGAAACCTTACAAATGTAGTGAATGTGACAAATTCTTTTCTAAGAATTTCAGTCTTAAAACTCATCAGAGAATTCATACAGGAGAGGAAGCTTACACGTGTAGTCAATGTGACAGATCTTTTACTGAGAGAAGCAGTCTTAGAATTCATCAGAGAATCCACACAGGAGAGAAACCTTACAAGTGTACTGAATGTGACAAATCCTTTACCCATAAATTCAGTCTTAGAACTCATCAGAGAATTCATTCAGGAGAGAAGCCTTACATATGTACTGAATGTGACAAATCCTTTACCCTTAAAGGCAGTCTTAGAATTCATCAGAGAATCCATACAGGAGAGAAACCTTACAAATGTAGTGAATGTGATAAATCCTTTAGGAGTGCCTCATCTCTTAGAGCACATCAGAAAATTCATTCAGGAGAAAAGCCTTACAAATGTAGTCAATGTGAGAAATCTTTTAATCAGAAAACCAACCTTAGAAAACATCAAAAAATTCATATGAGAAAAGCCCTGCAACTGTAATGTATATCAAACTGACAAGCACATTTCTAAGAAAGCTAATCTTAGAATACACCAGAGTATTCATACGAAAGAACTCTTTTAAATATTGTTTATGTATAAATCCTCATCTCTGAGAAGACATCAGAGAATACACAGAAGAGTGAAAACATACCAATTTATCAAATGTGAGAAATCATTTATTTACTGTTTGCTCATCTCTTAGAACATATCAGAGAATTTATACAGAAGAAAAACTTTACAAATTGAGTCAATGTGAGAAATCGTTTATCTATAACACCAGCTTTGGAAGACATCAAAGATTCATACAAAGAAGAAGCTTTATAAATGTAAAGTATGGAGAAAAGCCTTTACCTGCCTCTCACATCTAAGTAAACATTCGAACATTCACATTGGGGAGAAAAGTTTTCATAGGAAATAATATGGCATTTGTTTTATCCAAGCTCTATTCTTAGCAACACTCAAGGCTCCACATGACAGAATCATTATGAACTTGAGAAACTTGTGAAATACTTATGTACTCTTCAAATCTTAGAAAACATTAAGAGTTTATGCTGAGGAAATTCTGAAAATGTGACAATGTAGGAACTTTTTCATTAAAGTTTTTACTTGTGCAGCCACAAATCCTTCATAATGAAGACAAAATGGAGATGCCTGAAAAAGGTGATGTTGCTTAACAGGTTCCTGGACACTGAAATGATCCATTCTGAAGGGAAGCTGATTTAGCAAGGAAGTACACCACAATAATAGCTTTAAGAAATCCCAGAAACTGACAGGATTCAGTATCCCAAACTCAAATGGAGAAAGTCAGACAAATCATGCCACTTATAAGAGGATTTTGCAAACTGAGTCACCAAGATAGTATGCTATGCTCTCCCACATGCAGATCTGCAATATTCTTCAGATGTCCAGTATTCTTAAGCTGTATCAATGCAGGTTTCAAGCTTCACAATAGTGACTGTTTGAGTCCCTTGTCCCATATTCCTTTCAGTAACTCCAATAAAGGTCATTGGTTCATCAAATTGGACTCTGTTCTGTTTTCAGTTCCCAAATGGGGTGAGTAGGCAGATACATAAGTTGAATCTCCCTAGCCAAAGTATTTCATAAAACATTTGTTGAACCCATTAATATTTCCTGCAATGCTGTAAATAGAATATTGATATTAAAGCAGCAGTTCTAAACCTGTAGTTTGTGACCCCTGGCTGGGTCAAATTACTTTCACTGGGGTTCCTTAAGACCATAGCAAAATGTATTTCCAATGGTCTTAGCAACTGAGATACTGCTTCTCTATCCATTTACAGGCAGTTCTGCCCACATGCAGATAGACATACATACAAGTACCTGGAACTGTATTAAAGAATTGCAGCATTAAGAAAGTTAGAGTCACTGTATTAGAGCAAAGACTTTTGAGTTAGCTAAGGTAGGGAAGATTGTGCTCAAAGCTCGGGGCTTACTGACATTGTAGTACTTGGTTAATTTAAAAGGGTTCCACACATACAGTATGTAGAGGCTTTGGCAGCCTTAGGCAGAAGGGTGTTCTTTATTGCGTTCAAGCAATTGTGAGAGGTATATAAGGGTACAAGTGAAAATACACCTACAAAAGTGCCGGTGAGAGACATCATAAAACTGAAATGTGTCCCTGCATGGCTCTGAATTCATGCTAATACTCCATGATTCAGCTGTCCTTCAATGAGTCTCAGAACAATGCTACCTGGGGGTAAATGCTATACACTATTGTGATGTCCTCATGTCCTGTTGTACTTTACAATTTCCACTCTACTAGTTCAAACAAATGCATTGAATTTCAGTTCTTTTTGTTAAATCTTTTACACAATGCTAACTTTGTAGATATCCCAGAAAATCCCCAATGAAATAAAACTCAATAAAATGCTTTACTAAAAGATTTATGTTCAGTTGACTTTCATATGTGAGTCCATCCTTACAAATATAAAAATCTGGAGCTTTAAATAAATAAATAAATAAATAAATATATACATAAAAAAAAAAAAATCTGGAGCTTTAAAGAGGGAACCTATAAACCAGACACAGTGTCCAGGTTCATGTCCAGCTGAGAAATCTCAAAGAGTATTCTGGAAGATAGTTTTGAAGTGCTGAAAAAAACATGAATTATTTAGCCCAACTCCAAAACACTATATGAGAACACTGATACTAAAACTAACCAGACTGGGAATTTTAGGCCTTAGAGATGGCAGTGTGTTGCTATGACAAAAAACATACCATTACATGAATTTTTCACAAATTTTAAATACAAGAAGTGAATCATAATTCAACTCATGGGAAATTGTTGTTTGAAGACATTTTGGTGTTCTCACTATTAGAGTTTGCTAAATCATGAAGTCATGATTAGTACAATCTCAAGCAATTTCAGCTCTTGTTTTCAAAAGATCATAGATAGTTTCTCTCAGTTGTTGCTGTATCAGGGATGTTGAACCTCAGGCAGCAGACAGTAGAAAGTTAAGTTTCTCAACTAGCCCTTAACAATTTCAAGATTGCAACCTGCTGGGCAGACACTGGGGATCCACTTTCAGGTTTGATGGATTGAGGCTCCTCTGTTTGATCACCTTGAGATAATTGTGCTAATTCAGCACAGATTTCTTGTTTGTGGTAAAGTTTTAAACTTATGCACAATGAAAAGACATTTGACCTTATACCCCTCACACAATGTTGTTTTCTTCATTCAATAAACATTTATAAACAGTTGTCATCTGTGGTGGCAGCTTGTATGTGGGGAGGCATTATAAAATAGGTCCAGGACAGCCTGACAACTGTAGCTATGTAGAAGTAAGTATTGGCAAAGTGGGACAGATGCCTGTCAGTGGGGCATAGACAAAATCACTTTACCAGAGGAATGATGGAAAATGAAGCAGAAGTTATGTGGGATTGGAAAACTCAACAGGATTTGTGGAAGTTCATGGTAAGAACCAGATTAATGGAGCGTGATAAGTATTCCCTGTGGGACTTCCAGAGGCTACATTTTTAGGAACCCAGTACTGGCATCTTGCAGGGACAGGGAAACTCCTCAGCTGTAGGTCCCCATTTTGATAGCTTGGGGAAGTCATGCTTGAGCTGTGTCCTGGGAGAAACAAGCAGGGTGGAGCTGCAGGGCTGGGAACCAGGCAGATGACTGGACCAGGTGTATTATCAGTTTTTCTGCTGCTGAGCAGGAGGACATGGGCTCTCAAAATTCTGTTGTGGATACTTCTATCCCTGTCAGTAAACATTAGATCACATGAACTGGGGCTTACAGGGATTCTTTGAATTATCTTATAGTTGCCAAGATATTCATAAAAGAGTAATCAGGAAGAGGATTTGCAATATCTTTTGAATGCAAACATGGTTCTCATGCTGTTGTGGCAATTACTAAGATATTGGGATTTAAACTCATAGTTGATGCTTTCTTTGCTGTTGAAACACTTCCTCTTGTATAATATTAGAGGGACCAGCCTTAATATTGTACATCCTAGGGGCTCAGGAGAGAGAACTACGAACAGCAAGGACTGTTTTTGGGAAATAGAATCTCAGCACACCAAGCTCTATAGTCCACTTGCTTTAATTCCTCTGGAGTAGCATCCTATTTACACAGCTTCGGTTCTGGTTTCATGCCTAGCTCCTTTCTTGCCTGATTTTTCTCTATATCTACTGTTCCCTCTAAGTTCTGCCTTAATTCTCTCATCTTAATTCTGCCTCATCTCGGTCCTTTTCATCTTGTTCTTAACCAGCTAGTACTTTCCCATCTGGCTCTTCCTCATCTTCCATCTCATTCCTCTAGTACTCTCTTCTAGCCCTTCGATCTAGTTCTTCCCCATCTCAGTTTGTTCCTCTCCAGTTCTTACCCATTTAGTTCTTCCATTCTCTTTTCTCCTCCTTATTTTCTCAGTCTTCTCTAAGTCTCTCAGGAATCCAATTATAAACCCAAGCAATAGCAATCCTCTGGCTGAGCAAGGTCACCGGGCTTGAATTCTATGGGGTCATAAAGGCAGATAAGAATTTTCCTCAGGCAGTGACCACCAGGTTTTCTTTTACAATCCCAAATGGGAGTGGTAAAAGAGGAGATCAACTGAGTGATAATGACTGGTTAGTATATTTAAAAAAAAAAGGGGGGGGGTCTATGTGCTCAGTCTATATCCCAAGAAGTGGTTAGGTAAGAAGTTATGTGTCTATAAAGTTAGTAAGTCTGTAAGAAAGGAGAGTCCAAGCTAAATTGTGTAAAGCTATTACTTAAGTCCACCTGACCTAGGTGGTGTCTCCTTATAGAATTTGCCTTAAATCAGGAGACTAGCATGTGGTGGTCTGGACTGTTATTTCTGTTAGTCGTTGAAAGTGGCTAAGGGAGATATCTGATTCCAGTGCTGAAAGGGGAGAAACGGATGGGCTGGGGGAAGGAAGCCTTTCCTGAGGCTGTTCTCCAAATACCTTGAATGTATATGTCCAGAGAGTGATCAGTCCGCACTGTTAGCAATTCTTAGGGAAAAATCAATTGGGAAAACTATGAAGGCACACATGATTTTCATAACAGAAGACAGCTGATATATAACAAGCCAAATAACACCAAAAGCTCCTTGGAATTTGGCTTCCTCTGAAGAAATTCCTTGATCCCTTCAGGTAGTGGCTTTGCCATAACCAGCTGAGTTCTTATAATATATTCCTGTGGCCCATAGCAACTTCCCTCTTCAGGTGAGTGACCTTTGCCCCTGGGTATTAGGCATCCATTGTGAGCTGATTAGACATTAGTTTCATTAGGGACTAGTGCAGATTTGTTTGATTAAGAAAGTATACCTTATCAAGTCCCAAAATAATGGTGAAATGTTGCCATTTAGTAAGCAAATCTTCACCCACTGATTGTCCATCTGAGATGTATGCTTTCTGGGATAGAAATACAGCATTCAGAAATATGTCTCCATATGGGAAATTCTTAATTTTACACCTTAGAGTATAGAAAAGAACAGTATGTATTCAGTGAAAGAATATCAGGCCACACTATATTTATTTACAGCTAGAAAATGCCCAATAGATTAGGACAAAATTGGAAAGCACTTTTAAAATAATTCTGATCATTGAAATGTATTAGAAAAATTAATTCTTGGTTTGTTGTATCCATTCTCAAACAAAACACACTTTCCATAAATGAATGGCCCAATTGTCTTGGGGTTGTTCAGTTTTAGCTTTGTTTTGTTGAATAAATGTTTTGGTCTGTTGCCCTGACTGGATCAGATCGTATCATGTATTTCAAGACTAATTACCTGGGATCTGTCTGCCTCTGCCTCCTTAATGCTGGGATTAAAGCAGTGTACTAGCACAGCTTCTCAAACACTCACTATTTTAAACTCAGGATTTGGTGACCTTCACTTCTATGGCTGTGCACTTTTCTCAGAAGGCAGAGCAATGCATATACCCTGCTTGATAGGAACTGAACAGAGATTGAATGTTGGATAATTGAAAGAGCCTACTTTCTGTGGGTGAAAAACATTTTCTTGTATTCTCTACTACTCCCCATGTTTCCAATGAAATCTACTCTGTAAGTCTGTGAGTTTAGTGTGACTGTGTCTAATATCTCATATGGTAAAGGTAGAACCTCACAGGGAAGAAGACAACTGCATGATACTTTGTCTGTTATTCATGTTTGTTCTTTTGCCGGGTGTGTAAGACTTTGTACTGGCTGGTTCTGTGTCAACTAGACACAAGCTAGAATCAGAGAGGAAGGAACCTTAGTTGAGGAAATGCCTCCATGAGATCCAGATGTAAGGAATTTTCTCAATTAGTGATCAATGCAGTGGGGTTCAGTCAATTGTGGGTGGTGCCATCCCTGGGCTTTTGATCCTGGGTTCTATAAGAAAGCAGGCTGAGCAAGCCAGGGCAACTCCCTTCCATGGCCTCTGCATTAGCTGCTGCCTCCAGGATCCTGCCCTGTTTGACTTCCTATCTTGACTATTTTCATTAATGAACAGCAATGTGGAAGTGTAAGCCAAATAAATTTATTCCTTTCCAGTTTGCTTTTTGGTCATGATGTTTTGTTCAACAATAGTACCCTAAGACAAGTTGGTGCCAGGATTGTGGGGTATTGCTGTGACAGGCCTGAACATGTTTTGAGGGTGATTATGGGAGGATTTTGGAATATTGGGCTACAAAAGTCATTGAGTGTTGAAACCTAAGTGGGAAAATCATTAGGAGTTTGGATGTCAAGAATGTTGAGAGCAGTGCAAAAGACAGAGAAATGGCTTTTAAATTCAGAGGAAAATGTAAAGACTCAATCATTTGTTCTTTTGGATTAAGATTCTACCATTCTGGTCAGCTGAGGCTAAATAGTCAACCACAATGAACAAAACACCAGCACCATTGACATGAAATCTTTGTGTTACTAGGACAACTAATTGATGCTGGTTAGTTTGGCTAAGAAATTACTTATGATTAAGAAGAGACAAGTTTATTGAGGTGACATCTTCTGGAAAGTGTTTCCTGAAAGCACAGAGAACCTGTGTTCCAGGGGTGGCCATGGTTATACCTCATGTTGGCAGCAAGATTTAGTAATGAGTAAGAGATATCCAGGTGTTACTGGATTTGAAGGCATGAAGGGGCCTGGGAGTATCTGAGGCTTGGGAGTATGAGACTGTAGGAGAGGCTATTGGTGAAGATGCAGCCTAATAAAGTTGAAGGCCCAATGCTGAGGAGGTCATGCAAAGAAGTTGAGACTTGACACCAATAAGAGAGCCTATTGGTGAAAATGCAGCCCAGTTGTAGCAGAAGACTGCAGCATTTTGGAGATGCCAGTACCATGGGATGACCACCAAAAACAGTACAAGCAGGAGAGTATAGCCAGCCACAGCCTGTAAGACAAGCAGTGTGTGCTACAGAGGGCAGAGCAAGAGGAATGACCCATGCTTTTGAGGGAATCCAGAAGGTCATGAGTGCTTCCCAGACATTGGACAGTTGTTGATGCTTTTGCTGTGATTTGATTGTGACTGTGCCCTGATTTTTCTCTCTTGAAGTAAGAAAATATTTGGTTTATTTTTATTTTACTGGAGCCCACAATTGAGAGACTTTGAATATTAAAAGGCTTTGGATTTTTAAAGGAATTGGCCATTTTCAGGGGACTGGAATTTTAATGTGTTTGAATTTGTAAAAACTGGAACTTTTAAAGTTGTTTATATTTGTAATGTTAGATCGTGGGATATCCTCACTTCCTTCAACAATGAAAAACAATATGGTAAGCCAAGTAAACCCTTTCCTCCCCATCTTGCTTTTTGATCATTGTATTTCCTTAAAGCAATAAAAACCCTAATTAATGCAGTAAACAGGTATGTAATCAATCATTGTTGCCCAAGGAGAACACAGAATATCTCAGCAGCATCAGCGAAAAGCACATAGCAGCCTTGTGACAGATATTCCCAGCATATTATGATGGAAAGAGTTGGGTTCTCTGGGTCAGAAACTTCAATGTCCCATATCTCTTGCCCCACAGCATATTTGGCTCTGCCAAAATGTTCCTGATTTTAGTGGATGAACTTTTTCCTGTTTGTATTCATCGGGCCTCAGAATACACCTCAGATTGATTTACTCCTCACCATTTCTTGAGCATTGCACAGGGAGGTATCCATTTAGGATAGTGGATGCTGACATCACTTAGTATCCCAGTTTACTCCACTATGGTTTTCTTTTCTAATATCTGTTCATTGCAATAAGAATATTCTCTGATGAAGGCTGAGCACAGTACTTTTCTTTGAATGTTTTCAAAGCAGTTTGACATCTGGGCTTTTAGAGAGCCTACAATACTATGTCCCCCCACAGAGACCATGAATGTGTTCTTGGCCTGGTTTCTGAACCTAACATGAGTTCTTTCTCCATAAGGGTGAGGGCGTGTATCCTTTGAATTTACAGGTTGGGGGTCACAATTATCACTTTGGGGCAGGCCTGGACAAGTCCCAGGCTCTCCTTGAGCTACCATTGAGGCTGGCTGACCTAGCACATACTGACTGTGGGGGCTGACTCAGTGGCCTAGGCTCTTTCCTTGACTCATGCACATAGCTCTAAGTTGGTGAGGAATCCCAGACAGTAAACAACTGGCTGAACCTTGAGCAGTCAGAGTACATGCAGAAAGGAAGCTACTGCAAGGACTATGTCTTTTGTTCATGGCCCTCCCAGAAACTGCTTGCTCAAGTGTAGCTAGAGTTTTCCTGCTTGGTCCACAGTCAGGACAAATCTCTCACAGTACCACAGCCATCAGACCCAACCAAGTAAACACAGAGACTTATATTGCTTACAAACTGTATGGCCATGGCAGGCTTCTTGCTAACTGTTCTTACAGCTTAAATTAATCCATTTCTATAAATCTATACCTTGCCACATGGCTCGTGGCTTACCGGCATCTTCACATGCTGTTTCTCATCATGGCGGCTGGCAGTGTCTCTGTGACTCAGCCTTCCACTTCCCAGTTTTTTCTCCTCCTTGTCCCGCCTATACTTCCTGCCTGGCCACTGACCAATCAGTGATTTATTCATTGACCAATCAGCAACACATTTGACATACAGACCATCCCACAGCACTCAAGTCTCAGGAAACAGAAATTGAGGCCTGATCTCTGAGAAAAGACTATGCAGCCTGTTATGGCATCTGCTTGGTCCTTTTATTATGATCTAGGTTTGTTAACATGGGTAGGTATCCTCAGCATAACTTTGAGAGCCAGTGTCCTCCTGCGCAGAAGCACAGCTCCATTCTAGTTCCATTGGCCAGTTTCCCAGCCCCACAGTGCCACTGGGCTGTATCTCTCGCACCCCAGACTTCACTGATGAATCAGGACTCTCCCAGGCTGCTTCACAAGATAATCTGCAGCTGAGAGCAAATTTCACAATCTCTGGGAGATCATGTGTCCTATTTTGGTACCTATTAACAGAGCTAACTGGAGGCTCCATGTGGGATGCTGTATTTTACCAGCCCATCATACCCTGGTTCAGACGACATGACTCCAGCAACCTTGCTCTCACCATGTACATCCACAAATAGTCCTGAATTTTCCAAGCCCACATAGCTTCTACTTAATTTCTCCATGACTCCCCTGATGAAGTGATTGTCTCTGCCCCACTGGTATCCATCAGTGCCACCCTGACCAGATGCCTGCTACACAGCTCCAGCTGTTAGGCTGTCCTGAACCCACTTTACATAGCCTCTTTATGCCTACTGACATCATACACCAGAATTATATTCATAAATGGTTAGAGAATAAAATACTTTTATGTGAATGATATACATTTACAAATTTGCCATGATAATGGATATCTGTGTTTAATGAGGAAAATCATATAGAGGTCATTGCAGAGGGACCTCTATTCAGTAACATCTAATATTGACAACCCAGTTGTCTATCCAGATATTAGTAATCTCCAGATTGTTAATAACCAATCCAGAAATCTAAATTTCCACTGTTTCATGCCTTGGGTTCACCATCTCTGATTCAGCAATAATTGATACATATTGTCATTTGATCATTTCCTAACAAAAGCTCAAGATTGTACTAGCCATTTGAGTTCATGTTTCAACAATCTCTAATACTGAGACCACCTTAATGTTAATACACAATATTTTCCCATCAGTTGACTATGAGTATCCACTTGCACTGAAATGCCTACAATATTTATATAATAATATGATTTCATTCACTGCAACACACTACCTTCTCAAAGCTCTAGAATTTCTTATTCTCACTTTTTATTATCAATATGCAAATATAGTGCTTTGGAGTTGGAATACATACCTCCCCACCTTTTTTTCTATACAACATGATCTTCAAGCACACTCTTGGGGATTTCTAAGCTGTCCATGAGCATGAACACATTCTCTTATTCATAGGTTATCTCTTTAAAGTTTCACAGTTTCTTGATATTTGTAGGGAAGGACTCACTTCTGAAATTATGCTGAAGATAAGTCTTTATTAAAATATTTGCTTGAGTTTTATTTCATGATGAATTTTCTGGTACATCTACAATATTAGTAATGTTTAAAGGATTTAACAGTGAGTTGAAATTCAATCTTTTGGGGGGACTTATAGAGTGGAATTTGTCAGGAAAAATGGGGCACAAAGACATCACAACATGTTCAGTATTTGCCCATGGGAAGTGGTGTTTTGATGTTCATTGTTCCATGACTGAATCTCTAGATCTAAGAATTATTCAAAGGCATGCATAAGCACTTCCCAGTTTGGAATGTCTCTTACCAACAGTTTTGTTTACATATTTTCATCTGTCTCCCTTGCAGACTGCTCTCTCTCTCTCTCTTCCCTGAATGCAAGAAAGAAACCTCTTCTTTGAGGCCCCCTAAGCCTATATATTCTGTCTGTTGAATTCTTTTTAACAGGAATAGGTACTACTATGGTAGTAATCCTTGAAGAGTCAGCAGAAATAATCCTCCCTAATGTTGTCTCAAATACTTTTTTTAATATCAATCTTCTGATGTACATAAAATTTGGAAGAACAACAAATGGAGTCAGCACATGTCACATGAGAGTTGTTTTCTAGGGAGATACAAAATATATATGCATCTACTCACTAAAATGAAAACGGACAACAGAAACAAATATGGATGACACTAAAATCCATCTTGTTTAACAAATGAGCTTTATTGGGATTACATATAGGAATATGGGGAAGGAACTGTTTACAGGGACCAAAGGAACTCAAAGATAATTGCCATCATGAAACTTCAACATGGCATGGGACATAGAATATGGACACTGTGCACCTGGAACATGATGTACACTTGCTGGCATACCCACACATTAAAGGGTGTTCTAGCTTAACTCAGTTGGTTGAAGCCTGGTATAACTAGCATGATTGGTGTGAATTTCTTCATGGGAGTTAAATATAGTGAATCCTGTCAGACTCAGGGACTTCTTGAAGTTATTCTCAAAGATTTATTTACTGTCTTAATCAGTTGCTCATCAGTATGAAATGTTCAGTCTCCAAGAAATAGCTACACATGTTATGGTTAAAGAAACTCCATTATATGCTGGGCATCCATGTTGGTACCCACCAACTGTTGGTTTATGATACCAGACCCCACAAGATAACTTCCTAGTAACCCTAACTCTGTAACTACCACCAAAAAATATACAGCTGTGACTATCAATTTATTCTTATATGACTAAAGCTTTTTCTTACTTAACTTGCTTGTGTGGGAATTCAAAGATTGTTATGAGTTGACTTAACCTCTTAATGTGACATAATGGAACAGTTTTTGCTTGCTTACATAGATATTGAGGGTCTTTGTGTGTTTTTCCTATTTAAATGCCATTCCAAATACCTTTCCTACACAGCAATCTCAAATTTGGCTCAGAGATCATTCACCTTGTTAACAGCAAATCAATAATTTTTTTCGGTTATAGTTGGGTTGAGTCTATGGTCTTTTTCCAAGGATCACAAAGTCCATCACATTTGGAGTTATCTGAAGGCAGAAGTTTCTGTTCCACAAGTAACTCCCAAATACCTGGCAGCCACTTCCAAAACAGAGAGGCTTCTATTAATTATAAATGCTCAGCCAGTAGGTCAGGCTTATTACTAACTAACTCTTACACTTAAATTAACCCATAATTGCTATCTATGCTTATCCTCATGGCTTGGTAGCTTTTCTAAGTATGGCATTCTCATCTTGTTTCCTCTGCATCTGGCTGGCAACTCCTGATGCCTCCCTTCTCCTTCCCATCCCCCTTCATTTGTTAGCCCCACCCATACATATGTCAGTCTAGATTGAAAGATTAGACTTTATCAGAATAGTTACCCTTCCAATAATAACTGTTTCAGCTACTGTTCCACTGAACACTAGAAGCCATCGGTCCACGGCCTATTCAGCTGCCTTTGAAAAAAGGGGCACTATATCTTTTCCAGATTGCAAAGGCCACTTCAGCTATGGTGCCATATTGTCCTAGCCTCAGAGAATGCCTCTTGCTAAAGCCACAACCACACTTGTCTTGGCAAGAGTTGTTAGTCCTTTGTTTCATGTCCTGTCTGTCCATTTTGTCCTGTTTGTCAGCAGACAATTCAAGGACACTTTGTTGTCCAGTGGCTAATTTTTGCCACAATGAAAGTTAACTCCATATGCAGTTTCTTCAATGCCCATATCTTCTCTGAAGTAGATTGGTGCTGCCAAGAGCCGACATGTCTCATAGTCATAAAAAAAGAAAAATTTAAGTTATTAAAACATTTTAAATGCCATATTCTGTAGATCTCTGAAAGGTTTGAAGATGACCTGTCTATCTAAAATATATCTGCTCAACCTTGGAAACAGACCTAGTATGACTACCAGCTTGATTGTAATGTCTAACTACTAACTTTCATTTCTTTATATCCTAATAGTTGGTAATAATAACATTCAAGGATTAGCAAAATGCATTACATTGTTAAATGAACCGTATAAGTACAATATCCTGAACAAGATTAGAAATATATGTATACAATTTTCTAACAATATCAATCTCAATATATATAATTTGTATACAATATATAAAAATCCAATCCAATGTAAAGTATTTAAAACTAGTAATTGTCTTTTAAAAGTAGATTCAATAATCTATCTTTTTATCTAAATCATATCTATATCTTATTTAGTTTTTAGAGTAGATTCAATAATCTACCCTCTATTCAATCATTTCTATATATTTTTTCAAACAAGAACCTTAAATATAAACTCCTTTGCTTAGCCCTTTTCCTAACTATTAACAACAACAACAACTTGTAACCAACCCTCCTAAACAATGAAAATTATTCCAAACCCAAAACCCATTGAAAGACAAAAAACCACCCACCTCACACCACCTCTTTGGGAATGTGGGCGTCGTGTTCTCAAAATTGCTTCCTGCTAGTTGTGGGCAAAGGCATCTTTTTTCTGAATAGAAAAAAATTGGGGGGTTAATAGTCAAATTCTAGGAAAGGTAGCTATATCATTTGTTGTTCAGTCTCTGCATAATGCCAAAGTTCAGGGCTTATCTCAAGTCCTTGTTCAAGTAGTCTGTGAAACTGGATCATCTCAGCTAGACCTCTTAAAATTGCTCTGAGCAGTTTGTAGTCCAAAGCTGATCTGTAGGTAATGTTTGTCAGCTTAGTAGTATTGTTATTGTCCACGTGGAATCATTGTTGTGGGGCCACATCATCTTTCTGGAGACTTCAGATTCGATGTTAGGCCTGGTTGTGATTCCCTGAAGAAAACTGATACAGACTCAAACACAAAAACATTCATAGGCAGCTAATTGAAGCCTTTTTTCTAGAATTAGGTAGTACCCTATATGACCATTAATATCATAACAAAAGTTTAAAATATATATTAATCTTATAAATTTGATATAAAATTCATACTTTAAGCTCTGAGCACCCTTTGGGTTATATCCTGCTGGTAATGGCATCTGATTGTAAAAGGAACAAGTAGGACATTTCCTTACAATCTCCTTGGCTTTTTGCCAGGTTATAGAAAAATCCTTTTTTAAACCTGTACTATTGACATGATTTTTTTTATTAAATTCTGAGGCCCCCAGCACATTTCCTATCAATAATTTATCAGTCTCATCATTACCTTGTGCTAGAGGCCTTGCAGACCCATATGGGATCAGATGTGAGTTATATATAAGGGATGATTCCTATTCCTGATTATATCTTGTAACTGAATAAACAGTGAAGTTAATTCTGACTCATCAGGGATAAATTCTGCAGTCTCAGTATGTCATACCATTCTTTCAGCATACTGAGAGTCAGTAACTATGTTGAGAGCTTCGAAAAATCCATTAATACCAACAGAATAGCATACAATTCCAATTTTTGAACTGAATTATAAGGAATTTAAACCACTTTATGTAAATTTTCTGATTTGTAACCTGCCTTTCCTTGTTTGTTTGCATCTGTATAAAATGTCTGAGCTCCAGATATGGGTGTTTCCTGTACAATATGAAGCAAAATCCAATCAGCTCGCTTTATAAGTTCAATTCTATCATTTTAGGGATATTTGCTGTTAATCTCTCCCAAAAAAATACTGCAAGCTCTTTGTCAAGGTTCATTTACTGCCCATAATTTTACAATGTCCTCCTTAGTTAAAGGCATTGCAATTTCTGCTGGTTCTATTCCTACTATTTGATGAAGTCTCAATTTTTCTTTTAAAATCAAGTCAGAGATCTTTTCCACATAAGTTTTTAATTTTTGCCTCTGTTTATTTTGTAGAAATATCCATTCCAATATAATATCTTCCCTCTGCATTAAAATTCCTGTAGGAGAATATTTAGAGGGTAAAACAACCAAAATGCAATCCAGCTTTGGATCAACATGATCCACATGTCCTTCATGTACTTTCTTTTCTAACAAGGCCAATTCTTTCTCAGCTTCAAGTGATAATTCTCTTGGACTATTTAAGTCCTTGTCATCTTCTATGGTTTTGAGCAAATTACTCAGTTCATCATTTTTTACCACAGTAGTTCATAGATGGGAAATGTCTTCGAATAATCTTTAAAAGTCATTAAAAGTACATAATCATTCTCTCCTAATTTGCACCTTTTGGGGTCTAATTTTTTATAGACCTATTTTATATCCTAAATAATTAATAATTAATAGAATCTCCTCTTTGTATTTTTCAGGAGCAATTTGTAACTCCCAACAAGGCAAAGTTTTCTTTACTTCTTCTTCTTCTTCTTCTTCTTCTTCTTCTTCTTCTTCTTCTTCTTCTTCTTCTTCTTTTTCTTTTGGTTTTTTTGAGACAGGGTTTCTCTATGTAGCTTTGTGCATTTCCTGGAACTCACTGGCCTCGAATTCACAAAGGCATGCACCACCACCGCACAGCGTTGTTTTCTTTACTTCTTCAAACATTCTTTCTAAAGTATCTTCATTTGAGTCAGCTAGTAAAATATCATCTATATCATGATAAATTATAGATTTAAGAAATTAAATTATAGATTAAGAAATTGTTTATGTATTACTTCCAATGGCTGTTGTACAAAATATTGGCATAGGGTTGGGCTATTCATCATTCCCTGTGGGAGAACGCTCTTAACCGGTTGAGAATTATTAAAAGTAGGCACTGTTAAGGCAAATCTTTTTCTTTTTCCTGTAAGCGTATTGGAAAGAAATTTTAAATTGATAACTATAAGAGGCCATCCTTTAGGTAACAGAGTGGGCAAAGGAATCCCAGATTGTAGAGAGTCCATTGGCTGAATTACTTTGTTAATTGCTCTAAGGTCTGTTACCATTCTCCATTTACCAGATTTCTTTTTAATAACAAATACAGGAGAATTCCAATGGCTGGTTTATTCTTCAATATGCTGAGCATTTAACTGCTCTTGTACCAGCTCTTCTAAAACCTGCAGTTTCTCTGTTGTTAAAGGCCATTGCGTAACCCCCACAGGCTTGTCTGGTGACCACTCATTAGAATAATACCTACTAATATTTCTCTCAGAAACATGTGTCAGTTTATGATTTGTTTCTGAGATTGGAGGGATGTTAATCTGAGTATTCCATAGTTGTAATAGATCACAGCCCCATAAATTCATAGCTATGTTAACCACATATGGCTTTAATTTTCCTCTCTATCCTTCTGAACCTATACATTTGAGCCATCTTGCACTCAGTTTCACTTGAGATAATGTTTTGATCCCTACTAGCTGAACATTTACATCCTGAAGAGGCCACGTTGGAAGCCAAAATTCTGGTGCAATTATTGTCTCGCCTGCTCCTGTGTCTTTACTGAACCACCCAACAAAACATCATTTATTCATATTTTTAACTTTGGTCTTCGTTCATTTATAGAAGTTTGCCAAGAAATTTGCTTTATGACTTCTCCTGAATTTTCTATTCTCTCTGTCTCAGCTGTTCTATCACTGAGCAGCTTGTTTCATTCCAACAGGCATTTGATTATTTAATTGCTCTGAGTAGGAGTTTCTTCTATAATGGAAGAAATGGTCTGAACTGGATTTGCTCTTGGGGTTTGCATGAGCCCCTCTGGAAGTTTCCTGAGGACAGAGGCAAAGGATTACCTTGTCTGTCCCTTGTTGATCTACATTCATTGGTTCAGTGTTTACCCTTATCACACCCTCTGCATAATCCAGAATGGAGGGACATTCTGTTGCTGTTCCTGAAATAAACATTCTTTCTAGGAATGACCTATTTACATTCCCTTTTCAAATGACCTTGTTTTCCACACTCAAAATATCTGACATTCCTCAAACCTTTTGAAATTGCTTCTCTTGTCTACATATCATCATGGTCTTGAGACTCAACATTAATTGTGTCCCTGATCCAGTCCTCCAAGGGTTCAGAATAAAGGTTCTTGCCTTTAATGGCCTGATTATTCTTTTGCATGCTGCATTTATGTTCTGAAAAGCCAAAGATTTGATTATTATCGCTCTAGCTTCTGAATTTGGGACCATTCTATTTACTGCTGAAGACGGCCTTTGTAAGAAATCTGTGAAGGATTCTTTCGGGCCCTGTATAACTTTTGTGAATGATTCAATTTTCTTTCCTGCTTCCTCAATTCTGTCCCATGCATTCATGTCTGCCATGTGGCATAGAATTAAGATTTGGTTATCATATAAACATTGTCTTTGTATTTCAGCATATTGGCTTTCTCCAAGAAGCTGATCCTGGGAAAGTTCCACACCTCTAGCTCTCCATTGACTTTCTATGTTCTTAGCCTAATCTCTGTACCACATTTGCCACTGCAGTTGTGCTCTGGGTTCCAGGACATTGGTTACTAATTTTTTCCAGTCTTGAGGAATAATCCTATTACAAGTTGACCAGGAGTTTAATATTTGCTTTACAAATGGAGAATGTATGCCATAAGATACTATAGCCTCCTTAAACCTCCTTAAATCTAACATTTCAACTAGAGTCCAATTATTTTGTACATGTCTTTGATCAGGTAGTTGCTGTATGGTTACTGGATAAATTAAGCTTTATTGTTTGAAAACTGGCTATCTTTTTGTATCCTTATAATCCAATCCTGAAATAATTTCACCCTTAAATTCTTCTGTCTTAGTCTGAATTTCTCTATAATTTCATTTTAAAAGGTTTTTCTAAAGCTCTTATCTTGGTACTTAAATTGACTATCTTTTTAATTGTAAAATAGGGACAAGTAAACAAATAATATGCATAATTAATGTTATATACATCCCATTTACATTAATCCTCTCATGTAATTGTTCTATTTTCAGACTGCCTAATGTTTTATCAAACAAAGACCAATTTTCTTCCATTGTAAAGATATTTCCCTTTTCTTTTAATGTGGGAAAAAATTTTCTCTTTTAAGTAGTTTCTCCCTTTAAGATATCTGATATCCGAATTGACTTACCAAGTCTGCATAGAACAGTAGAAGTCTGAGGGAATTTCAAAATAGCTACCTAGAGGGGGAGAGAGAGAGAGAGAGAGAGAGAGAGAGAGAGAGAGAGAGAGAGAGAGAGAGAGAGGAGAGCCTACTACCTACCAGGAGAAGAGAAACAAGCTAAAACCTAAAGTCCAGCCATGTGCTCCAGCCATGGAGCCAGTTTGGGCCTGAGGCACTTGTAGCACCGGCTTCTGTAAGCCTGAGCCACTTGAGTTGGCTATCTGACTGCCAGTAGCTCTAGCTGCATGTAACTGCTTGTAGTTATGGTCAAGTACAGTTCTGACTGCATGCAGCCAGATCACTTGTAACTCTGGCCGGGTCTGAGGCCTGTAAACTCTGGCCAAGCTGGAGCCTGTAACCCCTAGACTGTAAGGCCACCAATGGTTTTGTTGTTGTTGTTGTTGCTGTTCCACCAATTTTTTTTAATGAATTCTTGCCACGTGGGTGCCTAATGGAGATGAATTTCTAAACAGTCCTATTAAATAAGAGACACAGAGCCAAATACAGAGGTAATAGCCAAAGAAATCAGACAACTAACAGAGCCACTACTACCTTATCTTACCACCTCATCACCATTGTTTCCCCAGAGAGAGTTTCTTCCTGTCTGACTTGTGTTTTTATTGCCTTTTTGCTGTTCTGCCTTCTCATTGGCTCAAAGCCTAGCCACATGACTTCCTCATAACTGCCTGTCTATACAGACCTCCAGATCTCTATGGTTGGTATTGGGATTAAAGGCTTGTGTCACCACACTTGCCTGTGTCCTTGACCACACAGAGATTCTGCCTGCCATGTGATCAGATTAAGGGCATGTGCTACCACTGCCTGACTTCTGTTTATGGCTCTCTATGTGAACTTGCTATGTGACCTCTGATCTCCAGGCAAACTTTTATTTATTAACATACAAATAAAGTCACATTTGAGCATAGTTAAAATATCACCACACCATACCAATGTAAAATATGTTAGATTAATAATTGTTTTTGGATTAAACTAGATTGAATTATATACGCTTTTATCCTATCATTTCTATATTTTCCCTTTTCTTTTCAGAACAAGATCCCCGAATCAAGTCTCCTTTGTTTAGCTTTTTTCCTGACCATTATCCATAACAACTTGTAACCAACCTCCCCAAACAATGACAAATATCCATAATTTTCTTTGGGGAATGTGGGTATTGTTTTCTAGACTACTTCCTGTTGAATGGGGGTACTGGTAATTTTTGAGGGACCCTGAAAAAATTTAGGATTGTGGTCAAGTTATGTGAGGCTGGATCATTTCATTCAGTCACCTTGAAATTGTTCTGGATGCAGAACTGAAAGGAAACTGCAATAGAGATGCTCTTAGATGTTGAATCATTTGGGCCATCCACTCCCATCAAATATTTTTCAGGGAGTCTTCCTTGATGAAACCTGATTTTCCTTAACCCAGAATGAATCCCCAGCCTCTCATTTTCTGTAGAAATAAAAGCAGAACCGCTTTCCCAATATAACATATCTTTTGACTTAAATTTTGAAATCAAGATATTTTAAAAATATATAGGTTAACTTAATCTAGCAGCTTTCATAATAAAATGTCTCTCAGCAGTTATCATTTCTTCATTTGCCATAAAAAATTAAAGACAACCCAATAACAAACATACAGTATCTAGCCTTTTTGTGTATTTTCCATCTTTACATGACATTTTATATATATATAAATTTTTTAAAGGACTATCTCTATGCTTTTTCTTTTCTCTCCCAAGCCTATGTATATTTTTTTAAACACACTGTAAACCATTTAGAGGGTTTTTTTCCCCATCTGAATCTGTCTTTACTGTATATCTCTATCTTTTTCTAACCACATGAGCCTTTAAACAACTTAGTAGGCATAGCTAAGACCAAAGAGGTGGTTTTGGTGGCCAACCCCACCTAGCTCCTTGGTCTATGAGAGCTTAGCTTTATGGCAGAGATACTGCAGGAGCCAACTCTGGTGAGTTTCTGGCACCGAGTAGTGTGCCATTTATTGCTCATGAACTCCATTTAAGTGTTTGGTAGCAGGACCTCGCAAAAGAGCCTTCTATGCTGACAGCAGGAGCCAGGGAGCCTTGTCTTAAAGGAGCCACACATCTGCTCGCTGCCAGCAAACAGAGCCCACCCAAGAAAATGTTACTGCCAAGAAACTCTGCAGGACTCTGTTATTTTGTGTTGACAATCCATTTTTAAAAATCTTTCTCAGGTGTTATGTGTAAATTCTTGCCAGCTGTTTGGGTGCCATATGTAGGCAGAAGTTTCTGTCCTACCAGGAACTCCGAAATACCTGGCAGCTACTTCCCAAATTATCACAGAGGCTTATATTAATTATAAGTGCTCAGCCAGTAGGTCAGGCTTATTACTAACTAGCTCTTACACTTAATTTAACCCATAATTGTTATCTATGTTTAGCCATGAGGTTTGGTACCTTTTCTCAGTATGGCATTCTCATCTTGCTTCCTCTGCATCTGGCTGGCAACTCCTGTCTCCTCCCTTCTCCTTCCCATCCCCCTTCATTTGTTAGCCCCACCTATACTTCCTGCCGAGCTACTGGCCAATCAGTGTTTTATTAAATCTATTTGAGTGACAAATCTTTACGTATACAAGAGTATTATTCCACAGCAGGCCTCCATTGGCATCCCTCGGAGATCCCAGATTCAGGGACAGGGGTCTGGGATAGGCACCAGAGGGAGCAAGTCCAAAGTAGACTTTATAGATCCTAGGAAGCCCAGACTGCAACAGTCCCAAATTTGCTAAGTGAAAGTAAGAATTGCCAGCCTATATTCTTCTGAATCTAGGACCTATCAATGAGTTGTTCTGTTTTGGAGTCCAGGTATTTGGAGAGACAAAAGGCAAGATTGGACACAATCATAGATGCAATCTGCTGGGCAGAAGGGATGTGTTACTCTTCTTCTGGTTTTCTTGTATGAGTGAAGGTGGCCAATATGTATCTGAGTTCACCTGGTTTTCCCTGATTGTGTTGTACTGACTTTGTTGCAGAGATGAGAACTGAAGTGAGCACAGCGAAATTGCCCCTAAGCTGCATGCTACATTTTCAAGATGTTTGAGAAGCAGACTGCTCCTGCTGCCTCTGTGCTAGCTCTCTCTCTTGAAGCTCACTACTTCTAACTTGCTCTTTCTCTGTCCCTCTCATGGGCTCACTGAAGCCTGATGTTTAAGTCCTACATGTACATGAGCCACTTCTCCATACCTCCCTGTTGCAATTGTTTTCCTTCACTCTGCTTCTAAAGAATGTCTGTTTTTTTCATACTTGTTCTACCTCTCAGCTGGCTTCTGTCTCTGACTATGAAGCTCTGGGTGGAGCTACTCCCTCACTACTGGTCTGCGGTGATGAGAGCGCCCCTGATGTGCAATCACAGTGGGTACCATAAGATCCTTTTTCCACTGCCTGCTGTTCCTGTAGTGCTGCACCTGGCCTGCACCCAGAATTTCTCATCTCTAAGCCTTCTATGTATTCTGTTTTATCTGGTCTTTCCCTCTGAACACTAGATTTGGTATTGCGGGTGTCTTTTGAACACTGTTAATATTAAAATATTGTTTTATGATGTTCTAATTTATTATACAACTGATTCTGGAATTGATTCTTTTTACCCAAGCATGGTCGTTTAAAAATTTCCTCCAAAATCTCTATCCTAGGTAAGAAAGTCATCATCAGACTCTAGAATGAAGAGAGAAAACAATACAGTCCAACAAAAGGCACTATATGCTTTAAAATAGCTAAAATATAAACTTTCTCTACCTTAAGATTTGTAAGCTTGTTGGACATGGTTACAAATCTGTAAAACAAAAATCTATAAAGAAAACAAAAATTGCCAGGCAGTGGTGACACACACCTTTAATCCTAGCACTCAGGAGGCAGAGGCAGGCGCATCTCTATGAGTTCGAGGCCAGCCTGGTCTACAGAGTGAGATCCAGGAAAGGTGTAAAGCTACACAGAGAAACCCTGTCTCAAAAAAACCTAAAAACAAAAGAAAGAAAGAAAGAAAGAAAGAAAGAAAGAAAAAGAAAGAAAGAAAGAAAGAAAGAAAGGAAAGAAGGAAGGAAGGAAGAAAGAAAGAGAGAGAGAGAGAAAGAAAGAAAAAAAACAAAAATAACCTGATGCCAACATTTTCTGAGTTCCTGTAGATGTTTGTTTTTTATACTTTTCTGTATAATGGCCTCTAGGTTACAGATATTTATATTATTCTACTACTTAATGATTTTATGCAATAAGGAATACTTAATAACCTTTTTAGGTTGTCTGTCTCCATATGCAGACAACACAAACTAGTTATAAAATCTCTCAATAATAAATCTAGATATGCTTGCTAAAAATGATCAGAGCCGGACTTGTTAAAAGTTAATATTCCTCCAAAAGGAGGTAAACTAAGTCATTGGATTTTCCCCGAAGCATCCAGTTACCCCTTCTAGCTGGTTGTATGTATTTAGGCCCTAATTGCATGAAGACTTAAGGATTTTTGGAGAAACTAGGGTATACAGATTAAAAACTAAGTTTAAGGATATGGTCCATCTATGCAGTAATGGAAAAGCTTTTATATAATCCTGTATAAAGGCTCCAGATATTGTCCAACATGATTGTAGGAAAAAATATTTTACACCAAATGGTAAATTTATTTGTTACTCTTATGTCTCAGGTTATTTCAATTTTTAAAAAAGAATTTATATAAAATTAGAATGGCTAAATATAATTAAAGATGTCTAATTCTTTGAGTTCTATCCCATTCTTACTTCTTCTTTACAAAAATTGTTCTCTCATTCAAAGTCATGGATTTTCAAAATTCTTGCTAAAATGCAAACTCTCTTTCTCTCTGGATCTGTAAGCTCTTTTGGGGTAAGGGTGGAAAACCTATAAAATTCCAGAACAAAAAATTAGCTTAATATTTCTATAAAATAGAAAAGTTTAATAATTAAAAATCTATACATAGGTAATATTAATTCACTATAGCTTGTCTATATGTAAATTGAAAGCAACTCTGGTTGTGTCTTTTTTAGACTAAAGAGACAACAGGTTTCCAAAATATTTTGGATTAAGATATATTTTTATATGGTGATTTTTGTCCTTAAAATTTTAAAATAAAAAACAACAAATGTTTAATATACAAAATATTTCGTAAGTTTATAAATTCCTAAGGTCTTCTTGGTCTTACAATAACTGACTTAAGGATATATGTCTATCTTCATTGTCTTTGCCAGCTTCATTAAGCTTTAACTATTTGCATAAATTGAGTGATACAAGAGAATATAATATCCTGTAATGCTGTACTATAAAAAGGTGGAAAATTAAGGATTCAAATTTTCTGTAGATTGTATTTATAGTTTTATAAGATTCCCAGTCTCTCTATGGGCTACATTTATGATATAAAGTTTTATTTTGATAGTAAGAGAGCTTTAATTTAAAAATTATACTTTTTAAAGCTAAAACATAAAAGGGATAAAACTGTAAAATCCAAATCTTATTAAAGCTGTTAATGCCTTATAAACTATTAAGAATAATTAAGACATGCAAGTTAGTATTCATTTGCCTCAGAAATGATCAGTTTCTTTAAAATGCTCAAAACTATGTTTGTAATCATGCTAGGTACAAAAGTAATTCATTTTCACAGGCAAGCTTTATTTTGCTTGTGTGTGTTTTAAAGGCTAAATCAAAACAAGTAAATAAAAAAGTTTGTTTAAAATTAAGTATACTAAATAAACTAAATGTTGGCCCTCAAACTCCTTATATTTCTGCTATATATGGCATTTAAAATATTTAAAAGAAGGTTCCCATGATAAACAAGTGGATTGATAAAGATACACTGAGAAGTTGTTACAGCAATAGGCAGTGGTTTTAAAAGACATTTGTCCATAATTATGTGGCTGGGGCTTATAAGCATAAGGACAAGTCAATCTGAAATAGGACACAGAAACATATTAGTGTATAGAAATTAATGACATCGAGACCCTTAAGGAAGAGAACTAGAAACTGAAAAGAGACATTGTAATGTGTGCCAATGCTAACAGTGTTAACTTAGGAAGTGCTGTGGAAAGTGCTATGGAAAGAAATTGGAATTAAAGAAGGATGAGCTTCTAGAAACAAGTAAACATTTGAACATTCCATGTTATAAATTTAGAACAGGCATTATGCAGAGCTGATACTGAAACAGTAAGAGTTTCCTCTAACTTTGTCTGAGTATGGACAGATTCAGCACTGTGTTCTCCTTTCCTTTAGACAAAACTTATACTAATACCACAAGAATTTTTCATAAAAC